>NC_134966.1:9393939-9696969 GCF_965638725.1 Aptenodytes patagonicus | reverse complement strand
GGTTAGAAGGGACCGCTACAGGTCATCTAGTCCAACTCCCCTGCAATGAACAGGGACATCTTCAACTAGATCAGGTTGCTCAGAGCCCCGTCCAACCTGACCTGGAATGTTTCCAGTACGTGCACTCTGTGATCTCTCTTAGCTGCCTCTCTCCTTAGCCTGTTCTCATCTGCCCCTTTATATTCCTGATTACGGCCACAGGACACATCCACCTACCTCAGCTCTGAGCTGCGGGCAAAGGGGTCACCTTAGCCCGGGGCATAAAATAGATGAAGATATTCTCGATATGCACCAGCATGACATGGCCAAGGGGACCATCAGTCTTCCCACAGCCTTCAGACACCAGGCAGATAAAGAGAGATCCCACCAAAAAGCAGAGGGCTTTCTTGGCCTCACTGAGACACGACGTATGGGAATTTGTCCTCCTGCCTGTCTGATGCATTCAAAACCTCTCAGCTCAGGAGGAGAGCAAGGTATTGACAAAGGGATGCAACGGGTTAAAATAATAAATGCTTAATGTCTTGCAAATTCCCCTTGCAGAGGACCAGCCTTACTCTAATCACAGATCTGCTCAACGCTGCCTTCCATTATCGCAGTCCTACATTGCTGTTACTTTATCTCTTTCCTTCCATTTCCCTGGAGAGAAAGGTTGTATAAAAGCTCATTGATTTTAAAAAAAAAAGTAAAAAAAAAAAAGCAGCAGAAGCTGATAAGGGTAAACTAGTGTTGTTTGCAAGTAGTGAGGCTACATCTCATACTCATTTAGCTGGAGGCACATTGACAACAGCTCCTCAGCAATGCAAGAGGGTTGCTCTTACACAGGGCAAGGTGTTTTCTTTCTTGGTGTAAATCTATCATAGGCACCCAGGTGCTAGGGGGAAGGTTTCAAATGGATCCTGGAACCAAATGCTTCAGTTGGCTACATTCCTGCAGCTCTCATCTGCCCAGGGATGGACAACTACAGCTTCTGTGATCCTCACTCACCTGTCCGTTCCTGCCGAGATGCACACCACACTACTCCTAACGCCATCAGCCTTTTTTCCCCCTTCTATGGGGCCAGCAATCATCAAAAGCAGGAAGATTACTTTACTGGGGGCAGAGGGGACTCTGTCTTCCACTGCTTCCCTTGGACATGTCGCAGCTTGAATCAGAGCAGTAGCTCACAAGACAGGATTCTTGTGTCTCCCTACGCTCTGGCACGAAGCTGCAGCCTGCACAGCCTCGAAGCACCCGCCAGCAGCACCTGCCAGTCCCAGCAGTGTTCTCCTCTGCGGGTGAGGAACTGACGCCCAACCTCCAAGTCCTTCCCCTATCAGACTCTACTGACTTGCACGGGGCAGTTTTTAAGCCCTGGCTGCAATTGCCCTAAAGCTCCTGCTTGACTGCCCAGCAAAGCCCTCCTGCCCCAGGCAGCCCAGCACCCATGGGTGCTGAGCCTTTCGAGCAAACCTGCTCTCCCATTGGGATGGCAGGAGCACGGGATGCTACAGGCATTTCAAGTCACTCAGGGATGAATGTACAACAGGAAAGCATGACCTGGTGCTCATCCATGAGTCCAGGACACAGGGGAAGCCTGTGAACAGCAGCTTTTGGGTCATGCATAGAGGATCTGTTTTCACTCCAGTGTCCCCAGCACTATTCAGGTCCCTGGACCTGTGGCCCGTGGGGGCCTGCATGTCCCTGTTCCTGGGCAACAGCACAAATCAGCCTCCTCCTGAGTGACCCTCCAGTCTGACCCAGCCAAGCGCCTCCGACCTGCCCCCCTGCAGCTCAGCAGAGCAGCAACGAAACACCACCTCCACGCACGCAGTCCCTTCCTCTAGCCGCGCGAGGAATTTTCCAGCAGGAGAAGACACGCTTTCCTCCAGCCAGTTACAACGAGCGCTACCATCCTCCCAGGATACTAACACCCCCGCTCCATATTTCTCCTAAGATCCAGCCCACAAGCGATGTTTAGCAGCTCAGCAGCAATTTATCTGCCAACGCAGCCACCGCACCGCCACCAGCACCGTCTCCTTCTGGACTCGGCGGTTCTGCTTGGGCTGCTGCTGCTACAGCCCAGCGCCCTCCCAGCTTGGGCTTCCCACGAAGCCAAGGTCTGATCTCCCCCACATCCCGGTCCCAGCCCTCCGCAGCAGGGACGGGGCTGCGGCGCCTGGGTTGTGTCCTGCCCTCACCTCCGTTGCCCAGCTGGGAGCACCCCATCCCAAAAATATCTGGGACAGGCTGGCAGGGCTCTGTCCCCATCTCTGCACTAGGATTGTGGGCTGGGATTTTTTGCAAGAGTCAGGGAAAGCTTGTGCTATCAAGCAAATGTGAGCCTGCGGAGCACAGACGAGTTAAATTCCCCCTCGAATCAAGGAGTGACAACCTCTCCACTCCTCCAAGGCTCCTCTTAGGAACATTAATGGAAACGTTAAAATCCCTGTATAAATAGTGATCTTTAAGAGTGTAAACAGAGTAACAGATTGAATGTGCCATTATTGATTTTTTTTTTCCTTCACACACATGCCAGGGTCAGGAAGCATTTTCACTATTGATCCATCAATAATGGTTAGGAAACCCAAAATGCAAAACAGGACCTTGTCTAAGGAAAATGCTGCTGCTCTGTCGAGCATCAGTGCTTCCCGGAGGACGGGGAGAGGCGAACCGGACGGGAACACGGCACATCCCCTCCCCTTCCCTTGTCCCGTGCTTGTTGCAGCAGCTCCCTGATCCTGCTCTGGGCACTCTAAGCTGCATCCCGAGCTCTAGCAGGCGAACACACACCAGGTGAGCAGCATTGCTGGCCCATGCAGGAGCAAACCTAAGCTAAAACATGCTACTTGAAACGTCAGTGAATCCCTCTGAGCAGATAATTTGCAGCAAACAGCAATCCTCAGCAAACAGGGCCTCATCGTGCGGCAGCAAAGTGTCTGTAAAGTTGTTATCTGAATTTAACTCAATTAACTACCATTTTCACTGGTTTACACTCCGGAGCGATAAACAACATTGGAAATTCAATCCGTGCTGTTTGCTGTTAAGTGACCAAATAAATCACCCTCCCGGGCGAGCAGCAAACCCTCCCGGGCAAACCCTTGCAAGACTCAGCGTCCATCTCTGCGAGCATCCAGGGGTGCTGCAACGCCCCAAGGCAGAAAAGCTGCCCTGACCCCACGGTCACAGAGAGAGCAAGAGGAGAAAGAAGGGGCACGGCCAAAAAGATAAATAAAGCCTCGAAAAGATTCCCAAAAACGCCCAAAAGTTTCTAGAGCAAGTTGCCTGCAAGAGCTCGCCATCCTAGCTGCCTCAGTCAGTCTTACCTGGGGTACTGCCTTGGGTGGATGTCCCAGCTGGAGGAGCTGAGCATGAGGGGAATGTAATGAGCCAGGACATGGCCCAAAGCAAGAAGGGGCTAATGGTCCAAGAGAAAACTCTATTTTTTTTTTTTTTTTTGGAGCTCTGAATGGTTTGGGAGCTACTTCTTAAAGTCTGCCCAGGGTCTGCAGGAGGATCATCACAGCTTCCCTGGCTCTGGTGGAGTCAGCCTGGGCTGGGCAGCTCCATCGAGGCTGGCTGGAGAGGGGCTGTGGGGTCCAGGATGGCTTTGTTTAAAGAACTATCCCTGGGAAAGTACTTCTACAGCCCAGGCTCAAATCCCTGGTCCTGCTGCTGTTCCCTCACCATATCACCTGCAGCTCCTCCTCATCTTCAAGAGATGGGCTGAAGGCTACGGATGCAGCAAGTGGATCCCTCCTCTCATCACACCCACCTCTGCCTTTGGCAGGGGAGGAATGAGAAAAGCTGTTTGCAGGGCAGAGCTGCCCTGTGCTGGCGGTGTGGGGCTGCTGGGGGGGCTGCTATGGGACCTTGGTCAACCAGACACTCCTGGGCCTGTTCCCCGTCCTTTCTCATCTCACCCACTGCAGGACTGTCATTGCCGAGATGCTTGTATGGTCCCCACGTGATAAAGCTCCAGGTATTAGGTACTGCTAACACAGAAAGCACCAAGTCATTACAGCCTCGATCATTTCTGTCCCCGTTAAGCTTTCAGGGTGAAATTCAAGTGGGTGAGGACAAGGCCACGACTTCCCTGCCATCCCCCAACCCTGCTGCCTTCCCCGTGGCTATCACGGGGCGAGGAGAGGGACCGCAGACACCGTGCAGAAAGCGGCGGCGCAACTCGCCTCAGCCTGTTCTGCCCCTAAACCAAACCTGGGCCCATCAGCACTCGTTAATAAATGAGGAATCAGGCTCCGGGCTCTCACTTAGCCGGGGCGGGGGGGTTATACCTGCTGCCCGGGCAGCTCCCCGGGGGTATCTCGGTGCACGACTCACTGTACGCTTGTAGTTCAAATACTTCTGAGCATCCAGGCTTACGTGGAAGTTCGCTTTCCTCTCCGAGGTTTTGAGTGAGAGGTAGCTTACAAGGGACTTACAAGGTAACAGAGGAGAGGATGGAAACGCAGGGGGAAATACAGGGGAGGCGGCTGCTTATGGAAGTGCGGGGGCATCTAGAAACAAGCAAAAGCAATCCCGCCAGCAGAGACAAGAGAGAAACAAAGCATTACCTTGCCAAGGATAGAAAGTGCTCAGAAGAGATCTGATCTTCCAAGAAGTTACCTGAGAGTGTAATTTCATATGTGCTACCGAAATAGACTGCAGAGCAGTTAATGTGTTTAGATTATCTAAATTGCTTAACAGGAAAGTCAATAATGTAAGTAGAAATCAAATCAAGTCAGAGCTAGGCCAACGAACGGTGGGGAGATTTCTTGCAGCTGCAGAAGGCAGCACCCTCCTTCCCCCCTTCTCCACCCTCTGTTTGGGGTCAGACGCTGGGTTTAGTTACAGCCGTGTCTCCCCACAATAGACCCCCAGGCTTCAGTCAATTAATACTCTCTGAATGGGATTACAGATGAATCTCTCGCATTTTAGCGCTGCTGGTTACTTGGCCTGATGGAAGGGGCTCCCTGCTCCCTCGGGGAACGGGAGAGATGGGTAGGATTTATATCCTGCACACGGCACAGTCCGGACCAAGACACGAACCCGCACCAGCTACATCATGCTCTTCTCAACAGGGGCTTGCAAGATGCAAAAGGAAAGGAAAAAGGGAAACCGAGTCACAGCCTGCACACACACACACACACACACACACGCGCGCGCGCGCTACTTAAAGCGGTGTGCGGAGACCTTTGCTGATGTGCCAGGTCCAGTTAGCAAAAAGATCGGACACTGATGCGTAAGCAAAATGGGCGCATGTGTTTGCTTTGCATAAGCGTTATTTGCAATAGGCCACGCATTTACCGCATTTCACCGCCCACTTATGCAAACGCTGCGAGAAGTCACATGCCTAGGTTAAGGGCCTGATCCTGAAGCATTTATGCCATGAGCAACATTGCTCGTGCAAGTAATCCTCAGCAGGACTACTCCCAAGATTAATGTTACTTATAGCATAAATATTTACAGGATCAAACCTGGCTGCGCGAGCTCATCCCTTACAGCCAGCCAGGCACAAGGAGATGTCCAGTCTAGCATCTCTGCCTCCAGACGGGATGCGTGGTTTAACATCGATGGTGTTTAGCCAGTGCCACCATGTTGTTCTGAGCCTACCTAATTTTTGCATGCATGCACGAAGCCTTTCTTCAAGATTTGACACTCTGTTCTGAAGCTCTTCGTAGTCATAGGCGCCAATCTCCTCCTGGAGTTCGTTTAGAACTGACGTCAGATTCTGGACCTCCTCTTTAAACTGCAATACCAATTTTGCATCGGCTTTGTACTCTTCCAACACTGGTATCAAAGGCCTAAGTTCCTCCATTTTCGCTTTTATTGCCTGCAAGGTTAAAATAAGCTTGGTTCAGTGCTATGCGTGCAAAAATCTGCAACACTCTGCCTTGACCTGGTTGCTTCCTACGTGAGTGCAATGTTCATATCCCACAATTATTATCATTAAAATTATTTTAATTATTATTATTTTGGTCCAAATGATGTATTGGAAAGAACATATTAAACAGGCTGCAGAACACCAAAATATTTGGGAAAGGCCTTTATTTGTCATTTTTAGAATGCAACATCTTAGGGTTACATGCTTCAGATCACATACACAAAGTTCTTTTTTTTTTTTTTTTCTTTCCAAAAAATAAAATAAAATAATATATATATGCATTGACAAGGGTTTCAAACTATTCATGAAATGCATCTACAATTGCATGCAAAGGAAGATCTCGGTTGTGTGGTTCAAGGTTCCTTAGTGAGATATGGTGCTAATTTGGAAAATAATCAAAAAAATAAATGCATGGTGCAAAATGCTCTGTGGCCCTCTTTTCATGGTTACATGGGAGTGAACTGCTTCTTCAGTCACTGCAGCATTGAAAAAACTTGCTTTTAAGTTAGCCCTGTAAGCAAGAAAATGAAATACTGTTGAGGATCTAGCTCACTAACCTGCCTTATATAGATAGCCATTCATAGACAAATACTCTCACGGAAATAAAGAGAAAAAAAAACCACAAGAGCTCCAAACCACTCACATTTTAATGCTGGCATTAGCAGAAACAAAATGCTGTGGCTGTTATTTAAAATGGTGCTTTGGCAGCAAATTAGACAAAAATTCCTTACTGTTTTTAGGCATGCTATAAAGAACATAAAAATCAAAGTCAGTCTCAAATTTATTTTGCAAGAAACGAAGACTTTTTTTTTTTTTTTTAAATTAAATGAAGGCCTCGTTTAAAGGCACGGTATGCAGCATTTTGTTAAGGATGCTTTGCTCCAGCAGCTAATGAGTAGACATAAATATGCATGCACCTACCCGTTAATGAAGCATGTTAGTATACACAGTATACTTGGTGCTGCTTAAACTATTGCACAGAGGCCGAGTTCACAGCGCTCAGGGCTGTGACATCTGGCCGGCTGCTGAAGCAGCTCGGGGGTGAACGGGATCAGAAATTGGCGCTCAGCCTCATTTCTTTCCTTCCCATCCCCTCCTCTTTAAGTCAAGAGGCTTTCCCTCCTGCGGTTTGCATGTGGGGAATGTATTCATTTTCTTATCTACTTGCACTTCCCGGTGCAAGCTCCCCGGCAGGCAATGGGGAGGATTAAACTCATCACAATGGAGGGGGGGAGGGGGAAAAAAAAAAAAGAAACAAAAAGAAACTCATGCTTAAATCAGAAAGATGGTCCTTATATCCAGACTGCGGAGCTAAGTTTAGGGTCCTGCAGTAACTGGAGATAGGGAGTGGAGGAGGTGGAGTTGGTGAAAAGTTTTAAGAACCTTCTTCCCAGCTTTTTATGACGTAATCTTGGTATTTCAGTATTTAACATATCAATTAAAAAAATTCTGCTTTAAAACACCAGCCAGCTGGGCAGCTGCCTGGAAATGAGGACGGGAATCAGCTGGGTGGCTGATCAGAAATGACCCCAAATTTCACCAGAAATCTTCTCAATTTGTTTTTTCTACCTATTAATCCACGACATTAGTAAAATGTAACATTCCAAATATTGCTGACAGCCTCTTTTTGGCAATTTCATTTGTTCGCAATCAAGTTCTTGAAAGTTTGACCATTGCTCGCAATGACAGCTTCATTTAAAAGGCTGATATCTTCTCATTTGTACAACATCAGGACAAAACACATATAATCCATCAGAAGGTGCTGGCTCTGCTGCCAACACCATTGCTTCAAAATTGGACATTGGCACATCCTTGAGATGTGCAGTTTGCCAGCCCGAGGACAGCCGCAATAGTCGTACTTTGGGTTGGTTTGGTTTTTTTTTGGGGGGGGGGGGGTTGATTTGTTTGATTGACTGCCCTGATTGCCCTGTGGCTACAACCACCCCAAGGAGGGAAGCCATTTGGTGACTGCGGTCACCACGTGCTGCAGAAATGGTAACGGAACCCTAGCTCCCGGCTCTTCCCAAGAAAATTGGGTCCCGGGCACGGCGTGGGGAAGGGCTGCCTGGCCATTGAGGGGAACCCACCTCACCCTGACCTCAGCTGCCCCGGGGTCTCCCTGCAGACCCTCTCTCACGGAGCAATCCTACGCTGCCCTGTTTGAGGCACCCAGGCGGTTCGTGGGTATGGGAACGCGGAGATTTATGCTTTTACCCTACAGAAAAATGTATTGTGGCTGAGGATGCGATGCCGCAACCTGGATCTGGCTGTGCTTTGGACAGGAGGGAGCTGCATGGGTGGGCGGCCGCCAGCGCCGTGTATGACCGGACCAACGGCTACGTGAGCTGATGGGGGACCGGGGCTACAGTCCTGCGCGCACCCCGCTAAATCCCTGGCCACGGCTTCGTTAGCAGTTTGGAAAGCAGACATACCTTGAACTGCCTTGCCAGGTGCTGCTTGTGGCTTTCTTCCACTTGTTTAAATTTTGATTCCAGTCCCCTCATCTGGTTTTCCATCTTCTCAACGTACTGTAGGTCTCTTTGAGTCCGCCTGTCCAACACCTCTATCGACTGGGACATGTTTTGCACCTGTCAAATGAGAAGGGGTTCATTAAGAAGGTGTCGCTTCCCCAGCAGCAAGGCAGCCCCGCTTGCATCCCAACGCCGAACGCTGACCTTTTCCTACACAGTCAACAAAGCTAAAGGGTAATCAGCCTATGCATTATTTACTAGTTAATCAACAGCATCTCATAGTATTATGACCCCCATGCTCTAAAATAGAGTAAATTGGTTTCATAAACATTTATTCTGCCGTGCTGCAGAGAATAATTTAACAATCACACATGCAATTAAGGGTTGTAGTCAAGGCTAAAATGTGTCACTCACGATGGCCTCTTTGAGAGGCTGGGACGGCACCCGCCGTCACGCGAGGAGAGGCTCTTAGTTGAGCAGAAGCACATCTGACTATGAGAAACGCTTCTGCTGAGGTGCACATTATCATTTCTTCGTGTACGCAAGTGACACTTACTGATTGCCTAAGTGCAAACTTTACTCCCAGCTAGTAAAAACTTCATTATCCGAACAGCCCTACTGTTTATACAGCATCTGCCACAACAAATCCAGCTGCAGGTGAGGGCATCTTGAAGCTGGGAAGTACCGCAGGAGCTCCCGCTCCGGCTGGCCCCACTGGTGCCTGCCCACTCGGGCGGTTGTGCCGCGTCGGCATCTTTTCTAGCCGAGCGATGCCGCATCCCCGCGGCTCCCCGCGCAGCACCCATCTGGCCCTGCTGAAGGAATGATGCAAGAAGGTTGGCTGGGCTCATCGTAGGAAAAAGAGCCGAAGGTGTAAGGAGGGGAGGGAAACGATAGCTAGGCTGACCTGATTTTCAAGGTTGGCTGCCATCTGATTTATTAAGATATTCCCTTCTCTCATTTTTCAGGCTAGGAGAGGGTAAATGAAGCTCTGACTTAGGCAGGCACCTAAGCACCTATTTAGCATTAAGCAATGGGTGTAATTTAAGGTCTTTGCATCAGGGACGGTTGTGTTTGTACCACAGTTTGTACGTTACGGGGCTCAGCCCACGACTGGTGCTCCTGCCACTGCTGCGTTACCCACAAAAATACGACTGTCGGCATTGGTAGGGATGACGCCTGTGTTTAAAATGAATCAGGCATCCAAGCATGCTGCTGCGTCATGGCCCTAACTAAAGGCATCCTGGTTCCAGTCTCTTCGTCTGTGGGCGTCTGAGCAAAACCCAGATGTGAGCCAGCACCGTCTCTGCAGACCCGCTCCGAGACACTTCCCAGAGCCCATGCTGCCACATCCACTCCCGTCTCTGTCCTCGCCAAAGCCAAGCGCAGACAGGCAGAGACGGGGAAAGAACGGTGCGGGTGCAATGTTGCCTCCAGCAAATCACACTGGGCTGCTGTGACTTACCTCGAGTGACGGAGCGAGGGGACGGCGGGACACCCGCACGCAGCCAGGTCTCGGAGACTACTTGCTGAAACCAGCATTAGGTCAAATGCCAACTTTGGCGTCTGCATCTCTGAAGGGATCAAAATGCCCATTGCTCATGCATGATGACAGGAAAACTGTTACAGGGAACTATTAAAAATGTATGGACAACCTGTATTTCAAAGGCCAACAGTGAGGAAACATTTTGTACAACCAGTACAACTGCTCCGGGGGTCTAATAGTCTTCCTCAGCAAAGGTGAAGCTATTTTCAGTCTCTGAGTCCCAACACATCACCCAGAGATGAACAAGCACCCATCCTGACAACCACCAAGGACCTGCTCAGGGAGATGTGAGGAGCAGGGAAGAGCAGAACAAGACCCTCTTGGTTTGAAAAGACCAAACCTGAGCTCAGCCCGAGCCCGTGTGGCTCCCGTTTAGCCGTGCCTCCCCCGGGGTATGTGAGCTCTCAGCGGACACGGCTGAGTGCTAATTTACCTGGGCTGGATGTGGAGGAGTTTGAAGACCTCTCTCCACCCCGAGGCAGGAGAAGGGAAGTCTTAGACAAGCATGACTGGTCTGCAGATATTTTTATCCTGGTAATCCAGTCTATCCTCCTCTGAGTCGAGCTGTATCTACATAGCAGAATTGTTCCAATGGGTTGGAATAAGAATGACTTGTAGGGGTCGTACAAAATTGATCTCATTTATTCCACTAATGCCTACCCCCAATTAAAGGCCAAGCTGCAAGTAATCAGAAAAGAGCATTTCTGCAATGATACGCTGGTATCTAACCCTGCAGGGGCTGAGCGAGGCTACGGGGGCCTCCTTATGCAGCCTCTTGGACAGCAGAGAAGGAGAAACAGACTCTGCTAGGAAATGAATCAGAGCATCTCGCCCAGGCTTGTGCTCTGAATCACCTCTGGAGGAGTCTGCCTCTCCCCTGACTGCAGAGGAAAATAGCCTCCTCGCGTGTCTCTAAACTGAGACACCTAAAATTAGCTGCTGTGCTATTTCAGGGATGTGTTTTACAAGTCCAGACTCTCGCTATTTGTTGCCCATATTGTTTTCAACCAGGCAAGATTCTGGCCAGATGTGTAAAGAGTCGGTCTCCATCATTTCTGATCTCTGACAGTGACGGAAGCCTCATCAGCTAAAGATCTACTTGTTTTCCTTCATTAGCATATTAAGCCCTTGATCCAGCAAAGTACTTTGGCACATGATGAGATTTCAATGAGACTGTTCATAGCTTAAACTTAAGCATGTACATAAGTGCTCTAATGAACTGAGACTGAAGGATACTGTTTCTCAAATTCTCTCAGGTTCATCCATTAACTGCTATTCTCAAACATCAGCTAAAATGCTTTTTGCCTCCATTGGTGGAGCACGCACTCTCAACATGAAACCTCATTTTTCATCAAGCTAATGGGAGAGAGATACCTGCGACTGTCTTGGGGAAAAGAGTTAATTTTAGCATTTGAAATAGAAAATTGATACAAACAAAACTTCCAGTGCTGTTCTTGTCATTGCTTGACACCGAGTTGTTTCAGAATTAAACCAGAGTAACTGAGGGTCAATATTGGCTTGATGACCCTAGTGAGATTTATATGGCCAAAGCAATGGTTTAAACCCTGCTCGAGCTTCCCTGTGGATCAGCCTTTCATGCCAGCTCAAAAGAGCTGTTCTAAGCCCATCTTTGGGCGTTGAATTGCGATGAATCTTTAGCTTTGGGTAGCCGGACAAACTGGTGGAGCAATAGCATGAGGCATTCTCGAGGGAGATTTTTGTGGTCTATAGGAAGAATTAGCAGAGAGATGGACTCAGCCGATGGACCGGGACATGAAAAGTTCATCTTATAAGGTCTGTAGAAGGCAAAGTAAAGGCTGAGAAGAGATGTCATTGTCCTCCCTATATACACCTCCGAGTGAGTATCAAAGGAACAAAAAGAACTGTTTAATCTGGCAATCAGTGCTGGCAAAGAGTAAGAATTGGCAGGAAACCAAAGATGGTTTAACCATCAGAGGAGGAAGTCCTCTCAGATAACGGGGCCAAAAAAAAAAAAAAAAAATCCATTTGAAGATAAAACATAATCTGTTTATGAACAGGATTTAGGTGATGTCTTGGTTTGGATGCAGTCCAAGATCTGGACTCAGCACCTGACACATATAAGGCTGGAAGGACTCCGTGTACTCCAGCCAAAGATGAGCTCAGACACCTCGGTGTCAAAACACGGGCTGAACAGTTTGTGCGGTGGCGAGCAGACCTGGCTCACCTTACCTCACTTAACGCCTGCTCTTTAAACTGACGGGGTGCCCAGGATTCACTTGCAAGCAGCGTGAACTGCAGTTTCTATGCATATGCCTGTGCCCATGTGTTGAGGGTAGATGGGGTCCTGGCAGCTTTGAACCCCGAAGTACATTCAGCTGCTGAAGCCTCTGTGCAGAGATTTTCACTGAAGAGGCTATAATTGGCTCGTGTACACACACACACACACACACAAACACAGCTCATTTCTTGCCCATAAAAGCAATGTCTTATTATTTCCATAGGTGACTGCCCGGTCTCCTCCTTTGAAAATCCAAACACAATTACCTCTTTGACACGTTATGCTTCTTCATCTGCTGGCAGAGAGAAACCAGGGGACGCGAGTTTTCCCATCACAAAGCTAGAGTTAAAATGTCAGATGAGGGAAGGAGTTTTCAGGTTTGAAATCCTTCCTGGGAAGCTGGAAGCTCTTCTCTGCAGTTGCATTTTCCTATAGGGATTATCATTTCAGCCTTCGTCAAGATCAGATGTCTGGCACTACGAGCCTATTCTTTATTTTGGGGTTTTCATATAGGTTAGCGTAGGAGTGAGATGCAGACAGATTAGCAAGCAGGTAACATATCCCCAGAACACGTCTTGAAATACCGCTCCTCCCTCACTTTATTCATTGGCAGCCGGAGAGCCGCATAAGGGAAAAATCACTGAGCACTTACACCCTCCGCACGGGAACTGATGTTATCCCAGGTCTCGTATTGCCCAACTCGCCTGTCCATTAGCAGAGGGTATTGGGTCAAATCCTGCTTGTTTAATGCGTATGAGCAGTTCTGGGAACACGACGGCTCTCGGACGCCCGTGTCAGCTGCTAATATAACGCCTGCTGCCTCTTAGACAAATGTGCTTATTGGACCAATTGCTGTTATTGCTTAGAGAAATAAAAGCTTGAGTGGGATTATTTTTAGAAGCCTCTGACAGACCGACAAGTGTTTTAGGGCTGCCTCACTGTACTGTCCTTATCACACAGGAAAATCAGTTAAGTGTAGGTTTAATATTGTTATGAGTGACTAATACATCAACTTCCCAAAAGCACTGGGAATAAAATTATTTTGTCATGCACAGCACATGCCAACATAGCATTAGGCACAGGAGTCCACTTATATTTTAAAGAGAAGAGCACCATTTCACATGAAACAGCATTTCTTCAATGAAATCTATTATCTGGAAAATTACTTGTTATCGGGAATGTTTCCCTAATGAGATTCTTTGATCTCTTTGGACAGCAGACTATTAAAAACTAATCAGGTGGATGTCAACATTAGAAAGAAAACCACTAACTGTCATTTCTGTGCTATTTGATGTCAACAGCTTGTACTGTTTTATTTGACCTTTTTAATATCAGCTTGGCTAGGAATGCACGGGCTTTGGGTTTTTAATTCTGTCTTCCCTCATCTTGTTGAGGCTTATCCTTCAAAACTGCTTGTGTTAACGTAATGGAAAAAATGAGTAAATTACATCTTTTTTTTTTTTTTTTTAGCAATGTGGTTCAATATTGTTGCTTTGATCTCAGCAGTTTTAACCTGACCTTAGGCCACGGGCCCTTTTCCTCTGTGCCTCAGAAAGACCTAGAGATTTAAACTCCCGACTGCGGCTGATTATTCCCCACTACACGCATGGGGACAGCTTCGGCACCGGAGGGCTGGCCCAAGGGGTCTGTCTTCCCTGGAAACCAAGGCTCAGCCCAGCTCGCTCGGGTTTTTACCCCCAGTGTCACGCCAAACCAAACCACCTTTCCCAGAAGGGGTCAACCGTTACCTTTTCTAATAGTTGTCTCAGCTGCTTTGTCCTGGCATCACGAGAGCACATCGTCTGTTGAGGTGCCACCACTGTGCATATACAACGTCCCTCGCTATCTTGGGCAGAGCTGTAGACCTGCCAGCTTTCCTCTGGGTTGGTAGGCAACACCTAATTAACACAGGGAAAGAGGGGTTAAGTAAATGGGGGGAGGCCTGGGAGGGGTGTGGGAGGTGAAGGGGGCTGAGTGGAGGAAGCAGGATGGATGTGGCAGATACTGGCGCTGTGCTGGAAACAGAGGGAGGCTCCTCCGAGGACCCGGCTGGCAAAATTCACTTGTAATGCAAAAATATGGATTGGGGATAAATAAAAGAAGGGTCTGAAAAGGAGAGCAAGAACTGAAGCAAGAAGGCAATGCAAGTGGGAAAGCACGGACATGAGGAAAGCCACGAAGCAGCGAGGGTTGTAGCGTGCTGTAAGGCACCAAGTGCATCGGGGTGGGGAACCCACTGCCCGGCTGTCGTTACAAAGCACTTGACTTCTCCTTGACACCGTGAGAAGGATGTGCCCGAGCTGCCAGTGAGGATACGGTGTCCTGGCTGAGGGCTGAGCAGTGATCAATGTGCCTTTGCAGAGCTCTCCTGAATCTGGCGGCAGGAAAATCCGCCCTCCTGGGTAAACGGACACCAGGAGTTATGCCTCCCTCCTCCTCTGCCAGACTCTCCTGGGGACGGGGAGGTTCACCAGACAACCATTTCCCTGCAAACGTTCTGCGGGTCCCGGGCAGGGAAAGCCCGGTGCCATGCCCTGCGAAGCATACCAGCAAAGAAGGGATGCGGTCCGGAGGGTAGGACCAGTGCCTCCGTCTGAGCTTCCAGGACGCACCGCAGAAAGGGAGCCCAGCCACAAACACAGCGTGTTCCCCAGCCCGCCTCGTGCCCCCTGTGCTCTCCAAACCTCTCTGATCTTAATTTTCCTTTGATCTCACAGGACTTTGCAAAATACATTATTTAATCACAATTCAGCCTCCGATCACTTTGAAGGTACCACTGCTTTGCCAACCAGAAGGGAAATGTTCTTTCTACTATGTCGATATATTACAAATAACCTTGCAAATACCTGTGTTGACAGACACTCACTGAGAGAGATGGCTAGACAGACAGACAAACAATTCGATTCTCTACCTAAAACAACTGGAAAAAAAATAATAAATGGGTCTCATAATCCCTGGTAACACGGAAAACAAAATCCCAGCTTCATTCACAATCAGCAGAACCACCACACGAAATACTCGTCTCGAAACAGCTGAGCTGTAATACGTTAGCTCTTTTATAAGGCACAAGCATGCAGCCTGGAGGCGAAAGGTGCCCATTTTTCCCTGTTAAGGGAAGACAGACAGAAGGATTGTTTTTCTCAGCCATTTCCGAAGTGGCACGACCAGGCACCGCACCAGCCCTCCAGCAAAACAGGGACAGGAAACATATGGCGCGACCAAAATACACCGCAACTTCTCCGCTGCATTTTCCATCCCATTAACGACTACTGATTAAAGGCAGGGAAGCGAATGAGATCTTGCGGGACCCGCACCTGCTGTCCCAAGCTGCTTCGCCCAGCGACAGCAAAGCGGCGACGAGGGAAACTTTGCAACCCTTTGGCTGAAGGCACGGGGGGCCACCCGGGTCGCCCCCAGCCCAGGGCTAGGGGTGGCTAAACCCGAGAGGAAGAGAGGAGAGGCGCCCCCCGCACCGCCACCCCACTCCCCCGTCTCCTGCCAGCCCCTCCTCGGCCCCGCACCGCCCCGGCCCCGCTCCCCGCGCCTGCATGGCCCCGGGGGGCACTTTGCAAGCGATGCCCCCCCATCACCCCGGGGGGCGGCGGCCCTGCCTCTCCCCGGAGCGCTGCTCTCTGCAGCCGGGGATGGGGGGGCTCCTGCAGGGCCTGCCGGCGGGGGGGGGGGGAGGGAGACGGGACGGGATGGACACGGCGAGGGGGGAGCCAGACGGCTGGGGAGGTCCCGGGAGTACCGGGGGGGGAGCACCCGGGCAAGGAGGGATTTAGGCAGCCCGGCGAGGAGGGACCGGGCGGCCGGGGGGGGGGGGAGCGGGGCGTGTGGCGGGGCGCAGCCGCCCCGGGAGGCGGGGATGCTCCGGGCAGCCCGCCGCCCCCCGCACTTACTCCCGTGCTGCGGTCCAAGGTGCCGCCCGTGGCCGCCGTGAGTTTGGTGGTGTTGAGCCCCACGAGGGAGGGCAGCGTCTGCGACATCCAGTTGGTGATCATGGCCATGGTGCTGAGGACGACTCCAATCTTGAGTAAAGGCACAGACATGTCTGCGGGGGGGGGCGCCAGGCACCCTTCATTCTGCACCGGCGCCGGGCTCCATGCCGCTGGGGACGGGCTGCGCCAGCCGCCCGGCCGCCGCCGCCGCTCGCCGCCGGCCCATCGTCCGCCGCCGCCCCGCCGCGGCCCTGCCCGGCGCTGGCGATGGTGCTGCCGGTGCCTGTGCCGGTGTCGCCGGAGCCGGAGCGGGGCTGCCTACCTGCGCCCGCCGCCGCCGGGCGCGCCCCAGCCGGAGCGGAGCGGAACGGAACGAGCGGCTGCAGGAGGTGGGACGGGACCGGGGCGGGAGGGCGGGAGGGAGGGGCGGGGAGGCGTGAGCGCCCAGCCAGCCGGAGCGACTGCGGAGGGCGGGTGGGAGGCAGGGGGGAGAGAGGGAGAAGGAGGGGAGAAGGGAATTGGGGAGGGGAGGGGAGGGGGGAGAGGAGGGGAGGAGAGATTTGGGGGAGGGAAAGAAATTTTTCTGGCGGGGGGCGGATTTGGGGAAGGGGGAGCGGAGGGAAGGAGAGGAGAAAAGATTTGGGGAAGGGGGAAAGAACTGGGGCGAGGGGGAAAGATTTGGGGAGAGGGGAAAAGGACTTGGGGAGAGGCGGAAAGGCTTGGGGAAGGGAGCGAAAGGTTTGGGGAGAGGGGAAAAGATTTGGGAAGGGGGGAGGAAACTGGGGAAAGGGAAAAAAGATTCGGGGAGGTGGAAAAATTTGGTGGGGTGGGGAAAAGATTCGGGGAGAGCGGAAAAGATTTGGGGAGGGAGGAGAAGAGCGTCGGCGAGGGGCGGCGTGGGGCCGGGGGGGCGGCTCCCCCGCTGCGGCGCGGCCCCGCTGCGGCGCGGCACTGCGGCGCCCCCTGCCGGCTGCCGGCGGCGCCGCCGGCCCGGGCGCGGCGCGGTGCGGTGCGGGGCCGGGGCCGGGGCCGGGGCCGGGGCCGGGGCCGGGGCCGGGGCCGGTGGGTGGGCGGGCGGGCGGGCGCACAGCCGCAGGGGACGCGGCGAAGAAGCGCCGTGCCGGAGACGCGGCTTCTCCAGGGGACAGAGGGGAGCTGCTGCCAGCGAGGGCAGTCGGGAGCAGCGTTCCCTGCTGTGGTGCACGCAGGGGCTGCACCACTCCCGCGCAAACCCACGAGGTGTGGGACCCAGGCGGGGCACCTGGCGGCCCCCAAGCCTGTGGTCTTCCCGGGCTGTGGGCCACCAGAGGATCCCCCACATCCCTGCTTGCTCCCTCACCACACTCTGCGACCTCCATCAGCACGAAGGACCCAATACACTTGAGCTAAATCAAAATGCCCTGGCAATTCTGCCTGCCCTCGACTTGGCAGCCCTGCTCTTGCCCCATTCCCAGCAGGCAGGGCTGCATGGACAGGAGAGGTGGGACAGCGTCAGACACTGCCAGAGCATTCCACCCAGAGTTCGAAGAAAACTCTTGGCTTTCTGCGGCTGGTGTGGCTCTGAGGCAAACCCTGCCGAGGAACCCCATGGGCTGTTACACTGCAAAGAGCACACAGCCTATCTGTACGGGCCCGGCGTATAGTCTGCAGCGAGACGGAGCTTGTTCACGACTCAGGTTTCCTGAAGGCGTTTGCAGAACTGTCCTGGTGACTTCAGAACCAAAATCTCCAACCAACAGAGATCTGCAGTTCCTTGCACGTCCTTCCCTAAGCAAACCTTTAAACACCCTAAATTGTGCAAAGCAAATTATGAAATTAATCCCCTGTCCCTCGCCAGAGGATAGACATGACACCCCTCGTTCCACTGGTATAGCACTGGCCTCAGCATGTTGGAGCAGCCACCACGGCCCTGCTCCAGGAGACTGTCCCATGGCCCCACCACCCCCAGCCTGGCTGGCCCCCAGGACCCACCACATCCCCGCTGGAGTCTGATCAGCCCAGCCCCAAACCTGCCACCTCCAGAGCCGCTCTTCCGATGGCATGGTTCCTTGGGGTCGTGGGTCTCACGGCCCCCTCCCCAGGAGCTGGCTGGGATACAGCTGCAAAGGCACTGAGGGGTGCCCCAAGGCCTTGACCCACCAGTACTGCCTTGCCCTACAGCATCCAGGCCGGTGCGCGGAGCAAGTCCCAAGTGGGGAAGCAGGGAGCTGTGCCCTGAAATGCAATCGCTGCCAAGCTGGCCTGTCCCACCTTAACGGGACCTTGCCCCTAGCTGGGGACCTGGCCCTTGGCGTGGGATCATCCCAGCACACACCAGCACTGCTGGTTTGGGCGAAGGGAGCAGGGAGCAGCGACAGCCAAGTGGAGCTGTTTCTGCGGAGAGTGCTGTGGAGTTTCTGTAAAGCACTGAAATGAAAGCACATTTAGCAAGTCCACCAGGTGGAGAAAAAGAGATGAGTTAGAGTACAAGCACTGATGCCAGGTCGGATCCTGTCCCTCCGACAACGCGGCAGCAGAATCAGATGCCGGCAGCTGGGAGGCAGCAGCTGGTGCATGTCACAGGCTGCAGCAGCTGAAATGCCATTCCCTTCCCTCGCTTCCCAGCACCCTCAGACCGTGTCACCCCTGCCCTTTCCTCCTGCTCAGGCCAGACGAGCTCTGATCCGGGTAAGTCAGCCAGCTGACGGGTCAACCTGCTGCTGAAATCAGTAAGAAAACACTCCTGCCCTCTGAATCACTGTCCTGCTTAGGGCTCCCAAAGCAGCTAAACTACTTCCACCCCGTGAAATCGGCTTCACCCAGCCCAGGCATCCTTTCCGTGGCAAAACTGCCCTCAGATGGTGCAGCGTTGTGCCTGAGGAGGTCAGCACCACGGAGGTGTTTCAGGCTGTGGTTGTAGGAACAGGTTCGTTTCAGGCTGTGGAACAGGTTCATTAGGCAAAAGCCTCGGATGGCTTTCATCTTTTAGAATCAATCGCAGCTCCCCGTTCTGTTCTAGTTCAGACTGTTCTGCTCTAACAGGTGCTTACGCTGTGCTCAGCACTGTAGCAGCCGAGACCCTGATTGCTTATCTGATTTCATACCATATAAAACACTTGAGTGCTAGACTTAAATCATCTTAATGTTCATTCTGAAAATGAGTTTGTAAGTAAAGTTTATCCCTCATATTTGTCTACTCCAAACACATACAGAGGCAATTAGACCTACGGATACTTTATTATTTAAAATGGTATTCAGTGGGGTAACAAGCACTCCTCTGCCTTGCTCTGGATTCCACCTGGACTAAAGAAAGACTCATTTCCTACCAGTGCATGCAGGTGATTTCATCCGTATGCCCTTCAGGTGCTTTGCAACGATTAAAGCTTCTGCAGACGGGGACAGCGAGGCACAGAGAGAGGAGCAGCAGCCACAAGTCCCTGCTAAGGAGGGGGCCCATTACCGGCAGTCTTTTCCCAGTGGCCGGCGCAGAGGGTCCATGCAGGGGGGGGGGGGGGCGTGCTCCAGCAGCAGCAGCAGCAGAGCTGCTCCGCTTCCCTGGAGCAAAACCCTTCATGTCAGCTGAAAGAGGGCCTGTGCATGTAATAACAGGGGAGAGAGAAATCCAGGTGACGGACTTTCTTTCTCTTGCTTCCGGTGTTTATGAAATAGCCAAAAGCAGCGTTTTTTTGGGGAGTCTTTTCTTTGCTGGTAAGATAAAGGGAGTTAAGGTAGGGACATCAAGAGATCGGCTGTTCTTCCATACCTTTTCAGAAAGTTCAGTGGCTTAATGCATTAACGACCTGCGCCAGGAGCAGGATGGCCCTGAGCCCATAGGGTATAACCCGTGCTGGCAGAGAGCCACGGCCTTTCCCCAACACCGTCGGGCTGCCTGTGGCACGGCCGTGCAAGCTGAGCCCCACGTCAGCTGGTCCGAAGCGGAGACCTGACAGAAAAGAGCCTCCCAGAAATGCCACTGTTTCCCTTTTTTAGGGGCGAAGGGTTATTCAGAGGTTAGAGGCGGTGGTCACTGCTGTGCAATGAGATGCTGCCGGTCACCTCGTGCTGTGCTAGGTCGTGGGTATCAAGCAGGAAAATGACCTCTGTCATCTCAGTGCCTGAAGTAGGTGACGTGCAAACATGGAAATCTCTTCGCTACCCTAATGATTTCCCTGCTTTTAGAAGCCCAGCATGGCAACAAAATGAAACATAGACAGCAAAAAACCAGTAGGGACAGGAACTTGATGTGGGAGACCTGACATTGCCCTTTACTCATGCTAGAGCAAATCAGAAGACACGCTAGGGAAATCAAGAAGGAGGAGACTCAGATGACTCTTCGGCCTGAGAGCATTCACTGATGGGCCCTTCCAGAGCAAAGCAGGATCTGTCCTCAAAAAAGCAACTTGCCATTGTAACATCTGCAGAAACCTGTTCAGTACCAGTTTTGCTGAGCTGGTTGAGTTCACCTTTCTCCTGATCACTTTGGGTTTTTTTGCCCAGGGCATTGCCTTGAATAAAAACCTCATGATGTTACCGAGTTTTTTCTCATCCTGACGCGCTCGCTACAGCCGCCCTCCCCACAAGAGCAGGGGGATGCAGAGCTGCCCTCTCGGCGCCTCTCCTGCTGTAAGCAGAGAGTCAACAGCAGGAAAAGATGAACTGTTAGGGAACAAAAGATCCTATTTGCATGCATATATTGTGAGCAGAGAAAGAGGAGGAATGATAGATAAAAGCAAAGAACAGGGTCTTCCAAAATAGCTGCTTAGTGGAAAATTCCGCTGCTGGGAAGTGATAATGCAAAATGTGACTGTCTGCCTAAAGGAGCCCTACAAGGGTCAAGGTTTGCAAACAGGCCAACACCTCTGTGCGTGTGCATGCGAGTGTGTGTGTGTGCAGGACACGGCGGTCATTGTCTCCCTCTCCTGGCTGGTTCAGAGAAGAGGTGCTGAAGTTTCTGTTGCTCCCAAGCTTATGTGGAGATGGTGTCCACAGACCACAGTCAGAGAACTCCTATTTAATGCCTGGTGAGAGGATGGGATCTGCTTTAAAATACAAGCACCCATATTTTAACAGCCTCAAATCTTGCTGGTGCTCCAAGCTGGCTCAGTAAATGCAGGAGGCACCTCAGCTAACACCCAACATCTCCAGTGAGGAGCTGGTTGCTCAATGGAGGGCAGTGCCCCAGGCACCTTCCCAGGGCTGGCAGCTCCTGTCCTGGGAGCGCAGGGCTCTCAGGCCTGTGCTGGGATTGCTCTGTGGTGCATGGGACAGCCCATACTCCAGCTCTTTCTGACCCCTCCTCTCTGCACTGGAGACCTGTGAGATATGCCATGCTCTCTGGCCAGGGGCTGCAGGAAAGGTTTTGTCCTTTCCGGAAGGACCTTGCTCCGTAACTTCAGGGATCCTCCTTAGATACTTGGACTAAGTGACTTTTCTCCAAAGCTGCCTCCCGTAGCTGATGGATGGGCTCTGAACCGGCCTCTGGAGGACTCTCTGCCTCCACTGACTCTTTGCATCCCTCCCGGAGTCCTGACTGATGCCGGGCTGCCAGAGTCCCTGCTGCTGCCCCACTACCGGGTGCTGCTGCACTTGCAAAGGAGTGTGGACTGCGTGGAGACAGGCGAGCTGCAGGGTGGAAAGGACCATCTCCGTCACACACGGATGGGAGAGCACCCCGAGAACCACTGCGAGGTGCTGCACCCCCTGGCACTGCACAGCACGTCCGGCAGCTGAAGGCTGTGGGGATGCCGAGCAGCTCTGCGTGGGGGTCCCTGCAGTGGGGCTCAAGGCTGAGGGTAAGGAGCTGCCGGTACAGCCCAGCCTTACCTGCTCAGCAGGCTCTGGCCAGGGCTCCAAGCCCACCCCAGCACTGTGCTGGGTGGTCACTGTGCCCCTCTGCTTTCTGCCTGGCACCACGGGGTTACAGGGGGCAGAGCCCTGGACTCTGCTCCTGAGTGAATGACGATGTTTCTTATCCCTCTCTCGACTCAGGAAACGTTCACCTTCTTCCCTTGCACTCCCCGTTGCCTGAGCTTGTGGCAGGAGGTATCCGAAATCCCTCCGCGCCAGCCTGTGGGCAGTGGGAGAGCTGTGAACAGCGCCAGGCAGAAGAGGCACCCCAGCTACCCTGGGACGCAGCATGGGCAAGTTCATCCTCATTAGGGAACATACACTTTGTACCCCCATCGCCTCTGGAGTGTGGGACAATCTTCTGTTGCATTTGCCGTGGGGCATCTCTCCCTCAGCAGGTCACGACTGCCACAGCAATAAATGGTACCAGGTTTCCCTGATTTTGGGTCTGACTTCCAAATGTCCTTGCTTTTTTGCCTGTTTTTTGTCACTATCTGTGCTACCATCACTCACACAAGCCTCAGTCCTGGAGCTGGACCCTGTCACCTCGGCACCGTACCAACGCAGAGCAAGCTCTTCCCCTCCCGTCACAGGGAGGGTATGGATGGACAGACAAGGAAAGCGGTGGAAGGAAAGAAAATGGCAATTAAAGACCCCAAAGTGCTTTGGAAACAGTGACCACGATGCTGCAGATCACTGCCAGCTCCTGGTGGGACTTTGGGTGAAACTGCCTGTGCCTGGTGCTGAGCTTGGCTCCAGGAGCAGCCACGTTTTGGGATCAGGCAGCCCAACGTGCTCTGGAAAGTTAACCCCCAGCTATGGACACTGGGACAATTCCTTCCGCACACAAAACGCTCTGCAACCTTTCCTTTTGTTATCTGCACAGTGAGCAGAAACACTGCAGCAGGAAGGACATGCTCCTTGCGTTACACTGGAACAGAATAATCCCCTTTGCAGGTCTTCACTTCGCTAAATCTGTGTTTAGCTAAAGCTGCTCTTGACATTAAACTCATGCTCTAACAGCGAATGCCAATACATGTCAGAGCCTCGGGGCTAGATCAGGGCCCATTAAAGTCAGCGCAGGTTTCGCGGGCGCATCAGTGGGTTCCTGTTACTCGGATGTTTTGGTTAGGGATGATGATTTTTTTTGGCACATTTCCCTGGGTCAGTTGCACGCCTCCAGTCAGAAAGTGCCTTTACACTGAAAACTTGTCGTGCATGTGGCTTGCTAGAAAACACGGCATTGCTCCAGGGTTGCTCGCTGCTGCGCGCTCTTGGACCGAGGGCTGACACATGCTATTGCCCCGCTGTTGTCTTTCCAGGAGATCTTTTGCATTTTGGCTGGTTTTGAATGCTGCCTCCCAGCTGGGATGGGGAGGGGGGCTGGGAGCCAGGACCTGGGTCCTGAACAGGGAGAAAGCTTCCCAGGGCCAAAACCCAGGCCAAAGCTGGCCCAGAGGCTGGGACCGGGACTCCTGGGCTCAGCTCCGGGAGGGCAGTGGCAAGCAATGGCTACAGTCTACAAAAGAAGGAAAATCAGGATTTTGAGATGCTCTTCCCCCACAAGTGGGATTTGCTGGTGCTAAGACATCTCAGGCTCTGTGCCTCAGTTTCCCCAAGTGCATCTTCCCCTTTTTTGGGGACTGCTTGACTGACTCAACCTCTCAGGTATCCCCTGCCCGCCCGGGTCTCCCGAAGAGCCCGGCTGAGGCACCCACAGGCAACAAACCCCAGCGGGACACTCCTTGGGTGTGTCCCTGCCTTGCTCCTTTTTGTTCATAGCTTCATCGCAGCAGAGCAAAGCCAACACTTATCACTCATAACTCGAGAATTAGCTTCTTCCACTGTCAACGCAGTCTACAGCCTTCGTCTAATTCACTCGGATAGTAATTAGTTTTGTATTACTTTATGCAGTGATGCTAATACTGATTACAAGGACTGATAACCTGAGTAATAAATACGACCGAGGGCTGAAAATTACCTTTCTTTTTTATTGGTTGAAGCTGAAGTTAGTGAAATGAGACACAAATTGGTTTATGAGATGAGGCAGCTGCCTCCTGTTAAAAGCTGCAGATTTGCAGCTTAATCCTACTAGTTTCCATGTGTCTCCCTGACAGGGGAGGGAAGAGCCCGGCCACCAAACTGGGCACTGGGAAGTCCCCCACGGATGGAGGGGAGCCAGCATGGCCGGGCTGGGTGCTGCCGGGGCAGAGGGGCACTGGCAGCTTTGGGGAGGGCAGCATGCATCCCTGGCAGCTCTCCCCCTTCCCCTGAAAATAGCCCCAAGAGGGACCTGATATGTTTTTAGGAAAATCAATGGCAAAATTGTTTGGGATTTTTTTCCTTGCAGAAGCCCTAAATGTTTAATAGCTGCCTGCTTCAGGAAGGTATTTCTTCCTGTGTGGTTTCACTGATTACCGGGTAAGTGGATGTCAGAGCACCGGCTGCCTCGCTCTGCGCCTGCGAAACTTTGAGGAATGCAAAGAGGTTTTCACTGGTAATATTCCAGCAGCTCGCCAGCAAGCACGAGGAATGACAAAGGGACAGGTTGGACAGACAGACAGACAAGCAGATGGCATCCTGAACCCCCTCTGCCGATACTCCTGGCTTTACTACAGCAGCCCAAATCCTCTGTCCTTTTGGTAGCACTATCTTTCTGCACGTGACAAGCAGATCCTTAGAGAGCATAAGCTGGCTCTGCTCCTCCATGGCCACCAGGACAAGCTGCCCTCACTGAGAAGAAAAGGAGAGAAAGCCCCATGCTTTGCCCGTGAAGCCCTCTGCCCAGAGCTGTGTGCACAGCCAGAGCGAGGGTGCTGCACCCCAGGGTGCCCAGAGCAGCAGCTTTGTCCCCCCAGCGCAGCACCCGTACCCAGCCACTGCACCCTGAAGCCAGCCCGTTCGACTCAGCCGAGATATTTGTCATTTCAGGTTTTGATCACTGACCTGTGGACAGCCAAGGCAAGGCGCAAAACAAATTAGGAGACCTTTGGCAGCTAGAAGAAATCCCAGAGCCTTGTGCAGGTCTTGCTCTGGGGCCAGGGCTCCTGCCGCCCCCCTGGGGGCACGCAGGGGATCGAGGGGCAGGCAGGGGCTTCTGCAAAGAACTGGGATGTTGGGGGGGCATGTAGGGGCAGCCCTCCCCTTGTTTCACACAGGTAAAACTACCATCCACCTTAGGCAGGTCTCAAAGCCCCTACCAACCCTGGGGGTGCAGCCCGCAGCGTGTGCATCACCCGTGTGCTCCCAGCCAGGCACGGGCATCCTTCCTCCCACCCAGGGGGACCATCAGAGGATGCTGCAGTACCAATACCTTGAAGAAAACTCCCTCTCTTCCATGAGAAGAGCTTTCCCAGCACCCAGCTCAAAGGACAGCCATGTGCTCACCCCCTCCAGCCCCATTTAACAGCCGTCCATCTCCCCATTTCTTCCTTTCTTGTGCGCTGGCCTGCCAGTGTCAATGCAGGGAGGGAGAGGAGGGGACAGCCGTAGCTTCTACATTGTCAAGGAAAGCTGCCTAAATCAGCAACCTCTCTCCCCTGAACCTGAAGGGGATGGGAGAGACTCCACACATGCGATGGAGATATGAATCCAGCACTGAATTAAACGTGGAAGACACTGAGCTGGGCGGTGCCTGGGCTGAAAGGCATATTTGGGGATTGCATCTGGCAGCTGTGCTACAGAAATGAGATGCTAAAACTCTGAAAGGGCTCTGCAGTGCCAAGCGAGTCAGCAGGCACGCTGGCGGGAGAGCTCTGCATGGCCGGCGCGCAGAGCCTGGCAGGACTCAGCTACCTGCAGGCAGCAAAGCCCAGGTAGACACTGCAAACCAGAAACCAGCCCCAGCCGAAGGCAGCTCAGCAAAGCCAGGGCTTTAGCAGGGGCTTCCAACCTCCCGCCAGCGGGCAGGGATGGGCTGAGAGGTAACTCTGCCAAAGTCAGCCAGCACCGCTCAGCCCCACAGTTCAGAGCAGATTTGATTCCCCATCCCCACCCCGATTTAAAGTTGGGCGAAAAGTTGGAGTGCCGCATTTGCAAAAAAAGAAAACAAGGAAAGGAAAAAGTAGCCAAGCACAGCAGCATCCTTGGCACAAGAGGTGATAACTCGGCGTCCTTGAGAAAACCCAGCAATGCAGAGCGATGGGGGCTGACAAGGCCGATAAGGGACGGTGGCAGCCCCTGGGGAGGGGGTTACAACGCAGGTCCTCAGGCCATAGTCCATTCCCTGGGGCTGGGCAGGAGGGGAGGCTGGAGGGACAGCGGGGCAAGGGGCAGCCCCACCACACTGCTTTCCCATGATGCTGCCATAGCCCCGGGCTGGCCGTGTCCTCGGCCGGGCCGGGTGCGTAGTGAGGAGCCCCTTTTTGCTGATTCCTGAGCAATGCTGGCGGTCGCTGGCTGCTTTGTCCAGCGCGGCGCATGCGCTCTCCCCATGCATCCTCTCGCACACAATGGGCTTCCACTGGGCACTCACTTGCAGCTCTGGTTCCTTCCCACCCCTCCTCATCCAACACAGCTGTTGGATTTCTTTGCTTCCCCCCCCAAATTACTACCTTCTCATCCCTTCTCTGGAGGGCTCCATGCAATTAAGGCAGCTCTTCAGCCATTTCTTCCTGGGGGCAGCAGAAATACTCTGAGGGCGCAAAGCCAAAAGGCTTCAGCTACTGAAACTTCAGCAATAGGGCAGTGACAGGAGGGAACATTGTCAGCAGGAGAAAGGAAAAAAAATAATCTACATAAAGCACCCAGGATGAGAGCCCAGCTGCTAATTGCTCCTACACTAAGAAGCCTCCATTCGCCTCCTATTTATAGCTTCTTTTTCTTTCTTTTTTGCTTCCAGGCAGCATCACAATTAACCCCACAATCTAGAGCATCCTCTTGCAATTACTTTTCTTCCTTTCCTCAGTGACCGGGGGAAAAAACAAAAGACAACCTCCCTGCCTGCCTCTCCCCAATTCTCTTAAAGAAGTCAAATGGAGTTTTATTTCCACTTGCAAGACATGGCTTTTTGTGTGCCTCCTTTCCGCCCCCCAGCCCCACTACTCAGTCCCGGGGCCGGGACAGTGAAGGCAAGCATTAAAATACAGTAAAAAAAAAAAAAGGCGGCGGGGGGAGAGGGAGATAAATAAGATGCTCCTCTCTCCCACAAGCCCGTCACAGATGGAAACATCAAGGGACATTTAAATGTCACCTAAAATCAGCAAAGCTACCCCCACATGAGGAGCTGGTGTGGAGGGGGCGGGGGGGGGGGGGGGGGGGTGACGAGGAGGGACCGCCACCGCGCACTCACGTCGCGTCCCTTGCGGGGACCCGGGACAGGCAGCCCCGAACTTCGCAGAGCCCGAGCCCTGCGGTGCCGGCCGGGGCCAGCCGAGCCCGGCGGCGGGGGTCCCGCTGCCCCCCGCCCCAGCCCCGCACGGCAACTTTCCCCGCAATTGGGGCGGGCAGGTCGGGGTCCCCCCACACCCCCCGGGGGTGGGGGCACGCCAAGGCAGCTCCCTTCTCTCCCCCGGCTCTGGGGTCCGGTCTCCTGAGCCCCCCGACCTGCTCGCCCCCCCCCTCCGCCGCGCTCCTCCCCCCCCCCCCCCCCCCCAGCCCGGAGGGTCCACCTGCACTGCGGGCTGAGCAAAGGGGGGGACCCGGGGAGGGGGGGCACGAAAGTGCAGCTTCCTAGTCCAGTTTTCTTTTGTGCTCTCGAGGTTTAATAGAAAATGGCGTTGGGGAGAAAGGGAGAGAAGGGGGGGGTGGTGGTGGTGAGAAAAGCAAGAGAGAAACCTACTTGAGTGAGTTCTGTGCCCATCAGGATGAGAAAGCAGAGGGTCAGGAGCTTGCTTGCCGGTTGCATGTCTCGCACCCAGTTCTAGGCACCTTGCATACAGATCACCTCCCGGGCGAGTCTCCCCGTGCCGATCACCGAGCGCCTCGCTGCCTCCTCAGTCCCTTATTGTTATTATTATTTTAATTAAAAAAAAAAAAAAAGACAACAAAATGCAATTTAAAAAAAAAAAAAAGAATCAGAACGATTCTCCGGGCTGCTTTCAGCACCCCCGGGAAGCAATGCAAGAAATCTGCTTAGCAGAGCCTTCACTTTGCATATTTATTGGGATCCCAGTTTCTCTCCTCTGCTCTCGGTGCCGGCTCTCTGGCAATTTTTTTTTTTTTTTTTTTTTTTTTTTAATGGCTCCCCTGATCGACAGACATTTGCGAGGAGAAATTCAGCGGAGCACGAAATGATTATCTCTGCTATTGCCAAAAGTTTGCCTTGAAAAGGGGGGGAGGGGGGGGGGTGTGATAGGGAGAGGACAGGGATTAAAAAAAAAAAAAAAGAAAGGAATTGGTAGGGCTGGCTGCTAGCAGGGGATGGCTGTGGAACAGGATGTGACATCAACTAAGGCGGGGGAAATTTAACTAAACACGGCGAAGGGAGAGGGGGAAAGGCAGCCTCGGGAGCGGCGGTGCGGGGCGAGCCGGGCCGATGCTGCGGCGGCACCGCGGGGAGCCAGAGCTGGGGCTGGGGCTTGAGCAGGGGGGGTGGGGGGGTGTTAACCCCCTCCCTCCCTGTCACCCGGGAGCCCAAGGACCTGCTCAGCTGCCCCCGGACTCCGGGGGTGCCTGGGGCGGGTGTGTGTGTGCAGAGGGATCTCATCCCCACTAAGTACCAACCCCCAAGCAAAGATGCCTTCCCAAACCGAGCCATCCAGGAGGGCTCTGGGTAACATCCACTGTAAGGCTCAGATCCAAATTAATTTAAGGCAGTAGGAGCAAGGTGACAACCCTCCTGCTCTGCAGGGCATCCTCCCTTGCATCCGCTCCCAGCACCCTGCCAGGGTGCACCAGGGGCTTGGCCAGGGGGGCTGCAGGCAGTGCCCACCCCACGCTGCTCTGGCTGTGTCCTTCCCCTCCCCAAGGTCCCTGGGGACTGTTTACCCCTCATTTCTCTCACACTCACACACACACACACTCCTTGAATGCTTTCCAAACCACAGTTTTCCCAGGACCTCATAAATACTATTAAGTCTCTTAGTATCTGGCAATGCAGGTGAATGGCATCATCCCCCTTTTCCAGAGGTGAGAAATGTAATGCAGATCTTCTTCTCTTAATGATTGTTGAATGTTTTAATAGAAATCACTTGCCACAGGCCTGTGGCAGAGACCCCACAAGAGGATTTTCCCCCTTGATTGCTCATTGCAAAGGGTTTCTTCTTCTGGAGTCCTCTGGTACTGGTTGTTACTGGAGCAGGAGGTGGGCGCTCTGTAGCGATGAGCTGACGCAGGGCCTTTTCCAAGTCCCGGGATCACAGAGCACAGCGTTCAGCAGAAACCAGGAAATTTGCAGCACGGTGACCCCAGGCTGAGGCTCGGTGGGGACAAACAGCTGAGAACAAACTGGAAGAAGACTTCTGCGTGTTGCCATCAGCAAATGTCCAAGGGAAGGTTGCCCCAGACCTCCTAAGAGTGGGTTTCAGCAGCACCCCGCAGCTTCAGGCAGCTCTTCTCTAGGAAGGTAATCAACACAGTAGTTTAAAGAGAGCTTAGAAAAAGGCAGTCCAGAGAGCAGCTGTGGGAAAGCTGGCATGTCTGACTATCCCAGACAGATCTATCTTTAATATACTTCCCTCAGCACCTCCCATTAAGGTCAATACTTTATAGCCCATAAAAGCTGAGGACCTTTAAAAAGCATTGAGCTCCCCTTGACTTTATCAAGAGCAGCGCAGTAAGGCCAAA
Source organism: Aptenodytes patagonicus (assembly GCF_965638725.1). Classification (NCBI taxonomy): domain Eukaryota; kingdom Metazoa; phylum Chordata; class Aves; order Sphenisciformes; family Spheniscidae; genus Aptenodytes; species Aptenodytes patagonicus. Next base: position 9,667,340 of record NC_134966.1, on the reverse strand, counting down.
AGCATCAGTGGTACGGCAGGGTTTGAACACATCCTCCCCTGGTGCCTTAGAAGTTTGGTGTTTTTTTACCACGGGCATCACCTTCTCCCTGGCAGGGATCGCAGTGGGATGACCCTGCCTGTGAATTGGTTCTCACCAAAAATCAGCGGAGGGAAGGGGGACTAGTGAGTTACACGTGGCTGTATTTCTCTGCTGGGTGCACTGTTTAAAGTGCCTTCAAAAACCACCTGAGCAGCTTCCTATTAACCCTGTGACACAAGGCAGCAGGTCGGTGATGCAGCTCAGGATGCACCATCTGAGGGCTCAGGTGCAGCTGGAGCTCACAGGGCTTAAAATAGACTCGAGAGGTGCAGAAGACTAGCAATGAGAGTTTCTTTCACACAAAAATTTTCAGTGATGAGATCGGCTTCACCTTAAGTTGCTGGGACCATGGAGGGTGACTTCAGTTTGGGTGTCTTAGACCTCAGAACAGAAGAACCCCCCCCTTGTTTTCCACAGCGGTGCCAGATAAGGCTCTGAAATGGCACCTTTTCCAAGTCAGCAACAGCACGTCCCCAAAGGGGAATCTCTTTTGTCCCCCTCCTTTGCTTTTATACAGATCTAGCTTCATTGACCTTCATGGTAATAGTCACGGCTTGCACCTGGGTAAATGACACAAGCATCAGCTCTGCAATTTGTTTTAATTTATTCCTCTTTTGAAGTCTTTCTTAATTAACATCAAGAACCTTGTTATTGAACTTGAGCTCCAGGCTCCAGAGTGTGCGGCCCTGTATGGTCCTTCCTCCGGGAAAGAGTCCCACAGAGCTCCACTCCCAGGACGTAAATCACAGAAACCAAGAGAAATCAAAGGAAAAAATTGCCCGGTGTGACGCAGCAGAGGAGCCTGGGAACACAACCCAGATCTTTTGATTCCCACAGTGTCTTACCCAGACTTTGAAAAATACCTCCAGAAATTTGGAAAGTGTTCAAGGTCTGGAGAACCAGCCCATGGAGCGCGACTAAAGAGGCTCCAGCTCTTTCACCAGCAAAAGGGAGGGCTGAGAGGAGGCTGCCTGGGGGAAGGTTTCTGTACATGAAGGCTCTTTTATCTGATAAAAAAAGTCAAAGCAAGAGCCCACAGTTTGGAGTAGAAATAGGACCTGTTATTTTCCTCAGGGGAGGATAATCAGACTGTGAAATAATTCAGCTGAAGGCATAGTGCCCTCTCCATTGCTTGACATAGTTAAATCAGAGCCAAGAGCCTTTCTGAAAGATGCATCCCGGCTCCTCCAGAGGAGGATGCAGGCAAGATGCAATTACAGGCAAGATGCCTTCAATGAAACTCTGCTGTGTGATGCAGGAGAGGAGATCAAAACACTTCTGGTTTCTCATCTTGATTTATAAGATGCGATTTAGACCAGCGCTCTGCTCTCTAGACCGTGCTGCCCTCCAGAGCAGCCCACTGCCGGGATGCAGACTTGCCTTCAGTGCAAAAGCACCACGCAGGCAGGGGACGGCAGGGGATGGCAGGGGACGGCAGGGGACGGCAGGCAGCCCCTTCCTCAGCGCTGGGAACCAGAGGCATCTGCAGAGCCACGACACGGGCAGCTGGGTGCTGCCGTGCACTGGGGGGACAGGCACGCGGTTCCCTCTTTGGGTCTTGACTGAGGATGCTGAAGCTCCCCTGGCAGGCAGCGAGCTCCTGCCTGACCCTGCCTCCCTCTGGGCTGGGTTTTGGCTGGTTTGGTACTTTCACAGCAGACCTCGCAGAGCCCCATCCACTGCTTTCCCTGCACAGGGCCAGATGGTGGCCCTTAATTCACACAGCCTAGTTCTCTCTGCCCTTTACTAGGATCTAAATATAAAGAACAAAACTGTCTATTTTCTCCTCAAAGAGCAGGGTGATGATCTCCCTCGCTGGGAGCTTTCCTGGCTCTGCAATCTCCTCTCACCTGCCGCCGCTCTGAAAACCTCTTGCGGAGCCAAGTGCCTCTTGCTCACTGGGGTCCTGGTCTCTTCCTCCCCGCCGAGATGGAAGCTATTCCAGGCATGGTGAAAATAGCTTCACAGTGCTTTGTTACCTACAGAAAGGCACATTTCAGGTGCAATTTTTTTCCAAAGACCTATTTTCACACTCGATTTTCCTGTGTTTTGTATACGTTTAGTGAAGATGCCTTCCCATCTTTTTTGTGCCCTTTCCCCTGAAATTTTGGTGTCGGGTGTACCAGGGTGAACCTTTACTGAAGACACGGGTGTTGAAATGCTCCTTAAGCCCAACCTTGCTGTTTGCTGCTCCCTGCATGGGCATCCCCTGCAGAAAACCACGGAAAAGTGAATTCCTTCCCGGGAAGTGGGTTCCCTGCCTCGTCCCCCCAGGCAGCGTATGATCATACTGATACTGCCCAATTTCTCTTTGCTGGGATGCCAAGGGGTGCCCCACGCTGAGGAGGGACTCTCCCAGGGCTGCCAGCCTGGTGTGCTTCAGCCGACTCACAGGAGCTAGGGTGGCTGCCGAGAAGAGCTGGGAGGTTAAAGTCAGCTCTGGCAGCACTGATACAGCCAGAAGACAAAAGAAAGTGAACTCAATGGAACAGGAGAGGTCTTCCACTTGCAATCATTTGGACAAAGAAGTAGGAGACTTTCAGCAGCCCCAGGCTGGATATGATGACACCAACAGTCCTTCAGCCCTTGTATTTAGCCTCATCCCCTGCTTGTGACACCAAGGAGGGATGGAGAGCAACCTGTGCCTCCAGGAGCAACCACAAATAATTTGCACAGTCAAAATCCTCACTGGGGTGAAACAAGCAACCACATTCATGGGACAGGTTTTGCAGCAGCTCCAAGGGGGACATGGCCATTTTCATTCACTTCTGCTGACGGCTGGACTTGGACGAGCCACCCAGCAGCACAAGCTGCCCTTTCCCCAGCACAGCTCATCCTCCGCAAAAAGCCCTCCATTCTCTGGGCGGGAAGGGCTGTGCTACCCGGTGGTAAATACCCAAATTGAGCATTGCAGTTGAACTACACTGGACAATGGCTCCACCGAGCACGAACCCCATGGAGGCTACTTCATGGACCCATTTAGGGATATACATTCATAAAAACTTCCCATCTCCTCCCCTGTTCGTCACTCTTGTACGATCAGTGAGGCCAGACAGATCTTGTCCCCTCCTGGGGCCACTGGCTCGGCTGACATTTTGATGGTGGTCCTTCAAGGGCTGCCCAGTGTAAAACTGATTTTCCAAATAGACCCAAATTATTGATCCCTTTGTCAGAAGAATGTCAGGGGGAGAGATGCCAGGCACGAGCATCGCTGTCGTGGGGCTTCAGAGTGTGTGACAGGAGGACTTGCTGCAAGGACCCCTCTGGGAGCACTCATTCAGCATGCGGCGATGGGTTAGTAGCATCTGATACTCGAGGAGCGAGCAATCTATCCTCAGAGGAAATCATACCTGTGCGATCCTCCTGAATAGCCCATTTCATGCAGACAGGCTCAATGATGAACACAGGACGTTTTTTTCTGGCAGCCGGGATGCCACCGTGGCTGCCGGTGCAATAGTTTTTCCTCTTATCTTCTGTTAGGAATTGCCCCGGGATCCCAGCTACAGATACTGGGGGTGAATTTCTCCATTGGTGGTTTTTACTGGCATCAACCCAAAAGAAGGTAAAAGCTGGTGTTTCCTGGAAGATTGGCCCACTCTAGTAGAAGATGCTAATATGGACAGTAGGGGTGGAGATGCCTGAACAAAGCTGTACATCCAGCCTGCCCATGGTCACTTAATATCCTTTTCCTTCCCTTACAAAGTGGAAATACTTTTGGAAAATACCCTCCTTTTCTTGCAAGTTTATACAGCATGTTCTCCAAAGCGGCTCTGGGCCATGATCAGAGAGTGCTGTGGTCCAAACAGTAAATCTAAATTAACGCGCTTCCTCCTGTTTCGTTACCAACTTCTGTAGCATCCCTGGTGAGGGTGCGGGCTCAGCTCTGCTCCCTTTCCGGGGGGAAAGGCACCACAAAGCCGTATGTGCTGCTTTAAGGCAGGGCTCCATGTACCTCGGGCAGAGCATCACCATAACGTGATGCGGCAGTTGCTACGGTAACAGCACCAACATATTTTTTCATGAATAGCAAAGCAAATTGCCATGGAACAGTAAAACCCACATACGTTGCCAAGATATATGGTTCTGTTGCCCCAGGGTTACAAGTATTTACAGGCTGTTTATTTTTTTTCCCATCTTGAAAAATGATCCTACATGTGCCCATGTACTGTTTATGTCCAGAAACATCTTGTTTGCAGCAACCTTTGTCCACTCACAACAGAGACACCAAACTGATGCAGTGCGTTTGGCCAGTGCACGCGAGGGGACTTCATCTGCATCTTCCAAATCGCCCCCACGCCTGAGCCTGCTCTTTGCTTTGCTCTTTGGCTGCCCCAGCTGAACACATCTTCAATAACTGGCCCCTTAATGCCTCCGCACCACCCGCAGGAGAGCCTCTATGGATGTGCAGAGTGCACTGGTCACGAGGATGGCATGGAAGAGGCATGGATTAGCCAAGTCGGAAAGGTGACAGCACCCTCAGGTCCCATGCAGACTCGGTAGGAAGGACCATGAAGCAGGAATAGGGCTCTCCCCACTCCCGCTGGAAACGGGAGCTGGAGAAGGTTATGCTTTTTCCTCGGTGTTGAGCACAGGCAGAGCTAATGCTCAGGGCGAGAGGCCCGGTCACACCACCATCAGCAGGTGGTGGGGAGCAGAGCTTGTGGGGTGTCAGCAGCAGCCTCTGTCCAGGAAGGACACGATGCTTCGGCAAGTGCCGTCCTGCAGGCACCATGGCCACAGCCTGCTCACATCTTCACTGCAGAACGAATGTCCACATGGACACTGGAAAAGCTGCCTCAGTATCTGCCCATACCCTGAAGTGCTGTAAATAACCTAGGGCCAATTTTAGCTGATTTCAGGCAATTTTCACGGATTTACCTCCTTCTCTGAGGACCCGATCTCTTGGGCTCTGGGCTCTCTTGGGCTCTCTTGGGCTGTTGATCTGGAGTCAGGCAAGGCCACTTCCCATGCATTTTCATCTGCTGTCTCAGCACTGGGGATTCAAAATGCACCCAAAGGACAGAGGAGATAGGAAGGAAAAGCAAGATGCATGCATGCATCTGAAAACATGGCATGCTTTTTTTTGAAGAAAACATCTCTCATTCTTTGCAGCTCTTCACCTTCCTGCTCGGAAGTGGGTTGAGGAGCAGACGCCGCCAGAGTTCAACTCACCCATTAATGCTTCAGGGAGACCAAGTGAGAACAGGTCAGAAACCAGCAGCGTGCGCGAGGAATGATAAGAACCAGCCTTTTCCATCAGAGAGAAGAAATAATACAGCAGCTGAAGAAATGGGGAGGTGCAGAAGACAAATAGCAGGAAGGGAACTGGAAAAGACAGACCTAATGGCAAGAGAAAAACCAAACCCCATCCAGGCTGAGTTTTTTATGACGTTTGCAGCTTGTCTCTTTGTTTGCTGCACTGAATCAGCACACGGCTGGCAGTGGCAAAGAGGACAGGGCAGTGGATGGATGTGTGAAACAGCAGCATCGGTGACATCCAGCCTCGGCGGCATCCAGCCTTGGCACTGCAGCCAGCTACGTGCCTCGATTTCTGCGAGATGCCGAGTCCTTTCCCCATTGCCGCATGAAGTCTCAGATGACCCCACGGCAAAGTCCGCTGTCAACCGCAGTGCCCCAGGCAGGAACAGATTTGTTACAGTCTTCTCCCTATAATTTGTCTTTAGTTCCCTTTTCCCGGTTCAGGCAGCATGCAGGTATTTTGCCTTTGTGTCCTAGAGACTTCCCAGAGTCTTTACAGGTGTATCCAAAATTTCCAGATGGTTGCACAGCTAGTTCCATCAGCAGCATCGTGTTTTCCTTTGCTTTCTGGTACGGTCCCTCATCAAATGCTTCAGTCCAAGCCTCACAGTTCGAAATTTTGTTTTGCTGCTTTTAAAGGGTAGAACAGTGCCTTTCCTGGCCTCTTCATTATCCAAATAATTCAAGGACCTCAGCAAGAGAGAGAAAACCCCATGCCAGGCAAACCTGGGGCAGGAGGGCATTCTGAAGCAGCTGGTCACAGCCCCTCTGCAAACACCGCCTTCCTTCCCAGCACTTTAAAGTGGGTTTTGTGCTTGCTATATTCTCTTTGAAAGAAAACAAAATCCACATTAGCAGATTTTAAAGGGCTTGCAAGCTTCCCAGCAGCCTTGAACTGACACAAAGGGTCAATGCTTCATGACAACAAACTCGTCTGCTACCCAAGCCAGGCAAAACCTCCAGCACGTTCCTGGTGTTCCTGGCACCTGGAGGGAATCCACACTTTATACCACATTTTCGTATCAACAAACGGGGTCAAGGAGGATAACAACTAACATCAGAGACTCAATGAGCCCGAGTCACACAGGGAACATTGCCTTCTGCAATTTAGCAGCCTGATCTCTTTTAAAATAGCACTAAATTGTGCATCCTTGCTTGAGAAGCCCCTTGCTTGGGAGAGATTTCAGTGGGCAAAAAATAGCTGGAAAAGATGAGAGTCAAGGCATCTTACAGAGTTTACCTCTTTCTTTTTATTTGCAGTATGCAGATAACAGGCCATCTGACTGGTTCATGGGGCTTTGGTGTGCTCTCCAAGACTTTCCGTGGTATTTCTAGAGGGCAGCTATTAGCTGGAAAGCAGTATTTGCTACCGTTCGGGGTTCTGCCCTCTCAGATATTTTGCAACTACTGGAAAGATGCAAAAAGCCTCAGACAAAAATAAAAAAAAGAGGATTTAAAAAAAAAAAGAAAAACAATACATTCCTGAATTTCCAGAAGTAATATTGGATCGTAGGGAGGGAAGAGCAGACAACAGCTTATGTTGCTAAAAAAACAAGTTTGCACTGTTTTGGGTTCAGCGTTTTAGCCAACTGCTAAGAACTTTAGAGTAAATCTCAGCATTTCCCAGGGCCCAGATTGCATATTGGACCATATACCCTGAAATGTTTTTATTTAATTTGAGTCCACATTATGCTGCCTACATATGGTGACACACACATTTCATTTTATGTAGCAGATGCTGCTTTGCTATTGAGAATGTAATATACTGAGTACATTATAGTATCATTTGGTCTAGGGCAACTGCAGTGTTTTTTAACTCTGATTAACCTTAATTTTAAACCTGATTTCCTAAGGAAATGAAGCCTATGACATCCCGCTCCGTATGCATGCTGGTGCATGCTGTACATCCATTTGCTTGTCCATTATTCTCCTATTTCTTTAGAGCTGGGGGGCCAATTTCAATGCAGTAGGGGAAAACCGGGTTTGCTTCCCCTCACACTGCACTAAACGACTTCATGGGGGACATTAAATTCACGATACAGGTTCATGAGTCCTGAGAAACCGAGCTGACACAGCACTTTCCCCTAAACCGTAAGCATGTCTGAAAATTAAAGAGATAAGGGTAATAAGGCCATTCTCCAGCAGCACCTGGGGAGAGGTATCAGTCAGGCCGAATTGTGCTGCTCTGCATAAGGACAAAAGCCCATCTCAGTTTTAATTAGAACCTGATTAAAGTCTACAAGTGATTTCAGCTTTGCTGACCTCCCTGCTAGCTCACCCTGTGGTCCCCTAGTTTGATCTGCAGAGACCAGTTTCCCGTTCCAGCGGCGATCGCGTCGCACCGGGGCGGTCCCGAGTCCCGTCATCGAGGGGGTGATGTTTGCCCACAGCTCTGACTCCGTCCTGCTGATTACATCCAACCCACCCACTCTCCTTTTCAGATGATTTCCACAGAATCAGCAGAGCTCTTTTAGGAGGCAGCGGGGCACAGCTGTGACTGAAACGAACGGCACTGGGAAAGCCAGGTGACGTTTTTCTGCAGCTAACGTTGATGGTGCTCTGCACTTCTCTGGCGCTTCTCAGCAAAATACCATGAGAGAATAAATAGCAGAATAACTGCACGCCTGTGCCCACCATTCAGCTGGCACAAACAAGAGCTTGGTCCTTCTTTAAGAGACCAGACACGGTGGGGTCTTCCCTCCGTGGATCTCCAGAGCTTGGACCAAAGTGTTGGGGGAACAGGCTTGTGTGCCACGGGCCAGCAAGGGGAGCGGGTCTGCGGGAGGACAAGAGCTGGCAGTACCACCGCGCTCGCCTTGCAGGGACCCCCGCTGCCCCAGTGTCAGGCTGCCGGGACCTCAGGCACCCCGTTGGCTGTGCCCACCACGGCGGAGGCGATGCCTGGGCTGACGCATGGCATAGCCAACACCCCGGGCTCCGCACAGCCCCGAATTCATGAACTCTGCTGTGATACAGTACAGATGCCACCAAGAACGGCCATAAACAGCACTCAGTGATGCATAATATATGAAAATGGCTCATGCTGAGCTTTTAGATACAGAAAGATTTTTTTTCTTTTAATACTATTACAACATTCTCCTGCAGCCGTGGAAGCACCATCATAAATATTTAAAAGGAAGTTTAAAAGACCCAATCTGTGCAGATTGAATATTTATGGCCACCAAACCCCTGACCTTTAGATTTAGGGTGCGGCATACATAAAATAGCCTTATTAAACTGTACACCACAGACCAGCCTGGGGATCAAATGCAGACTGAAATCTCCTTCTGAGCATTTAATGTTTTTAAAGTTCCTAGTGGTAACCAAACAGGGTGCAATAAATAGGGATTTCAGTCGGGGGAGAGGAGGGGTGTGCAAGGCTGAGCAAGACCTGTGAGGCTGCACGGGGCTGGGGCTCTCCTTCCCTCGCCTGCGGAACAGCTCAAATTCCCCGTGGACCTCAATTTTCCAGCATCTAAAGTAGAGTGAATAGCAGCAACGGGGCAAACAAACAAAAGTTGGCCAAGGTGTTAAATGCAGAGAAAAATGCAATATCGGGAATAACGGGAACCCCTTGTGTTTTTGGAGAGTTTCCTCCGGCCAGCTCTGCTCCTTGGATTTGTCCCACTATGGCGCTGAATCCCCAGTAACACACAGCCGGGTGTGCTCAGCCAAATCAGGGCCTCAGTGCCTTCATTCAGGTTTTTCCAGCAGACCCGCTGCAGTTCAATACTTCAATCAGAGCCAATCAGAGATTTTCAAAACCGCCATGCTTCTCAGCTGGCACATATTTTTTTTGTTCCTTTTCTTGAGAATTATGACTCACGCTCAGTGTTTTCAAGTTAAAGCCCCACATTCCCTCTGCTCCCTCGGCTCATCAACCCAGCGCTTTCTTCTCCAAAACCCCTGCCCGAGATGGAGCCGAACCCACCCCAGAGAAGGACGGAAAGGGGGAGCCCGCTGCATGCACTGCCCTGCGCCCCGGGAACATCCTCCCTGCAGGCACGTGCCAGTGCAGGGCAGACGATGCTGGGGCTGGGAAGGTACGGGCAGGAGCTGCTGGGAGCCAGGATTGGACCTCACGCTGGATCCATCGTGGAGGCGCAGCGTAGGGAATGCACAGCATTTATGCGTTTGGGGTTTTTTCTTTCAGAGTCAGGCAGGAGCCTCTCAAGAGCTCAAAGGCCCTTCAGATCTATTTGTAGTCAGGAGTTTGAAACGCTCCTCTGATGTATTTGCATATTTAAAAATAAGAGAGAGGCAAGAAGATAAAAGGGAAGAGTTTGTGCATGGCAAGCACTGATGTGCAGAATGCAGTGCTCACAGGGACCACAGAAAGGTGGCACCTCGTGAAATCCCATTCAAGCTACCAGAAAAGGCGAAAACCATGAATTTTTTAATCCATTTTTTGTTTGTTCTTGGCCTACTCCTGCCCTTTTCTTTTTCCTGATTTTTTGTTCTTCCTCCCACGAGAGAAACCTCCCTTACCTGCCAGAGCACAGAGCAGGTTTGCGCTGCCTCGCAGACAGGCAGGGCTGGGGCTGCAGGTACAAGCGTTTGGGTTCCTGGCAGCTCATGGTCCAGCTGGACCGTGTGTGCCAGAGCCCATCTGTTAAATAACCCAAGCCCAGCACGGATGAGCAAGGAGCAGGGCTCAAGTGCCGTTTAAAGCTTAATGGGGTTGGTAACAAGTGCTGATGGTTCAGTTTGGACAGTCGCATTCTGAACTCAGCTGCAGCGTGATGCCAGATGAGCACCACTCAGACGCCACTTACAGTCCTGCGGGGAGAGGGACTGCAGGGAACGTTTGCAGCTGAGTTTTTGTGTGTGTTGCCTTGTTTCCAAGTGCAATTTTCCCATCTAACCAGTGGCCAGTGGTAATCAACGGGGCAAATGTGCTTTTATTGCTTTTCTGACGATGGGCTTTCCAGGATTTGCATCCACTCCTGCGGGGCGTTCCTATTCCTCTGCCGTAGCGCTGGATTAATTGTGCTACTAACGACTGTCTACCAGGTGTATGTCACGAATTATCCATGGGAACTGGACATCATTTTTCTGACATTCCCAGATTTGTTAGCTGGAATTGATCCTGCTGCTACATTAGCTGGAAAATAAACAAAACACCAGCCAAGCTGGCGGCATGCCTATTGCTAGGAACCTGCTGGAAAAGACGGAAGATCCAATATTGCAATTAATAGGTCCACAGGGGCGCTTTGCGAAGCGCTTCAGTGTCTTCACTTTGCTCTAACACTTCGCAATGCCTTCAGTGCTTCCTTTCAGACTGAGCCAAAAACTGTTAGGGATAATCCCTGTGCTTCCCGAGCTTGTTCCCTACGGAGACCCACCAGGATCTGCCTTTCTCCTCCTGTTAGTGTCCTCCCAGGACTGCTGACAGCCGATGCTCGGAGGGTTGCAAAGGGAAGCAGGGAGAGCTGTCTCCACTCTTTCCATCTTGGTTCCTTGTAGAGACACTGGACCAGAGAAGCCTTTCACCATCCCAGGCTCCAACTGCGGGTCCCTTCGTATATAACCAGACAGCAGCTATAGGCGCTCACGGGCAGCCAGGGTTTGAGCAAGGGAGCAAGCCTGGAGCCTTTAACTTGGGTCTTTCTCGATCCAACCCCTTTTTTTTGCAAACCCAAGGAAATATCCTTAAAATCACTCTCCTCCTCTCAAATTTGGATGGTGCCAGAGTTCCTGGGGGTGGAGCTGGCACAGAGGCAAGGCAGCTGCTTTGCCTTGTTTCCCCAGGAAACTCTCCCGCCTGCCAAATCAGCCAGCGATGTTTCCTGTAGCCTGGGGAGCCAGAAAGTGAAGCTGTAATAATTATTTTTGTATGTAAATAGTTGGGAGACGTTCAGGTGGGAAGACCTGTCCAGATCATGGAAGACCTCAAAAGGGTGTAGGAAGGATTAATTAGTGAGAGTGGCCATAGGATGTCCAGAAACGTGTGCTGGCTTTCGTGGGGTTAAAACTGTTGGAGTCCAGCTCTCCTCTGGGGTGGAAAAGGCAAAGAAAAAATCTGAATAGGTGGAACCAGACCGATTTATTGTCACTAAAGGATCTGTCCTTCTCCTGTTGCTTTTGGGAGCCTCTTTAATAAACTTTGCAGAGAGGAACATTTTCTCAGAGCCATGCAAGGGGTACCCTGGGGAATCGTTTGGCACATGAGAATTTTAGAACGGTCTTGCTGCTTTGTTCCCTTGTGTGTTCAGCAATATTGTCTCCTGTTCCAGTTGTTTTTACAGGCTTTCTTTCACTACATCCCCATCTCTCAGCCTGATGGTCTCCATGGCAAGAAGGGACCTCCGGGAATCACGCCGGTCCTCAGGGAGCCCTCCGTCCCCTCCTGCTGCCCTGGGGCTTGTGCTTTCGGTGCTCCCGCTCCCTGGGTTTTCAGCACCTGCCTGGAAAAGGGCAAGGAGCTCATGGAGTTAAGCCATTTGCAGGAAGGGGGAAGGTTATATACCCCATCGAAGCAAACCTTTATGGGTGTTGGACTAGCAGCTGTTTGTAGGCACTCGGGACATTAGCAGAGATGCTGCCATTTATTGTGCAATCACCATTTTAAACCCTCTCCTTTTCTTCCCCTCACTCCACAATAAGCAAAATGGAGCAATAAAAATCCAACCCAAGGGGGACAAATAATCACCTTTATAGTTTGTCCCTGGGCCTGACCTGCTCGCTGTTGGAAAGCCAGCTGGGAGCACGAGGGCTTGTTTGCGCTGCCTGGGGAGGGGGTGAGCGGCACAGGGACACCCCAGACCTCTGCTGCGACCCCGCCTGGGATGTCAGTCCCCCAGGGTGGGACCCGAAGGGGAAGGGGCTGTTTCGGAGCAATGCCAGCCAAGCCACCTGATGAAACCTCTCTAGTTTGAAACTGGTCCTGCTTCCCTTTTCTGTCCTCGGGGAGAAGAAAGAGCGAAGACCATGAAGGGAGCTAAACTGTTGTTTTCACTGGCTCAAAGGCACTCCAACAGCCATGTTTTTTAAAAATTAAATGCTTGCATCCAATTGCATTTGCACAGTGTAATGTCCTTATCTAATGCAATCACTTCAAATCACTGTTCTTCAAATCCTCTGGGGCATCTGCAGTGAACAGAGGGCCCAGGTCAAATATAAACCTTCTGGCTTATTTGGGAATGTGTGTGTCAGTGTTACCATTGCATTAATGAACCGTGTAAATCATAGCCAGTTGTTAAATAACAGAGGGGAGAAGGAGGGGAAGGCAGAAGGGACTTTATACCCTTTATACAGAGAGCTTTGCAGCTACAAGAAAATCTGTGTCAGTGTTGCAACTTGCCAGCTTGGAGGACATAAGTTTCCCATCCAAATATTGCTTCTTCAGAGGCTCTTGCTGCTCCCAGGAGATTCTGTGGAAATTTGTAAAGCCCAACTTCAGCATGCCTTTAGAGGCATTTACAGAAGGCTAATATGAATGTAAATATTTTAGTTACTAAAAAAAAAAAAAAAAAAAAGAAAAAGGTAGAGAGAGAGGTTGCTTGTCTTCTCCTTTAAGCTTTCCCTGCAGTGCTGGGATGCAGGGACCAGACTCTGCCGTCTGTCACTGACTCCCAAATACACAGCGATGTTTCTTGGTTTGTCAATCACCCTTCAGTCTGCACATGATAAAAGCCCAGTCCCGAGACAGGTTTCTCAGTTCCACATAATGCACTGTTATTAATATTAAAATATTAAAGGGAAAGAGAGGGGGGGAACTGGGTAACCGGACATATTGCTTGGCTGGAATTGTATTTTTTTTCTGGCTGTCTCCCTTTCCTCTCCATCTGTCCCAAGAGTCAACGTCCTCTCCGTTTCACAGCCCATAACACAGTCCTGCACTGCAGACAGACTAGCTGGGTTTGCCATTTCATCCCTGCTTGGCTCGATAAACCCCTTTCCATCCTAGGCGTCGGGGCTGACCGCTCATGGGCACCAGCTGAGCGGCCACACTGGAGCAGACATGTTGTTTAACAGCCAGGGAGGTGTAAGATATTGCAACTAGGCCAGAATACATCATCTGAGCGGGAAACTACCTGTCCTGCCCTGAGACAGGCACCCACCGCTAATATATACGTACCCAATGTTAAACAGTTACTATATGGGGAGTGAGTTTGGGGTTCTTACACTTTGTTTTCCACTAAAATGCTGCTCATGACACATGAGCATGTGTTTATGTATATAAACATGTGAAATTTATATTTCCTACCCATTTTATCAAGGAGACTTGATTTACAGTTTCCTCTCTACAAGCTTGACACTTACCTGTACAGCAGAAATCTTTATTTGCTGCAGTGTGTTGAAATTGTAATACAGCTTCAGTCCTCTCCTCTCGACGCTCCTTTCCTGAAAATACAAACCACGATGGTATAAAGCAGAATTGTTACTGTAACTGTAATTTTCCTAAGTCATCTTTACTAAATTCATCGTGGTGTTCCTGCCTGCAGTTTGGCTTGGGTTACTGTTGGCAATGGTGTTCTGGGAGCTTTGTGGTTTGACATCAGGTGACGAAGCAGGTGAGATAAAAAATAAATAGTTCATAACGATCCTCATCTATTACAAAAAACAAATGGGTTCTTTCTAAAATTAGCTTTAAGTATTTCAAGTTTTAAATGCTGTCAACAAAAAGAAAGGAATGAGGTTTTTGTAATCATACAGATTACCATCGTCTGTGTCCCTCCCGCAGCACCCAACATCCACGCTTCCCTCCGGGCTGCGGGTGCCACGTAACGCAGGCGCCGCGGCAGCTGGTAAATGGAGCGGGAGCCTGCATTAAACCCCAGGTATGAACATGTCAAGCAGGGAGACAGTTTGGTTCCTGATCTGCGTTTGCTGAACTGAAATACGCTTGAAAAGCTTTGGAGAAACGGTTTCTAAAAGCTGTGGGTTGGGCCGACTGGTGATAAAAGGGACTGGGGAGCTGCGGTGAATCATCCCAACACACCGCACGTGAGCGAGCCCGGAATGTCGCACCCACTACAGAGCCGTACGTCATCTGTGCATTGATGGACGCACCCTTTGCCATCCTGATCCGAAATACCCTGCTAAACACAGGAAGAAAAATATGTTAGGCACATCCAGCAACACTAGTATTGGTGTGGTATTGATGGTAGTTCCCCTTCTCTCCTTATTCTCAGTGCTAGATCGCTTAGATCATTTACCAGAGCTATGGAGGAGATGTGTTTACTTACACTGGCTTGCTCTAGGTCAAGTCTGGAATCAGTCATCCACGGGGTAAAGAGTGACAATATTTCATGCCCAAGCAATCTGCCTTGTGAAAGAAATGAAGCTTACATGGTGCTTGGGCTGATCTGATCTTTATTTCCCGAAGAGACATATTTCCAGTGCTCATCATCATTATTAACGCAAGCGTTCAGAACCGCATGCACCAGGCGGCTGCTAGGAAACATCCGCCGCAACAGCAGCCCGAGCGAATTCAATTTGCCCTGCTCTAATAGCAGAGCTGGTCCTTGATTAACCAAGCTGGAGGCTGATAGATCAGGGTGGCTAGGGGGTTAGCTGCCTTGTTGCCGATTTCGGCTCAGCTGGCTATGATTGCCCATGCGTTCCCTACTCCAGGGCAGGACAGAGCATCTCAGCATTGTGGGTACGGCATCTGCAAATCCCCCCTCTTCGTGGGGACCAAAGAGACCGAGCAATAGAGCAGCGGTGGACGCAAGCTTACTGGTCTGTGATGGAGATGTCGGCTGGCCATCAGGTTTCAGGTGGTTGTAGCTGCATCAGGGAGGGCTTCGAAGCAGCATGTCCTTTAACATGCTCTTCCAGTCAACTACATACAAGAAGATGCTCCAGTCTATGTCACTGCCAGGGTTATGCAGCACATTTTGGTGATTAAGTGGGAATGCAAGTGGAAGCATGGCCAAGGTGTGGTTGTCCACAGTCAAAAAAGAGGTTGGAGAAGCACTGCTTATTTCAGAGAGCTCAGAGGCAGGCAAGCAAAAGTAGCTGAAAATAAAAACACTGCCCAAAGGTTTCTCCCTAGCTCCTAACCAAGCAAGCCTGCTACTGCATCCCTGGAGCAGTGCTAATCCTCTAAATCGTCATCCCTTTCCCATGACAGATCCCAAGCGAGACGAACTGGTGACTTACGAAGGAGGGGGAAAGAAAACACAGGAACTGCAAAAGAAAGTGGTTTCACCATTTTGCCCCTTGATTAACTAATGCTGCTTGTACACTGGTTTTCTACAGAGAGCGTGCGGCCCTGGTCTGAAGCCTAATGGAGCATGTTGGCACGTGGGACGCGACTCGACTTACCCTAATTGGCTTCATCACCAACGCACCCGCAGCAAAGCCCCCATGTGTTTCACTTAGCTTCCCGCTGACCAGTGGCGCCTCGCTGCGTAAAACCAATCCATTTCCATCTCCGCCAGGCCCACAGCACTGCTGCAAGTTTTTCTTCCTATTTTGAGGCTGACATTTGCAAATATATGTATTTATACATAATCCCTTCTTTTGCTGAGGTGTTTTTTCAACCAAGCTAGAATGAGACAGATATACTTTTTTTTTATTTAATAGTGAGATGCCATCAATGCCTCAAGCTGCACATTTTGCTTCCGCAGGAGTCAGGTATTTACGTGCTGGAATAATGAACCATCAGCTGAGTTGCTGCAGACTGACAGAGACATTCTGCATTTTATGGCTTTTTGTGAAAACAGTCCCCAGTCAATAAGTACAGATTTTCTCAGGAGGAGAAGACCCTATTTGCAATTGATATTTTCAGGGAAACAGTAAGCTCTGAGCTGGTACGAATCAGGGCAACAGCACAGGGTGAGATGTCGCTGGGTCGGAAACAGGCAACGACCAGTTCAATTGATCCTCATCTAGATGCGGTTCTCTGGGACCTGGAGTTGGAGAAATGTAATAACAACATAAATTTCTATTTTCTCTGCTGAGATTAGTGGCTTTGAAGCTCCGTTACCCGACCCTTTCCCTGTGATTTGGTTTTAGGGTTTTTTTGCAATGGTCGATGCCTAATGCCAAACACCTGGTAGGCAGCATCCTCCACCCTGGAGTGTGTTGGTGGCAGAGGGACATCACCCCAAGGGGGTCACAGCTCCCCTGCACGCACGGTCCAGACCCAACCTGCCGACACAAGCAGAAGAGCTGGAGAAGACCTGAAATTTCCACTCCTTGAGCGATTCTAACACTTGCAATGGAGCAAAAGAAAGGAAGCACAGAGCCAAGTTGAAGTGTAGTGCAGGGGTTAATAAAACCAGCAGCAACAAAACATTTTGAAATGTTTGATAAAAAATTATTCCTTACTTCCAGGCTTGCAGTTTCCATTATTTTTCTCCCTCTTCGAAAGATTTTAGAGCAGTAAGGATTTTAAATACATCCAAATAGTGCAGCTTCAGACAGCAAACAGGATTAAAACCCAACTCCAGAAAAGGAAAGGAAGTCAGATTACTTGTCAAAATTAAATTTGCCTTTGGATGCCATTACTTTCTATATTAAAAAGCTCTGGGGATTAGGAGATAAAAGAGCTAAATCCGATCTGGAGACAGGCTCAGAGGAAAATGTCAGCCAGCCAGTAATCCAGGCTTTTTTCTCTAATAGGATCCTCCTGAAGTCAAAGAAAGTGAGAATAATTATTTAATTCCATTTTGGAGTCTGGCTTCTTTATCAAACCGGCTCAGCATTGCTGTTTCAGTGGTAAATCAACTGGTGGCACGGACTTCACAGCTTCCACCAGCTCCACGAGGACTTTGCTTTACCCTCCATGCAAAACGGGCCCCACAGGTCTTCGTGTCATTCACCAGTGGATTTAACTGCGACTAAACCACGTCCAGCCGAGCGGCAGGGAATGGTCCATCTGGACCCGAGTGGGTCGCCCGGGGATAATTCTTCACTGTAGCCCATGGCCAACAGTAAAAGTCCTCTCTCGGGTATTTTTTTCTTTTCTAAGGGTGATAAATACAAACGCATATTATGCTGAAGCACAAATGTGCCGTTGCACGTCCTTATGCCATAACCACCATAAAAGCCCGACATTTTCCATCTTCCAAAGACCCAGAGGAGCAGAGCCTTTTCTAGCAGATTGCCCTTTATCTTTTGAAGTACAGCCACAGAGCCAAAATTACAGTCTGCCCCAAATATCCTAGCACCTAAAAAACTGTAACCATGGTTGCACAGTTATCTGCAGGCATGGTTATCCGCACAGGCATGCATGTATTGACTCAGAGGATGATTTAATTCCTCAGCGTGGTACAAAAGACACGAGAAGCCCCGTGCCATCTGACACCCTGATGGATTCGTGCCAAAGTTTTCATTAACCTGAGCACTGGACAAAGCTCTTTGGTACCACCGCGGATGGAAATTAGCAATCAATAAACATCAAAGCGTGTTAGGGCTTAGTGAGAAACTGTACATGACCAGGGCCGGTGGGCGCGTGCTCTGGTTGCCAAACCCAGGGAGATCAGAAGATGGGCTGTACTTGGTCTTGTTTAATGCAGGCCCAGATGATCCTGGGAGTTCAGAGGTGGGCAAGAAGCCAACGATAGATACGAGAGTGTTATTTTTAATAGGAGAAGGAGAGCAGATGTCTCTGGAGAGCTAGAGAGATCACGCACTGGAGTTCAGTTGAATGCATGTGTCAAACTGCAGGTCAAGAATTATTTATCCAGAGACTCTTCTACTCTAAAAAGGAATCCAAAAATAGCCTCGGAAAGAAGCAAGGGCTCTACCATCAAGTAGGGAAAACAAAGGCTCTACTAGACCCCAATGACTTTGGGGCTGGAAAATGCACTTTCTCATGCAGAGAGGGCAGCTGTGCAGCTTGTAGGTGATACAGAAGGTAAGTAAACGTCTAACAGGATGAAGAAAACCACTTTTAAATCCTCCTATGTGTTTGCTAAGTACTTTTTTCTGCTGGTTCAGGCACATGTTGGTACTCCAGCAGGGAAGCGCAGGGCAGGAGACTCCAGTGGTGTCCCCAGCATCTGCACCAAACCACCCTGCCAGGGGCTGCAGGGACAAGAGTCGGCGATGCCTGCAAGGGCTGCTTGTGAAGTGGGCTGCCTCCAAGGTGGTGGTGCCTGTCAGTTGCTGGTGGTGGCCAGGAGATTGGTGCTTCCCATGCACCAACCATGAAAAGCGCTTCCTACCGGGACTTCACAGGGTTCTGTGCAGGAGCGGGGCTGACACCCCCTGTGCAGGGCTCCAGTCACCACGGGCACACTGAGATAGTCCAAGCAGCTCCTTTTAATTTCTTCCTCTTGTTTTCCTAATGTGGTTTCTCCCCAGTCAGCTGCCTGTGGATGCCTTGTTACTTCCCGGCAGTTGGCAGTGACAGGTAAGTGCTTGTACAGGGATGTGGAGGGGCCGAAGGTAGGTCATGAGCAATCCTTTGCTCCCCAGAGGAGCATCTGCCAGCACTGCTGACCGCCTGAGGGCAGGAAGAAAAGCAAACAACCCTCCACATCGCCTCGACCCCCAGCAAAGCCAGACCCAGGGGACCCCCACCACCTCCCTTCCAAAATTAAAGACCTGCCTCTATCCTTCAGATCTTAAATATCATGCACATGCAAGTGAAAAGGACAGCAAGGCCATTGCCACCAACCTTGGCAGCCCGTGTCGTGCCCACAACTGCTGGAAGGGCTGGACTCTCTCTCCCATCCCTCCTGCAGCCCAAAACACGCCCGTGAGCAGCGCAGGTGCTCGGCCCTGGAAGGACGGTGCACGGAGAGAGGCACCACTTGCTGCATTTGTTTCTCCTTTTGCAAGCAAATGCAGCATCTTCGATGTTTGAGCCTGGGGGTATGTTAATTTGTACAAATAACAAAGGGCAGTGAGGGGAAAAACTGCAGCAAGGCCGGCCAAATGGATGCACTGGAGGGGTTTCTGGAGCCGGCAATGTGGGTTTAATGACAGAGGAAACTGTTTGGGTGACATGGTCCTACCAGGATGCCATCGCCAGTGCCCCGTGCCAGCCCTGCCCTTCCCGCTTTGGCACGGGGAAGGCGGCCCTTCATGCCTGATGCATTGCTTTCTTTTAATTAAACTAGCTGTAGGGAAATATAACATTTTCCTTCAGTAATTCATCCCCATGGCTCCCCTATTTTGTCATTTTAATTAAAGCCAACCCCAGCCACAGTTTGGACGTTTGCAGCGATTAGTATTAAATCAAGCTCAGGCCTTAGGGCCTGGCCCCTCTTTTGCCTTTTCTTGGGTTTTTACAGCAAAAAAACAACAGGGTCTGAGGCTGAATGCATGAAGTGGGCAGCACAGCCACCAATGCAGACACTTCAGGCCTCGTTAGGGAAGATTTTAGCTCAGTTTACTGAGTTCCTGCTGACTTTGCTCATCAGCCGGAGAGAGACGGTCAGGTCCAGGGCTCTGAAGGCAAATGTGATGAGAACCAGCTCCTGGGGAACTTGCTGTTGGAGGCAGGACCGTGACTGCCACCATCTCCTCCTGTGAGCAGCTCACAGGTTTCCCTGGGATGGTGAGTAGGCAATGGGGTTGTCATGCCCCAAAACTCAGCCTTGTGCATCCCATGGCTGGGCTGAATTTTTCAACCAGCTATGTCGACTTGAGTTTTCTTTGGAGAACAGCCAGCTCTTTATTTTAATTGTCTCTCAGTAAACCCACTCTGACCCCTCATCTTGCATACACAGGGCAAAAGGCAGTCCCAGACCTTGTAACGGAGGCGAGGGAGCTGGGAGCTCCATTACCTGCCCCAGGCTGATGATGTCCGACCTGGCTTTGGCCATCCATCCCTCCCCAAGCAACCTCTCCCAGCATGAGCCCATCCTTATAACTGGAATTTTCCTTAACGCCTATCCTGAACCTTCCTTTCTTCAAGGTTAAGAAGAAAGAAGAGCTGCTGATGATTTGCCCAGAGCTGCTTTGATCGTTGTCAGTGTTTTAATCATGAGCTATAAGGTATTCAGTGTTTTTTCTTAAACCCACGGCTTCAAGGCTAGGTAGTTACCTGGGAATCACACATTTTACTTTAAAAAAAGCTTCTGTTGTTAGCCTTTAGAGTGTCAGAGCAAAGGTGGAAAAACATGGTCCGTGCATCAGCTAATGACTCGGAAACAAAGAAAGAAAGGAAAGAGAAAGGAACCCAAGAAGGATTTCCTAAATGGGATTTTTTCACACAATCACAAGTTTTCTCTGTGCCTGATTCAGAGTCTTTCTGAGCAGTAGCACAACGGTGCTCGGTGTTTCTGGCAAACACCAGTGCCCAGAAGTTACTCCCTGGTCAGGGCACAGTTTCATCATTGCCATAATCTGAATTTCACTCCCAGGTGCTTCCCAGCGGGGAGCGATTCCTGGAGGTGCACAGGACCAGACCCTGGCACAAGCTGCCTCCACTGCCCTCCTGACCCACCAACGGTCACCCCTTAGCGTCAGCACCCATCCCCTCCAAACCCCTAAGGACTCGGCTCATTTTAACAGCCTGGCCACACCAGTGGAAGCAGCAGCTGAGCCCTCACCCCCACCTCCGCCAAGGAGAGGAGCACGGCAGGACTCCAGCTGCAACCAGGCTGGCAGGATGCCATTACCCAGGTAATAAAACGCAAGCCAAACACCAAAGCCACTGGCTGAAGGCTAAAGCTGCACAGGACTGTGCACACGTCCGTGCAATGTAAAACTCCCTGAAGACGGCGGGTGCCTTCTTTTGACATTGCAGATAGGGGCGTCTTCTGCAGTGCAGGAGGACGCTCAGCGCTTCGCTGCGGCACGGAGGCAAGCACGCTGGCCAAGGGGGGGAAGCGAAAGGGAGGCAGTACTGCCAACTCCGACTATCTGAGCAGAAGCAGATGGAAGAAACAGGAGGAAGTATTGCAGAATGAGTCAAGATTGTGATTTTGCACAAGGGAAAACTGTTCTTTCCAAAAGCAACAAAAAAAGAAAATAGTAATCTTGTCAACAAGTCCCTGAGATCATGGAGACCACAAGCCTGCTACAAGCCCTCACAGGGACACCCGAAATTGCCCCAGCTCTTTGCTGGATCTGAGCTGCAGTTATGCTGTTCTGCTGAAAGCACGCACAGAAGTAAAAGCAATAAAAATCGAGGGCTGCGCAGGAGAAGCGGGATTTGTGTTTCGGTTTCTCATCCCGTACACGGTACAGGGAGGAGAGCAGCTGCAGACGGCAGCAGTCGCCCCTCGCCCCTGCCCTGTTCAGGGTCCCCCCTGCAGTTCTCAACACCTTCAGCAAAGGTGCCCATGAGGGCACACATCCAGCCACTGGATATCTACCTCACCTCGACCCCTGGAAAACGAGACAGCGTATACAAAGACAGAAGTTGAAGCCTGAATACCGAGACCTTAAAGAAATAGCAGCCACGTCTAAATGCCAAGCAAAGAATGAAAATATTTCAGCAACAACCTTAGCCTCTAAAGGGAAGGACCAAAAAGCTTGCACTAACCTAGAAGGGCAGAAAAACCTAAAGCCTTCTGCTTTCAGCCACTCAGACTTATATAGCCTCCTTGGTAATGACTTGGTGCTTAATTAATAGTCATTAAAGTTACTCATCACACCTGACTCAGGCTTGCCTATGACAAGGCTGCAAAGGCTTTCTGCAATGGAAGGCGGTTTAACCCCATCCCTCCCCAGGATCTCTGAGCTGCTCCCTGCTCTCACCCAGCCACTAGTGCATGCCTCTCGGGGCCTCCTGTGCACCTTGGGGTGCTGCACATTGGCATCAAGCTGATTCCAGATGTTGGGAAGGCTGGGGCCGATCTGGGTCCTACCCCATGTCTTGATGTCATATATGAAACATCAGACAATGGATCTGATTGATGCCAATATTTTTGTCATGAGCCATGTTTCTGCCCGTGCCCTTTTGCTGCATCACACCCAGCTTCCCACAAGCCATGACTGGGGGGGGGGAGCAAAACGGGAGCCTGCAAAGCCAGGGAAGCATCATGTCAGAGCTCTTTCCTGCTGTCCTGTTTCCAAGAGCAGCCAGTCCCAGAATCAAAGCACTGTTTGCTCCGCTGCAGGAGTGCTGCAGCTGAGGGAGGGGGCAGACGCAGCCCCCAGAGCTGCAGAGGGGCTGCAAATGCTGTGGGCTTGCAGTGAAACACCCTGCACTGAAGAACTTACTGAACTGACCTTCCCGGAGTTTAAGGATGAAGGGATGCATCGTGCACATCAGCACAGCTTTACGCGAGTGCTACAGAAATGCTTAAGAATAAATTAAATGCATCCAACTCCCCTTAGAAAGACGAATCAATCTCATTTGCACGTCTCACCCACAACTCTCAAAGTGCTGATGCTGGGAGAAAGTTCCTCCGATTTTCCTTTTTTCTCATTGTCTGTCCTCGCAGACATCATCTCCCCGCTCTCCCTCGTCAGAGCTCTCTTGGACAGCCATATACCAATGCCACGCTGGGAGGAGGGAGCTGAATCAGACCCCGTGGAGGAGGATGGGCACCTGCACACGTTACTGCATTCTTGAGGGGCTGCTTTGTGCACAAGCTCTGCTGCTGCTGCTCCCTCCACGCTGCCATCCCCAGCGTCCGAGGACCGGCGGCTCTTGCTCAAGGACCGTCCCACGGGGTCTCTCCCCTCCCACCCAATCTAGCCAAGAGCTCCCCCGTTTCCAGAGGGTGAAGGGGATTCGGTGATAGTAAAACAGCTTGCTGTTGCTAAATTCACACGTTCTTGACAATGACATGGTAGGAATCAGCAATCCTGGTTAAATTAGCACCGGGGCATTGTTCCCCTGTGACGCTACCCCCGAGCAGAAAGGAGCTTTCGTTACTGGATATTTCGGCACCTTCATATCTACCTCATTAGCTGACCCCCATATCAGCCACTGTAAAACCAAGTTCTACAGAGACTTCGGCTGCAGGGCCTCCTGTGTGTTTTATTGCAAAGGAATCATCTTTGCATTACAAAGGCCAGCAAGGAAAGCTTTCCGTGCTGGGTTCTCCTGGTGCTAAGACGAGCTACAAACTCAAGCTGACTGGAAGCCTAAAATATTAATTGATCAGCCTACTTCTGCTGGCCATGCAGAAGTAATTGCTAATGGAGTAAAACAGAGAAAAGATCCATTTATATCTCTCATGGAGTATTTTTCCCCAAAGGAAATTAGCACCTCTCTCCTAAATAGGGACCGTATGATTTCTTAGTCTTTTTTTGTATGCTTGACACACTTTTTTTCTCCTTCTCTCATCCTAAAATAAGGACACCTGCTGGGTAAACAGAAATGCGGGAGAAATGCTAAAAAATGGGAAGAAACATAAATCGTAAGTTCTTATCACCCATACTAGAGAAACGCCAGGGCGATACAGCTCTCCAGTTACCCGTGGAAGAAATCTGTAGGTGTAAACACGTGCACGTACAGAAGCAATTGAAGGTTAAAGCTGAGACTCTTCTATGTAGGTCAGGTACATCTCCAGCGTGGGATTCACAACGGCGAGCCTTAGCAAGCAGCCGAGGTACCCACCAAAGACACCGAAGATGTAGCTGGGAGATAAAAGCGCACACTGTGAGTGACGGCTGCCTACGTCTGCGTGTGCCGATGGGACTGCCGGCAAGGGAACCAAACACCCAGCTGGCTGCCGGGTTTGGAGGGTAAGAGAAGAGACCGGCAGGAGGGAGGATGCTCTCCTCCTTGGAGGAGGGTAAATGCAATTGTAATCCTTGGGAATGCACCCTTTGGACTGAGGCATTCTGGGAGGTAAAGCAGACACATTTCTGGGATTTCATCCCAATTGCTAACATTATTACTTGTCTGCTTCCAAACTGAAATGTGGTTTATGGTCAGGAAATCTTTGGCCATAAATTGATGAGGTCTAAATTAACTGGAGTCAGCTGGGAAAGGACTCTGGAGCCCACTGTGGTTTGTTCCGTAAAAACATCTGGTCGAAGCCCAGCTGGAACGGCCTGAAGACAAAACACCTCCCTGGAACTGCAGAGCCGGGCAAGAAGCATCCAAAGGGATGTGTGATACAAACAGGGTGTGTATTTTGTCAGTGAAACTACTTTTTAGAAGTGAGAACAAGAGATGACTTTGTGCCTTTCTCCTCACAAGTTGAGGCTCCGGGCACGCTCCCCAGCTGGCACCAACACCCACCCACAGCCCAGTTTAATCCCGAGAGGCACAGGGATGCATTTATATATGCCACTTTCCATGGAAAGAATATTTACACGCAATGAATAAAAAAATGATGATGTAGTATCAGCTTTAAGGGCTTGGCTCATTGCTACGGAGTAGGAGGAAGTCTGCAAACCCCAGCGTTCGTTACGAGCCATACATCCTCGGCTGTTGTACGTAATAGTCTGTTCCTAATGAAGCTTGAACTGAAGCCAGTGAAGTTGTACAAATGTAAGAGAGAGGAGGAAAAAAAAAAAAAACCAAACAGGCCTCATGCTTTAAGTCTGCATTAAATCTTCTCTGCTGAATAGATATTAAATATTACAGATCATTTTGCACCTGTGGGTGATGAGAGGCAACAACGCTGAATGCAGCACCTGCTGTATTTCATGTTTAGGCCTAGCACGCTGGGTATCCGAGAGAAATGTATTGGAAAATATAGCTCTGCACATGTTGTTAAACATGATATATGGTGTACCAAATTCTTCAATGGTTTGGCACAGTCTGTTGGACCACTGTAATGTGGAGGAGAAGGATCCTTTACACAAAACCACTAGTTTATGAATGTGGACTTTATACGCTGAACTTGACTGCTATTTATCAGACTAGATCTGGCAGCTCTGAGAGTGATTTGGAAACAGCCAATCACTTAGTACATTGCCTCCAAAACTGAACTAAGTAAAACCCCAAGGAATAAGCCAGTCCACGGTCACTGCTTCCATCAAGCTCTTTGCTCATGACATGTTTTCATCTGCAGTTATATTACAGTGGTGCTGCAGGAGTACCTGTCCCATTTTTAAGTGTATCAGCTTTCTAATAGAGATGATCCAGTTTTATACTTTTCATTTCCCCCTCTGAACACCAGTAGAAAGGAAGGTGTGCAATGTTGTCAGAGAGATGAGTGGAGAAAGAGTATTTTATAGGGCTGCTCACCTATTCCTGTGCGCACACGCAGCTGGTAGTTGCTGGATCTCTCTCTGCAACCCTTTTTCCATCATACCTTGACGATGGGGAACATTTGCTGCGGGTGTCGAGAGGTTCATCAGAATTTCAGACTGGAAATATTTTTTCCTGATGTTCATGCTCTGAGGACTGAGCCAACGGGTGACAAGCAGTAAATGCCTCGCATCCACTTGAAACTGGAGTAGAGAGCTGTACCAGTATAGCTTAACGGAAGAGAATTTAGTTGTAAGCAAAACATAGACTGGCTGAGGTTGTTCCTGGGGCTTGATCAGACACAACTGAAATCATTAAGAGCTTTGCCAGGGACTTTATCAGGCACTTCATTCAATTCCCAACTGACCCAGTAAGTGCTGGCCTTGCTTGTGTTAGTTACTGAACCTACCTTGGCACCACCTCGCACTTGAGGGGTCCCTGGTGGTCTCGCAGGGGAGTTCCCTACACTGGCACCCAGGGGCTGAGCAGAGTTTGGGGGCCACAGAGCACGGGTGCTGTGCTGGGGTCTGCTTTGCCGTTGCTTTCGAGAGGAATGGCCCCGCGAAGGTGAGACACGAGAGCCCCGTGTTTACTCTGACCCATTTGCTCATCAGGTGAAGAGCAGCGCAATGCATAATCCTCCGTGACAAACAGATTTTCCCCAAGAATCCCATAAAGGACTTGGAAAGGACATTTATGGCTTCATAAAGCACTTCGCTAACGACTTGCTTTACCACTGCTAAATCAACTGAAATCATTTAGCGCTGTCCTCCTGTAACTTTCCACATTTGGTCTACAGGGAAAGAAGGAAAAAAAAAAAAGAGAGTGCTGACATTTGCAAAATACATCTCAACCCATATTAGATGGTGTTAATTAAAATGACTTGCTGGGTAATGAGCTACAAAAAAAAAAAAAAAAAGAAATCAATCAGAGTCTTAGCGCAATTAAAATCCAGCTAGCCCTGCTCTGCGCTGGCGTGGGCAGCACCGGCTGCTCTGGCCCCGGTGTCACGGGGCTCACCTTGCAGCTGAGTTCGCAGCTTCCTTCGACGGCTAATCCTTTCCACACACCACCTCCTTCATCCCTGCAACACGATACGATGGGGCTCACACCTTTCGTAGGATTAAACAACTCCCACGGGTGCTCCCGCAGGCAAGAGGAGCGGCCAGGCGTGCCTCGGTGAGCCGGCGCAGGGGGAAAGCAAATGCTTCTGCTGCCCTTTTTTCCCCAGCATTTCTCACCCCATCCCCTCCAGCAGACCATTCCCATCACTGCTGGAGACCAAACGCTGGTCACGGGGGCTGCACACAGCGCTGAGCCCCTCGGCTGCCCTGGCTCCAGTCATAGCATGTGCTTCAAGACCTGGCTCCGATCAATACTGGCAGATAAGTCAAAGGATGTTCCAAGAACAAGAAAAAAAATGTGAACAAAAGACACTGTTTCATCCCCAAAAAGGTGCCTTTCAGGCAGTTAGATTGTAGTGCAGATTAACAGCGAGGTGAACATTTTATAACATCATTGCAGGTACACTGTATTTGAAAACTGAATTACAGAATGAAATGTAACCACGTCTCCAAAGTGGAGGATTTCAGCGCTCTATTGTGGAACGAAACTTGGCTGTGTATTCTCTAAGCATTTTGCAGCTTCTGCTCCAAAATTCATGTAAACATCTGCCTTAGTTTAAGTGCTTCCTTAATACCAGTGCTTTACTGAGCAGGGGCCTATTTCAGAAAATGCAGTACAAGGTTTCTGCCTTCTAAAGCTCTCATTAAGTGTCAGAACAAAATGGGCAAAACTTGCTAGTAAAAGCAGGCCGGCTGACAGCATTGGAGAAAAGTGGCCTTTATTCATCTTCTGAACAGGTACGTTCAGGCAAGCAGCGATAAAAGCTCTCTGCTTTTCCCAACCCAGCCCTGGAGGACAATGTGCAGAGATAGAGTGGAAGTTTAGTCTTGCAGGCTTGCCACCAAATCCATACAGCATATAATAAATAATAGTAATGGTCCTTTTTCATTGATCCTCTCTTGAGACCATCATCCAAGTTACCAGCCTGGGGAATTCCAGCAGGGGCTCTGGGGGCAGAACCGGCAGCTACAGCTCAGTTGGGCTGAGCAGGCTCTCCCAGCAGTCATGAATTTTAGTTAATTCCCTCTCAATCTGGGTTTCGCTTTGAAGCAACGCTGCAGAACCAGAAGTTTGTATTTCCAGACTTATTTACTAGACCATTACGTGGACCCACACACTGGGTCCAAAACATTCACATTTCACCATTTTAACTGTGCTTCTAAAAGAAGGGGGGAAAGAATTAAAACAGAACCAGAAGATGCACAGTTTTTCCCCTCTCTCTAGCTCTCATCACCCCTTATGTATTCAGGCACACCACAGAGCTAACATACCTTTCAAATTTTTAAATAAATAAGTTATTACCGCAGAAGTATCTGAGATCCTCCCCGATCTCCTCCCCCTGTGCTTTCTTCCCCAGCTGTGTTTCTCGTGCACACAATGGGAGCCGGGGCAGAGCTGAACGAAATCAGCAGGAGGCTAAGCAGGGAGAGGGAAGAGCATCTTCTGTTCCCAGTGCCCATGGGAGAGAGCTCTCCTCCCATCTTACACTCGCTCCCATTATTCTGCCATTAACAATGAGGCACAGCTGTGATGACTATGTAGGAGGAGAAGCCCTGGATGGGGCTTGATAAGAAATGCTTTCTCCTGCTCACACACACAGCAAAGGAGAAAATTCCTCATCGCCAGCAGCAAAGCAGGCACCGTCAAGGGGATCCAGGATTTTGGCTGTCAGCCTTCGGGCTGTTCACCAGCAACAACTGGCATCATGGCACAGAGCCTTTCCTTCCTAATGCAGACCCAAATAATCGGTAAGCGCTGTCAGAAAAGGTTTGAATGAAGGCAACTGTACCAACAAGCCATACAGAGGCTTTTATTTATTCCAGCAAAGCCCCTGGTGCATGACCCTGTGAATCAGAAGGATGGTCACAGATGCACTTCAGATTTAATTTTCTTAAATAATGTATTGTTAGAAAGGATGAGAGCTGGGGAAGTACTCTGGCAAGTCTGTTCGTGGTGATATACTGAAGGCAGCTCTGAAATGTCATCACTGCAATACAGCTCTTCAGAGGGCAGGGCAGATCATCGATCCAGATTTAAGCCTGTGTAAAAACTGGATCATGTGCAAGAACACATGTAGTCAGTTGTTATGAAAACCCCTCTGCCTCCCTGCTGACAGTGATAAATATCCCTGAATTTTCCCCAGCGAGTGATAGGAGTGCCAGCCTTCACTCTGGGGAAGGCAGAGCCAAAAAGACACGTAGGATAGCAGATCAGGAGTGAAGTGGATTGGGTTTTTATAAAGCAAGGGAGATCTAGCCAAGCAGGGATGAAGTGTTTTGACAAAACCAAATACCTACACAGGGCTGGGAGAGCTCCAGGTGCCGCACTCGCAGGCTGGAGCGTGCTCCGGCAGCGCAGGATGGATGCGACACCCCCCCCCCCCACTGCAATATCGCAGTGCATTGAGACGGGAGCGAGTTCGCTCTTCACGCCTCGGGAGGACTGAAGCATCTCCCCCACACTTTCACAGCCAACAAAAGTGTTCACATTTTCTTAAAGGAAGACACTAAGCAAACAAATGGGAGTATAAGCTATTCATCACTGTCTGAAAATTATTCTCTTTGACTCCTATGAAGTTCAAAGGGTAAAATGTAGAAGTGGGCATGCTCGGCTGCACCTGAGCTGCTGTCAGGATAGCTCTGCTCTTGGGATGCGTGTGCATTTTTAATTATCTGTGTAGAGAGAGTGTGTTTTGGTAACTAGAATAAAGATGGGAGGATAAATATAAATCCCTTTTCAGAATGAATTTTTACAGAAACCAAGCCAAGGTTTGTGCACACCATCACTTTCATATCCAGACTTGAAAGACTCCAGATCTAGCACGGGGACGTTTGCTGAAGGGAGATGGGAGCTCCTGACTCAGAGCAGTCGCCAGTAAGAGTCAGTAGACAGACTCTACTGTGGTCTCTTCCTCACTAGTTTTCAGTTTTGTCCAAAAAGTAACACAATCTAGTTCTCTATCCCCCAAAAGCACTGGGCACCAATGTCAGGAGCAGCAGGGAGGCTTCAGCATGTGACTAGTGTTGGGGGGGGGGGGAAGGAATCATCCTCTCTTTCTCATGAACTTGGCAGGACTCCCCTTAGTAAAAAGCAAATTAAAAAAATGCCTGTGTCATTAAAAAAATATATGGGTGAAAGAAATCATCAACAGAGCTATAGATGCCAGAGGAGCCCGTTGCCTTCAGAAAACACTTATCAGCATCTTTGTCAGAAGGAAGCCTTATTTTCCCTCTTTCTTCATGAACTACCAGAGATGATGGGATGCAGAAATAAATGATGAATTAAGGCCTTAATTAAATACAGACCAAGAGGGACTTGGGGCACTGTATTTTAATTCAGACTTCTGACAGCCCATGATAAGCCCGAGGACAAGGTCTTACTCGCATTTTGTAATGCAAATGAACTGCTGCACTAGCAACCTTCACCCCCAAAACAGAAAAGATGGGAGAGTTGAAAGCTTTGGAAAAAAACACCTCTGAGTGTGTTTCACCAAGTGAAATTAGTCATTTTTGAGAAAAACGCTGCAGCAAGTGGTTTGCTTGGGCTCCAAAAGCAAAGCCCTGTGAGTTGTGAACGTCCTCCCCAGCCCACCTTGGGTAGGTGGGATTTTCACGGGAGCTGCCTGGAGCAGCACAGGGAAATTCAGTCACCTTGAGAGAAAGGGCTCATGGTCTGAAACCAGAGGATGTGGGAGGAGGCATCGGGGAAAGGGGCTTTCTACGCTCATCTTTTCACATCAGAAAACGAGTCTTTTCTGTTGGGTGGGTCTAATCAGGAATTGGGCTCACACGGCTCTGAGCACACGTTGCTTCCAAGCACCACAGCGCAGAGGTGCTGTCAGAGAAGGTGCCTGCATGCGTGTCGTGAATCTGGGCAAGAGGCAGAAAAAATATGTTGTTGCCTCCAAGCAGGAGAGGGTCACAAAACCCACCACTGAAGTGATAAGAAACATCTTCCCAAATACTCCCAGAGCCTTCACATATTCTACCCCAAACACCGAGCCTTTACACCCATCTGGGGTTGGCCTGAATAGCTGCTCCCTGCATCTGAGATGGTAAAGGCAAAAAGAAAAGCTTCATCCACTTGTGTTGGACTCTCCCACTATAGACGTGCGTGGCCAATTAAAACATTTGCAATCTTGCTGTGCTAAGGTGTCTCCCAAAGTAGCATTTCATCTTCAGTCCACATCACTGTACGGCGCAGGAAAATAACTGAAAGAGCCTTCCCTCTGTGGGCTTTTTCTTCTTTTCTTTCTCCCCTAGTCCTTCCAGATCTGATAAACAGGGCTAATAGACAGCTACATCCAGAGATTTACTACATTTAAGCCTGACTCAAGGATCCAGAGATGGAGCCCTTAAGTGCCGATTTGCATTCAGCACGAGCCATTAGCTCGGGGAGCAATGCCAAATGCAGCGCTGAAATTCCCAATTTCACAGTGAAGACTTAAAAGGCTACAGGCACAATGTCATCAGAGATGGTTTGAACTCACTCATGAGTTGTTTTTTTTTTTTTTTTTAAATAAGACTCCCAAGCTCTCCGTTTGGGTTATGGGAGGATTTATGGGTTTGGAGAGGAGCGGTTCTCAATAGATCTTATCAGAAGTTCAAACAGGAGAAGAGTAACTCTGGGAGACGAGTGACAGTGGCCGGGGGGGCTGGTGACAAGGGAGCTGACTCCTGCAGCTGGATGTGCTCCCGTTCCTGAGTCCCCATCAGGGCCCAAATAAGTCTCCTCTTTCCCAGACCAGCCTGGATGCTGGAGAAAGTGTGAAGAGGCAGGATGCTCATTCACAACCTGTTTTGTGTTCTTCTCATTTGCCTCCAGTATCTCAAACCTTGAGGCATTTCAAGAAGCCTAGAAGCATTTTCAAGCCTTTTTCTTCAGCCATACAGTTATGAAGCAGAACCTCTCTCCCATACAATCCCTGAAGCTCACAGATTTTGGGGGGTCTCACAGAGCAATCAATGTCAGAAAACCTCTGCAGGGTCAGGGCTAATTCAGGCTCATATGATATGCAGAGTCCAAGGTCCCACTGAAGGAAGGGCAGGTACCATTTGCATCCCAGCATGAACCCATCTCATCTGTCCCCCCTTGGAGGCTGGGCAACTGGTGTCTCTGTCGCTGCTGGCAGAGCAGAACTCATCGAACGCTGGAGTCAGACTCGCTACTCATGTCTGGCAGACAAACTGACAGCTTAGTGCTCTATCATCAATATTAATTGGCTCATTAACAAAGGCTTGTAAAACCAGTCCCAGGGATAGGGGGAGGGGAAGGAAAAAAAAAAAAGGATGAGATCAGCAAACTAATCTATCTTTGATATTTTTAAGCTTTTGACTATAGATTTCTTTCTTCCACCCAGAGTAGGGAGGGGGTGAGACCTGTGCAGTTAAACAAATCAATTGATGAATTTTCTCCATGACATTCAGGGGCTGAGTCCTAGGCTAATCGTAAAAAGGCACTGCCAGAGGATTTTAATAAATCCCTTTAATTAAGTGATATGTTTTAGAATTAAATTATGATGAAAACTATAAATCCTTTCCCAACAAATGGAGTTCAGTGTGCACAGAAAGAAAAGGGCATTCCTCTTCTTTTATCTTTCTGTTTTTTCCACTCCTCAGTACAATAGGATTCAAACAATTAATTATCAAACAATACAGGAAGCCATGTCATTCATCACCGTGCAATCCAGCCTTTTAAGTTAGCTGGATTTACCCTTGCACTAACTAATCCTGTGCTGGCAGAATGGTTTAACTTTTTTTTTTTCCCTCTCTCTTCTGAAGGACTCTGGTGCTTTGCTCTGAGATAGTTCCCCACAGCTGAGGCCAGGGCAGCACTGCAACCACCTCTGAACAGAGGTGGCCCAGCCTAGGACCTCTCCATGGGATGCCTGAACAGTGGTTCCTTCTTCAAGTGCGAGCAAGGTCCATGCCCTCAGCTTGCCAATGCCCCTTGAGAAACCTCAGCCCTACGCATCCTCCTCAATGTGGTATTCAACCAGCCAGCCCCAAGGACATACAAGCAAAAGTGTTATTCGTGCCACTAAGCACAGTAAAATACCCTTGTACATGAGGGGTTTACACTGGGAGGCTACAGTAAGCTGGCACAAGGTAGACGGGCCACTTGTCCCTGACCCCAAGAGGCTTTGCTCATGCACCTCATTGATAATCACAGCTAGCAGCGGCACCAAGACCTGCTCAGCCCCGGCTTTGGCAGGAACAGATCGGCATCCTGCTCCTGCCATCGCATTGATTCCCTGGGCACGCGGCAGCTTGCCTGCTGTTTCACAGTACATGGTTTCTCAAAGTGAGAAACATCCCTGCGGGACCAAGCTCAGCGCCCTGCGAAGCCCCACGGGAGAAGCGAACCGCTATCACGGAAGAACGTGCAGGTAGAGCAAGAAAAATCCCTGGTTCATTCACCCCCGACCAGACCCAAAGACAGGGCGGAGAGGAGCTCCTTGCTGTAGATTGGTGGTTTGTTAAGAAGGGGGCTGGTAGTGAAATGAGAATTACAGGGGGATGAAGAGGAGGGAGAGGTGTGTCTTGCTGAGATGGTCACACCACCCTCCCCTTGTGTCTGTGCCGGGGTAGCTCTGCTGAGATTGTTTCTCAATTGCTGGTTTATCTTGTAGATTGAACACAGAGCTCATACAGTTCATTACAGGGAATCCTTGAACCAGGGCAGCTGAGAGCAGGAAAGAGTGGAGTTGCATGAAAACAGTTTGGGAGGAAAAAAAAGAAAAAACCGTATACAGCACTGTGCATGAAGCTTTACCTGCTTGATGGGTTGCTTTATCCATCACCATTCTGTTGTATAACGCAAGAGCTGTCTTAATGCAGCACACAGAGTCAATAAGGATGGGAGAGAAACTTAACAGCAAGAGAGATTGTTCCCCAAGACGCAGCCTTGTCACAGCTGAGGCAAACAGAGGCTCTTTGTTAGCATATTTACCTTGCTCCACCATCGTTAGACTCACTGCATAAATAGAACTGTTCATTTTCTTCTCCCAACCAGCTCACCTCCTCCATTGGGATATCGGCGCAAACAGCTCGGGGTACCAGGCCATTGTAATATCCTTTTCCAACAAGGCTGACGGTAATTTTAGGAAGAAAGAAAGAGAACACAAAAAAAAAAAAATCCAATTGGAATAGCTGCTGAAAGGTTGCAAACAAGGTGAAGGAGATACACAAGTAAGATAATACACTACTGAGAAAATAAAGAGGCTAATAACAGGGACTTCCTTTAATACTAACTTGACTGTTGCTACAGTAGGACCAGCGCCCTGCTGCTATTTCTGTAATTCACAGAGGCTGCACCAGGACCAACAATAGCACTTACCACACAGTCACTGCTTTCACTTTTAAAAACATTGCTCTGTCACTAAGCAATTTACCCCCAAACCAAGCGGCATTACAGCCAGTTACATTTTTCCCATGAATCTTCTTCAGACAGAAAGTACTTTGGGGTCTATAAATTCACAGAAGTTTTTCATGTTCATTAAGACATATCTATAGTTCTAATTAAAAAAAGAAAGCCTAAATCTTGATAAGATTTTTCAGTTTCTAAATGCTGCCAGTACTAAATCTTCCAGCTTACCTCCACTTGACTTCAAAGGAGAAGCATACCTGAGGGGAGCTTCTTCTGATCCCTTCTCAGCTTGCAAGGAAGAAGAACCCACCAGCTGCTGGCTTTTTATGGGGCAAAAGCCATCAGGAGCCTCACCTGATGAAAGCCTGGTTTACTGCCATGTGTCTCAAAATTAACCCTCTCAAATCTTGGTAAATAATGCAAGTCTGAATACTTTTCAAAAGGAAAGAAGGCACAGATAGCCCTGAGGTCTCCCCCCCGGAAGCATTTTCTGGGGCTTTTCCTTTACTTTGCCAGAAGCATCACCACTTCCAGAACAGCGGCACTTTGCACAGGCACATTCACCAGCGTCACCTCGGGGTGACATGTACATATCTTACCTCTTTATTGCCCAGCAGCCCATTGATCCCGTGCTGCTTTATTTCTGGCTAGATGCAAAAACCTACAGGAATCACAAGAAATGTTAAGGTGAGAGAAAGAGGAACAGAAGCTGCTGTTTACTCGTCCCTTAGTGAAAGAGAGGGTCATAAATTTCCCAGTTAAAATCCTCTTGAAAGATGGTAATTGATGAAACATAACTTATTGCTGGTAAAACACAATTGTTTTCAATAATTAATATGCACGATACCTTTAAGAAAGGCGGAGGTCTTGCGGAGTAGAAGGTGCAATTATTGTTTCATTAAAGATTGATTACATGTGTGGCCAGTCATTTGAATAATGGCTCTGCTGACACCTTAAATGGAATGATAAATGAGGTCGGGTCCACTGCTGTGACTTGATGCACAAGTTGACTCATGGATGCTAGTGAGAAACAGCAGCATCTTTCCAGCCCAAAAGGTCATCTGAAATATTAAAGAGCTGAAGATCAAGTAACTATGAATAAGGTCAAACAGAGTGTTATGGTGACAGGACTGGAATTAATTGAGTGATAATTGTCCTATATTTATGCATGCATTTTTATTTTATTTTTGTTATGAAAGGAATCCAAAGGGATGGCCTCACTCAGAAGTGAAAGGCAGGGTGTTTGTAACCAGCCACAGTAGAACAGTTTCTCTGCTCAGAGGGAAAAGGAAGGTGCCCATTTTAAATGACGGACGCCATCTGGAAAAGGGTGGTTGCCACCATAGTGGTATCATCTGCTTGCGGGAAAAGTGCCATGAAATCTCTAGGAGGGAGAGGAGCCACCTCTCTCTGATCGGCAGAGCCTGCAGGACACCCTCCCCTCTCCCTGTCGAGCAGGACCAGATGTTTTGGGCAGGCTCCTGCGGGGAGGGCAGAAACGCGGTGGCATTTCTGAGGCTGCAGCATGGCGAAACCTGGCAAGGGCTCAGGACAGCAACCCCTGCCTGCAGTGCTCATTACATCCTCCATGGGCAGGTCTTCCCACACCTGAATGATGAGCCTGGTGGGATGCTTGTCATTCCCACTTGCACATGGTGCTGAGCAAGGCGACCCAACCTCCCCAGGTTGGGGCTGGCAGCCTGGGGGTTTGCAGGAGGAGATGGAGCCCTTGAATTGCTTCCAGTAGCCGCTGGCAGCCACCTATACAGTCATTGCACACCCCTGTACCTCCAACTGCCCTCAAAGGAAACATGAAAGGAAAGCATCCAAAGCACATCGTCTTGGGGAACAGAGAGGGGACACACGTTTGTTACTAAAAGTGCAGCTCGCAGTTCAGCTCGGGGCCCAGGAAGGTGAGCGGTGCTCCGTGGGTGTGCACGCCGAGGGCTTGCTGTGGCACCAGTGGGAAGGAGAGCAGCCCTGGGTGTGCATTGCAGAGACACGGGGAAGCATAGGTGAGCCTTCTCCCCCCCACCCCTCAGTGCTTCTCACAAGCCCTCGCACTATCATCGATACTGATTGTGCTCGAGACAAAAGCATGAAGCCCATGACATTTTGGCTGTAGCATCCTTGGGTTGTTGTGGCTGGAACAAGCAGAGCAGGGGGTGAAGTGGTCCCCTCTTTTCAGTGGCAAAGCGGGGAGCAGGCCAACACCAATATCCTTCTGCAGCCAGCAAAGTTTGCAAGGCAGGAGTTACAGTGAGAAAGAACAAATGTATGTTGGAAGTAAATGCCTTAATTATATTCATGATAGGTTCTGCCTTAGACTACAGCTCTAAGGAGACCCTCTTCTGTCAAAGTCAATTAAATGGTTGCTATTCTCCCAGAACCCAGCAATAAAACAAGAGCTGTACGTATCCATTAGACTGCAGTACACATCCATTAAACTTGCTTTTGCTGCTGTAGTTCATTTACTGCCAGGTTTGGACTTGATTCTGATCTTGTTTACGTGAGTTTTACCCTGGTGTAATAGCAGAGCCTTTGCAAAGTCAGTCTGGCTGATTTACTCCAGCCTGGTACAGATACTGACACAGTTACAAAGGGGACGAGATAGATACTTTCATTTCAAAGACCTGCAAATAATCTTTGTGCATCAATAAACCCAAGAGATTAATGGTTTGGTAAACAGCCAGGTTATTCTACACACACACACACACACACACACACAAATCTATGTACAACTCTTGAAACAAATTTCTCCTGGAGATAGGAAAGCTTTCTCCCTGCAAACACCTTCAGGAAGTTTGTGCAGAAGAGGAGCACTGTCTGCATGCTCCTCCTGTCCCCTCGGATCCTGGGAAACAGAGTTGGAGGTGACAACGGAGGGTGCAATGCTGGGGTTGGCTGGGCCATCTGCACAAAGCTGATCTCCCTGTGCGTAATGAGCTTCATTCCCAAATTAACAGCAGAGAAATCCTGGGCTGGAAACCTCCAGGCCCTCAGCTGCACTCAGTTGTCAAACTAAATCACGTAAGAAGAACAAAAGTTTTTTTCCCCTTGTATGAAACTTGGCTGAGAGTTTGCTTGTGTCAAGAGGAGTAATGTCCTTAAGTTTGGGACTGAGTTTCTCCTCTGTGTTTTACCAGACGCCAAGAGCTTTACTGGATCTTATACTCTGCTGTCAGCCGTGCCAATCCTTTTAAAATAAACCTTCAGGAAATCATCTTGAGCTTCTCGCCTTTACCAAAACTGAAATTCCTGTCCCACTTCCATCCCCCCAGAGCTCTAGTAGTGCCCTTGGCACAGTAAATATACGTTCCCTCCTACGTGTTCAGGTTTTATCATATAGACAGCGTTGGGGATGATGCTGTGATTTCAGATATAGCTCTGCCACCAGGCACGGACCGTAGCGCATCCAGAAAGTTTAACTTTTTATAACTACTGTTGGTATTTCAAAGAGCTCGTGGGGAATCTGCTCATGCAGCGCAAGACACGGTGTTGAAATTATCGGCACTTTAAAGACGCCTTTGCTTTCTTAAGATTTCCTTAAGAAGTCTCACGGTAGTTTTCTTGAAAGGAGCTGAAGATAACAGGGAAATGGTAGAAAAGGGAAAGGAGGAGTCCATGTTCGCCTGTAGGCAGAGCACGAGGGAAGTCAGGCAGGCAGGGGGACGCTCTCACAAGCGTCCGCACATATTAAAAGCTTGTGTCCCGGTGGCTGTCATACAAAGTTGAGCAGATGCCTTTGAAAAGAAGAGCCATACATCCCAGCGGGCACCAATACCCCCGTCCCTTTGCCTCTCTGGAGACTGTCCGCCCTCGGCTGCTCTGTTTCTCACTCCCCTGCTCCAAGGAGCCGTAGATGCACAGCAAGAAATGCACACATGGAGGTAGACACCGAGGACTTCTTAGTTTTGGATGATGTGCTTGATGTGCCTTTGGGGTGACCCACGGTTATGGCTTTCATTTTGCCTTTAAAGCAGCTGCGAGCACAAAGCTATAATGCTTCGTGGCAATGAGCAGGGCTGTAATGAACTTGGTGGAAAAGAAAAGAAAAGGTCACCACGCTCTTGTCTATTAACATGGCCCTGCAGAAAGACTCAGTGAGTAATTAAAACTGTGGGCTTCACAGCCAGGAATACTAATCCTTACATCTGTACTG
Source organism: Aptenodytes patagonicus (assembly GCF_965638725.1). Taxonomy (NCBI): domain Eukaryota; kingdom Metazoa; phylum Chordata; class Aves; order Sphenisciformes; family Spheniscidae; genus Aptenodytes; species Aptenodytes patagonicus. The sequence goes on along the minus strand of NC_134966.1, from coordinate 9,629,331 downwards.
GCCTTAATTATCTACCTCTGTGTGCTTCTTCGTGAAGGGGAAAAACAACCCATATTCAATCTAATTGGCTTAATTTTTATAACTATGCTCCCCCCTGAGATCCATTTCTAAAACAATTTGGACTGTTCTTTCAATACCCTTTTCTTATATCCTTATGATCATCTCATTCATTCTAATTTGGAAAGAGGCCCCATGAAAGAAAGAAAAAAAACCCGAGTTTCTTTTGTTTTATGTAGTGCATGATGTGAATTTCCTGACAGCAAGACTTCTGGGTCTCCTCCTAAGCAATCCTTTTTCTTTAATTCCTGACTAGGAATAAAACCTACATTTTTAAGAGAGAAGATGAATAACAACAGCAGCAATGCTCCAGTGTTCGTGGTGGAGTCATCTTGATTTCAAAATCAAGATAGGCTATTTTTGTAAATGAAAAGTTCAGCTTCAAAGAGGAATAAATTCACTCACGCACAGGAGGTCTGACCAGTCTCTCCCCGCCCTCTGGTCTGTTAATCTTGGGCTCCCATTCTCTGAGCACTCCAAATCCTCCAGAAATATCCCCCAAAAACATGGAGTTTACAAAGGATTTTAGTCTTTCTCCTTCTCAGTTTGGACTTTAATTATTAAAGGCAAAAGAAAAAAAAAAGGTGAGAGCTTTGAGATTTATAGCATCCAATAAAGGCTCTGTACACAGTGATTTACACAACCACAGCAGTGGTCTGACTCCAGAAAGAAAAATGTGTGGGACTGTATGATTTATGAACACCACCCCTGGCATTTTCAGAATTCTTAGAGCAGCAGACTATCAGGTCAATAACTCTGTTAGTGATCACCACTGGGTGTTAGGTCAGGTAACAGACCCATAACATACACTTTTGTGCATGTTTCTTTACTTTTTTAAATCACATTACCATCAACACTTAGCAAGGACACCCTACGGGTCATAAGACACAGGGGGATGTACTTGCAGATTCCTGATCATGACTTTAGGCTCGTTTTCCTGGCTATCTGCATGAAAGCCATCAAAACCAAGTCTTTATTTTGGCTATTTCAGCTTCCCAGGATGAGGTCGCCGTGGCTGCAGATGCTGACCCCAGCCCTGAGACTCACCAGCAGACGGGGAGCTGGAGGATGATGCTGGAGGGACTAATTTTACAGAGGGATTTGGTTGCCTAACTCCCTTTTAAAATTCCAGTCTAAAAGTGTGATTCAATTCTTCTCTCTTCCGCTATCTAAAGGTAAAGCAACTAATTTCAGGTGTGCTCAGTTCAGCAGGGAAAGGAAGCAGCTTCTGGAAGCAATCCGTCCCACCTGTCTGAGGAGACTACAAACAAACTCCAGTACCTGATGCCAACGCCAAAAAGGATGTATTCCCTCTTTAATCAATTCTACAATGTTTCCGTACCCCCACTGTATAGGAGAACACACTGGTAAATAATAGCAGAGGGAAAGAATAATTTAGTGTGCAAGGCATGGGAGCTAAGAAATGTTTCCAGTGAAGAACTGAAAAGCACTGGGGAGTTGATGAAGATGAACGGGGAGGAAGGCTGACTCAGAAGGAGGTGCGATGGGGTGGAGGAGACATGGAGAATGTTGAAGGAAGAGGAGGGCAAAGAGCCCCTAATTTCTCTTCCCCTCTGTTGTGATGGGCAGGAGACCCGTCCCCTGGAAATACACACTTGTGCAAGTGCCCCGGTTCCCTGGAGCTGGAGCGATGACAAGTTACGGCGTGTGAGAAACCTTGAAAACATATTGATATTTATGGGACATCATTTCATTTGCAAGCCATTACAGCAAACCTCAAGCTGGGCATGAAGCTGAGCACCGTAACGCTCTCTCCTCCTGCTTCTTTTCCCTTTCCCCCACCCCTCCTGAAATACAAAGCACACCTTAGTGCCAAAATATATATAGCCAGCCTAAAAGCAACGGAACAAACGAGTCAGCAGCATCCGAGTTCAGTAATGAGATAACTCCTTCGAGCAAAAGATGATGAGAACTACGTGCCATAGTTAAGCTCTGAAATATCAGCCCCATGCCGATGGTCCCTCTCCAAAGGAATATTTCATTTTGTTTTCTTGGAGGGAAGCAAGCGCTGCTGGTCCTGCCGGCATCAACGCGGGGCGGAAGCTCACCAGCGGGGACAGATGGACCCAGCCGTGAGTCACGGCGGGGAGGCTCCTCGCGGCAGACGGCGAGAGGGAAAAACAAATCCGCGGCGTGGCGATCTGCCCGTCCCCCCATCCACGCCAGCAAAGCACGGGCGAAGCACCGAGCAGGGGCAGCCCTTGCGAGCCGCCCATCCCCTCACTGGCTGCCCCCCCCCACCCCAATTGCGATGCCCAGGAGAGGAACCAGGTCGGGTCCTTCCATGGTCCTTGGAGGGAGAATCCTCCTCCGGGTGGCTGGAAGATGGGCTGCTCTCAGCCCTCGTCTGCAGCGCTGGATCCGGCCCCGGAGCTTCAACCAGAAGGAAATTGTCCCAGAAAGCGTAGGGAGATGATGAAAAAGTCATTTAGCACTGTGCCGGGGTACGTGCACACAGGGGGAAAGGTGCGAGGGAAGAGGTAATAGGTTAGAAATTACATTTAGCAGAAGTTTCTTGATCGTTAGCATATTAATGAAGTTTTTAATAATACGTTAACCTTTCCTCATTCCTCCACCCTGGAAAATCACACCACTTCTTTGGTCCAGTGAAAAGGGTTGCCCTGGGGGGATGCCGTTCTTCCAGACGACATAGTCATTAGATTTAGCATAAGAAATAGATTACTCCAAAAAACACTTTTGGTGGCTGAAGGCCCCCCAGATCGCTGGGATCCTGTCTGCGGGGCGCTCCAGCCCTCTGCAGCTCAAGGCCCAGCTCCCTTCTCAGGATAATCTCCTTTTTTATTTATTTTGTCGCTGGCATTTATTTATTGTTTGATGGATTTTATTTTTCCATAAGCAAACGTGACCGGGTAAAAAACTCAGCAGGGATAATAGATGCTTTATAGGTGCCAAAAATAAAATATCAGCAGATGCTACACAGGAACTAAAGGTGTTAAAGAGCTTTCGCTGCCCTCGTGCTCCTCAGGAAGCGCCGTGCCTTCCCTCTCTCCGAAACTCTATTTAGTGAATGAAACTGTAGTTTTCTCATGCAGTATTTCATACAGAAGACCCCAGTTACTAACCAAGGCTGTGCGCTAAGGCAGAGGAGATCTCTTCCTCAGTCTCAGAGAAAAATAGCTTTGGATAAAATTGATTCCTTCGCTCCTTAAAGCCTTTTATTTCACACAGGTGGCTCCTCCAGCCTTTCCTGAAACAGAGTCAGTCCAGGCAGACTGTACAGATGATTGCGTATTATTTCTCCTCATTACTATCGTTGCCACAGGCTCAGAAATATCTCCTGCATGCAACACCAGTCGTAAAGGGCTAAGCCGAAACCTAAGCTCCAGACATGCCACGGGATTGATGAATTCAGCATTGGCCCTGGCCTGGTGGGTCTTGTAAGCTCCTGTAATTTCATTTTTCCTGCTGTGATTTATGACACAAGGCGGAAGGCCCTGCTTGTGTTATTTTTGAGGAAAGCGCCGGGGGTTTGCAAACAGCTTTGCACTTTGGGACCGAGTTGAAAGGGAAAAAGAAAACTGCACTAACATCAGCAGCAGCAAATTGTGAGAGGCTATGCAGCTTTGCAGAAAGAAGGGACGTGGAAACTTCTCACCAAGTATCTTAGAGCTGTTGATGGCAACGAAAATACTAATCTTTCCTTGATTGCCTGTCAACCAAAATTATTCATCCCGGGTGAGCAGATATTTGCAAGGCTGCATTTCTTTGGTATTTAAACATATGGGCAGGGGATCCATCACAGTGATAAATGAGTCTCGACAGATTTAGAAAATCAGCTACACCCCAAATCTCAACAGGGACCGGGAACTTTTTCCCATCTTTGGGGCAGCTGGAGCATCCTCACCTCCATGCACCACCATCGCAAGAGAAACCTGCCCTGCAGCAGGCACAGGCAAAGCAGAGCCCGTCGCAGACGGGAGATGCAGCTTGGGCTCTCCGCTGTCACAGCCAAAGGGTCCGGGACCCTGCGGTCTGGACAGCGGTAAATAAATTAACAGATAAAACCAATATAAATTGAAAGAGATGTTTGTCGCCTGTGGCATCCCACACAACCTCTGTCACAGCTGGACCTCCTGAACGTCCTCCTGCTTGATTAACGTAGATGTGGGAGGTGATTCACCACCACGCGCTCTGGTTCTGGAAGCCTGGCTCTGAAAAACAAGGGGAGCGGTGAGAGCCCCGTCACAGCCAGGAACCATGGGGCTGGGGCCTCCTGGGTGCCTCTCCCTGCACCCCCCATCATCCCCAAACGAGCCTGATCAGAATGCAACTCTGCATCCTGCGTACAGGAATAAAGCCCACGGATCTGATCCTCGCCTGGTGCAATGGGACACGGCGCCGCTGGTGTCAACAGAGCATCAGTGCTCTGCACCAGCTGGGGAGAAGTCTAAGACTGGCTTTATTGAGTGCAGTCGAGAAAGCATCTTTATGCGATCCTCTCTATAAATCATCTATACAGCGCCTATAAATCTCATCAGTCAAAGGAAGCAATACTCAATGATTTATCTTTACACCCGGCTGACAATTTTTCCTCGAAGCATCTCCTTTAGGAGAAAATGGCTTTTTAACAACACGGACATCTGGCAAAGTTTCTCATTTTGAAAAGATTCTCTTCCAGAAAAGAGCCGTTTCTGGAGATTTCTGGAATTTTGAATGATGAAAGGAAACTTGAATATTTTGTCTTAGGTTTTCTCCCTCTTCTCCACAAGAAAAGGGATAAATATATTCCAAACCCATTTCATTTTACATTATTAGTTATGTTGAGGCTTCTACCACATCAGGGACACATTACAGGGCATCGTTACATGCTACAGAAAAATCTCTGACCCAAGAAGTATACAGTCAGGCTTGAAATGTAATGGATGAACTGCGAGAGAAGAAAACAGGTAGAAAAAGCTGCAGACTTGGAGAGGGCAACAGGCGGGGTCTCGACCGTGCATTTAGTCCCTTTGTCCACCTCAAACTCCTTGTGCCCTTGACCGAGTCATTTAACCCATCCTCTCCCCAGCGGCTGTGAGAAGGGCTAAGGCTGTCGCTCACACCTGCTGCAGGCTCACTCTTGCTCCTGTAGCTTCTGTCCCTGTTCCCTTGTCCACGCGTTGGCCCCTATTTTCAGCCAAAGTCTTTCAGGGCTGCTGCAATAAACGATAATAGTAACTATATAATGAGAGTCCCGCTTCCCCCCCCCCATTTTATTTTTTCAGGCTTGATTACTGAACTCGTATTTCCTCCAGATAATTTATACTATCTTGGCTGCAAACAAACGGGCAGTTTATTATCTGCAATTGGCCTCTGCAAGAGGACTGTGGCTATTCTTGTACCAATGGGTTTGAGCTCTGTTTTTTTTTTTACCCTCTGAATGATATTTCTAAGCCCTTTCCTGGGCGAGGAGAGATAGTGCATTTGTTATTGATAGAATTTCCATTTAAATTGAGGATGTTGCTCAGTGCAACACGTGTGCCAGTTAAATGACTCTTTCCTCCCGCAAAAGACAGCAAATTATATGAAGAAAAAAAAAAATGTTGCAAAGGGGAGGGGGAAAGGGAGAAATCACAAAACTTAATATGAAATTCAGCCGGATATATGCCTGCAATAAAACATCTAGATCTTAATAAGGCTGTGGGTAAAGCTTGGATTACACGCCCAGCTTTATAAGCTATCTGCTATTCAGCAGCTGCTTCTCTTGAAAGCTCCTTTCTCTGCTTGCCAATCCGATTAGCTCTCTAGAAAATTAAAAACAAAACAAAATGCAATCTTTTGCTTTTAAAAAATAAATAGAAATGCAGCCATGAGAAGGGGGTTGGATCAGCCCCAGAAAAGCCTTTTCAAGTGGATAATGACTCCACGGGACAGGCATTTCAGGTGGTTTTCCTTTTAATCGCAAGTTGTTATTTGTACTGGAAATTAAATGGAGGGATCCACTGAACGATAGGAAAATGCATCCTGATGGGGTCTGCGAGTCCTTTCCAGCCCTTCCTCCGGGCAGCAGAAAAGAGGCTCCAGAGCAGCAAGAGGAGGATGAGTCTCCTCTCCTCCGTGGCCACTCACCACCAGCTCTGGAGCACTGCCTGGGCTGGGCAGCCTCTTGCGGGCAGATTAGGGGGCTCCTGACCCCCTGACTCAGCCGGAGCCAGCCGGGCTCTCCTCCCAAGTTAAAAAGCACCGACACAAACCAGACCCTGCAGCTCTGCCCTTGCAACGTGCAGCGTCCCATCGGGTCGCATACCGCTGTCCCCAGAACGGGTTCAGGCTAATGCAGAGTTTGGGTCCAGGACACTGAGCCCACTTACTTCAGCAAAGCGAAGTCAGGCGGGTGTCACTGCTGGCCCGAAGATGCTCCTGTCCCTGTTGACTGGCAGCCCTGGATAACAGGCAGAGGTTCTGCAGAGCACAGAGGGTGGAAGAGGCAGCTCGGTCTGCCATGGGTGGCTTCTAGCCACAAGGACCCTGTGCTACCCGGTGGGATGGCTCATCTCCACCTGCCCTCAGCTGCTCTCTATTTCTAATCAGAAAAAAAACAAAAAGCCTTGCAGTGAACCAGCCTTGCAGTGAACCAGCCTTGCCGATCGCATCCTATCAGCTCTGGGCAGCTGGGGCAGGACCCACGTGCGTGCCAGCCCAAGTCCCGTCGTCCTGCCAAGTAGAAAATACCCATGCAAACCATCTTAATCCTTGCAAAAAGTGGAAACCAGCCTGCCTCTGCTCCAGAAATGCACTCAGGCATGGACTCAGCTGGCCAGGCTGTCCCCGCTCTGGGTGCTGGGGACAAAGGAGGGACACCAGGACTGTAAGCTGCTTTCTAGGACCAATGGGCTGAGCCATGTTTCTGTGCTGGGCTGGTTTGTTCCTCGCAGGCAGCACAGGATCCATGAGATAGGCTCTTTTTTTGCCATTTGCAGGGTCACCTCCAAGTCTAAATCACAGGTGTGAAGTAATCAGCTCCATATTGTACGTTGGCGGTTGCTACGGGGGAAGAAATGATTAATTTATCACCCATTCCAAGATCTGAAGAAAGATAGATAGAAAGGGAGAGAGAGAAGGAAAAGGAAGAAGAAAAGGAAAAAAACCCTCAGAATAATTCTGCCCGAGCTGCACAGGAGCATTATTTACGGTCCAAAACTTCCACAACCTTCTGAATGTAAAGCAGAATCACAGCATCGATAACATTGTGCCCTGATCAGAGGGAAAAGATGTCTGAGAAGGAAGAGGAGGGAAATAATGGCATATTTTCAGCTAGCTGGGGAGATTGCAAAGGGATTTTAATTCCAAAGATGCTGAACAAATTGCAGATGAGACTCTATGAGAATAAATAGTGTCTGGTCATAGATCAGCACAACTCGATTTTCTCCCCTTTAAGTACAACGGTATCAATCTTTAGAGGGCAGGGAGTGAAAAAATCAAGGTGGCAAATGAATTATTCCTCATACCTTTCTCCTCAGGCAGGAGGAAAAAGAAAAACTTGCAGTCCGCAGCGTGCGACCAGGAGAGGAGACGGGGGATGCCCCATGGCCACGCTGGTGGAGCAACTGCAGCCTTTTCCCAGCAGCGTGCAAGCGCTGGCTGGAGCGGGCGATGCTGCAGGAGCCGGTGTGTGGGGGGGGGTTCCCCATTACTTTATCTACAGTATTTAACACAAATATTTTGGGCCTGGAGCATCGCTGACCTTATTAACAATATTTAATAGCAAATAACTGGCTTTCAACCAAAGGTCTCAAAGCCTTTTGGAAACATTTGTTTAATTAGATTATACAACACTCAGCCATAGAAACGTCTGTGTTTTGCCAGACATGAAATGGGGAAATTGCAGGAAAAAGATAGGGAGCAAAATATGGAGAAGTGTTCTACATCCCCCTCAGACCTACTAAAAATACATGCGTAGCGCTTTGTGTTTTCCAGGCCCTGGGAAAACACTAATTAATCCCCAGGGATTTCCACTTGCACGTGGCAAGTGGAAAGAAACATTGGGAAGGATTTCTGGTCTCTTTATTGACCTATTTCAGGATCTATATTTGAGTCCCACTTTTCTTTTCCAGGCAGACCGGTGTCCACTTTAAGATGGAGGGGGCAGGAGGCGGCAGCATCAATGCTCCAGGGGCTGGAGCTGCTCAGGCTCATGGATGCTATACATTACACACAGGGGCTTCTGCCAGGCCTCCATCGCAAGCAGGTGACAGGGGACACCAGCAGAGGCATTTCGGGGTGAGGTGACCCCTGCCATGGAGGTGGGCTGCCTGGTGAAATCCCTCCCGGCGTACGGAGCTGAGCGGGCTCTCCTGCATGGAATAAACGCAACGGCAGAATTGCTGATAGGAAAGTGATTAACTCGGCGTATAAAACCCATAAGGATGAGAGACGAGAGAGGCTGTTTGGGACTGAATGGCTTTTCCAAAGACATATTTCAGCACCGATCCTTTCTCCCCTGAGTGCTGAGGCTATGGGCTAAATCGTGCATTATTTTTGCTCCTCGGACATCAGTGGACATCGGCCGCGAGGCTCCCCGGGCACCACAGCGCCCGGACCTGGGGACGGGGGAGCAGGGGACGGGTCCCGCTGCGTCAGTCCGTGCTCAAAGACAGTGGGTCCTACAAAAAACATCTATATTCTTCAGCGATAATAGATGGATTAGCAGCTATGTTATGCAGCAAAGGTCTGGACCACAGCAGGTACCAGGCATGCTGCTTTGCTGGGCAGAGATGCTTTGGCAGAAGCAGCAACTGAAACCCAAAGCAGGAGAGAAAGGGGGGGTGGGGGGAGGTGGGGCAGAGAAGAAGGTATTTATATACAATAAATATTTAATACTGCTTAGTGTTTCTTTCTGAAGAAACTTATAGCAGGGATTAATTTTTTACACATTCTGCCTGCTCCGCTAACGCCCTTCAGCAAGGTTAATCTTTGCCCGATGCAAGTTTGAAAATTAAATCCACGGTGGCGTACAAACTTCCTGTGTAGTTTGATTCAATTTCTTTCATTCGCCACCAAAATGATATATGCGTTTCGAATACACAAATGCTTCCTCTTCGAGCAGATAATTCATGAATAGACGCTCCCCTCCTTCCTTCTCCCCCTCTCTCCCTGTTGTGTATCTTAATTAATGTTTCAAGTCTAGCAGCTTTTTGATTTCCGTTTCAACAGGGTCTCTGATCAGCCTGCTTGAAAGGAAAACCTTAAAAAGGGACAATTTTTTTCTGGTGGCTGCTCCTGCTTTCTCCTGAAATTCAATGCCGTGCTGGCAGCAGCGAGGAGCAGCTCCAGGCTGGGGCCCGACCTGCAGCGGAGATGCTTCAGCTCTCGGGGAGATGGGGGCTGAAGCGAGGCACTTTTCCAACTCCGGGAGCCCCCAGCAGACGCTTGGATGTGAGTTATCGCTGCAATCCCAAAGAGACCAAACTCTTCGCCACACTTGTGTACGTGGACAAGAGACCACCCATGGCGGAGGGACCCCACTAGCAGGTCACGGTCCCTGCTCAGCCGCCCAGATGAAGTTTTTGCACTTAAAAAGGCACAGTCTGTGCATCTTTTCCCTCTGGTCCCCAGGCAATGGCACAACCGCAGCAGTCCCCATCCCTGGGGCTGCAGGGCAGCGCTGCAGTCCAGCATCCGCCTTTTGCGGGGCTGGGATCATGGCTTGGCCACACCAGGGGATGTCCCCAAGGTCAGGCTGGCAGTCAGCACCAACACGATGCTCACCCGACGTGGTTACACTCTTGAGCACCCCAGGGTGCTCAGGGAAGGTTCTCCCAGGTGCAGCCCATGGCTCTGCCCTGCCTGAGCCGAGGAAATGGAGAAAAAGGAAAATTTGCCGAGCTAAGGAGCAGCTGAATAAAAGCCAAGCACAGTGCAGAAAATTTTCTGCAAAGAACATCTCATTGTCAAATTAACATATTAATAATTAGGCAGAATGAGAACGCTAAGTCCCAACACAGGGCCCGAAGATGGCACGTTTGCTCTCTGCGTTCAGCTGTGTCGAGCAGCGATTCCAGGGGTGCCTCTGAGCGTGACAGCCGGCACCTTACAAGATGTAATTTTAGCGCTTCAGAGCTCTCTTAGTTATGCATCCCTTAAAAAACAAGCGTGTTGGCTTCTCTCGGAAGGAGAAAAACAGCTTCTTCTTTAGGGTTTTCATGTGTTTGATTTCTTTGGGGTGTTTATTTTTGCTCTGGGCTATTTGAGAAAACCCATTAAATACAAGCATAAATTGCTAAGTTTTGTTTGCTATGAAGGTAGAAACACGCAGGGCCTGTCTGAACTATTGAGTTTGTGCCTCTGGAGAAAATCATTTTGCTGCAATGATGCCCCAGGATGGAAAAAATCTGCAGCCAGAGAAGTTACAAGGAATAAATGAAACGGCAATAGGTGCCATAAATAAAACTACAGCACATTAACACTCCCCCTGCTTTGGAGATCAAAGGCAAAACCAGCTTTCAGTGCTGTGACTTGGAGAAAACCCAGTGACAGCCCCAAATCCAGCAGGTTGATTACGTGCCCAGGGAAGATGCTGGTACTGAAGCTCTCCTCGATGCGAGAGGGGACTGCCGTTCCCCCCAGCTGGAAGCGCCGAGGGAGGGATGAGTTAAGAGTAAATTATTTCCAAGGCTGTAACGATCCAAAGGATTGCTCCACGGTGCTTTTGCAGGATAAACCTGGTGGATCAGAGCTCGGCGCTGGTGATTTTGCGGCGACAATCCCCGGTCGGTTGCTAACTGCAGCACAGCAGCCTGCTCCTCTGAAGGAGAGATGGAGACCAGCCCGGGGGGAAGCACTGCAGACCTATTGCGCATCCCGGTGCTTGGCTGTAAGCACTGAATGCCAGGGCTGGTGTTCAAGCTTTGTGTTTTCCTGTCGTTGCTCAAGTCATGAAGCTGTACTTTTATACTCTCTAGTGTCAGTAGTGCCTCCTGCTTGAAATCAGAGCTTGGATTAAGCCAGGTGCCTTGAAAAGCGTTAAAGCCCTGCGGTTTTGTGCCATTGCGTAATGGCAGGAGAGCAGCACTGGTTAAACAGCGACCGACAGATGTTGAGAACATCAGCCCAGGTCGGCTTCAAAGGTTGCTCTTGCCTGAAAGTAAGAAAAATACATGGAAAGAAAACAGAAAAGGAAGAAAAACCAGCAGAAGTCCTCGCTGCGGTGACATGATGATTTATGGGTAATTATGATAAAACATTGCTTCCCACCTGCTGCTCTCGCACTATGCAGCATGGCGGAGCAGAGGGTAAAGTGGAGCGAAAAGGGAGAGCAGAAGAGGTGGCTGCGTCAGATAAGCTCAGATTCAGCCCTCAGCAGCACCAGGCGGCTGCAGGGCCAGATCCTGCCCCACCACCTGCCGCGGCGCTGGGCAGAGCCTGTGCACGGGCTGCCCCAGCTGGCGAAACACAACTTTTCTCTGGAAAGAAGGGGTTGGGTTGCACAGCACTGGCAGGAGCCGGGACTGTCGAGTATTACAGAGACCGAGCACAGCTGACAGCCCTTGCGCCGCTAACTCCCATTACTGCTGCAAGCGGAGACATCGCTGAGTGTTTCTAGCCGCGCTGTGGGTGAAGGTCCCGGGCATCGCTGCTGCCGCAGGCTGCAGCCTTCACCCGAACCCCGGCAGAGGATGGGACGCGATGCCCTTGGCAGAGGGACACGAGGCTTGCAGTGCCAAGTGACACAGGGATCAGCCTGACGCGACTCACTGCTGCAGCAGCGGTCTGTCCTGCTCAGATCACCCACGTTAAAAAAAAACACCATGAAAAACAATCTGGAAATTGTCTGTCTGGTGGAGCGCCTAGCTGGCAGGAAAGCCAGAGCAGTGAATTTGCAGTGGCACAGCTCCTGCACAAGGTGTTAAGAGAGAGGGGACATGTTTGACTTGCACTGTATTAGCTTTTGCTAGAGGCTCTGCAGCTTAATTTACAGGTGGCAGTGAACTGCCAGGAGGCATCTCCAGCTCGCTTGCTCTTCCTCGTAGAAAGTCATGGAGAGGTTGGTTTTTTCCCTAGAGCTGCGGGTCAGATCAGTTCTAGTCTTTTGATAGAGACATTAATAGGAAAAAAAAAAAAGTCAAACCAGGCCTGGCTGGGGAGAAAATGCTGGACAAAAAGCAGCTGAACAATGAAAATAGCTCTAGCTTGCCTTGTAGGCTGTGAAAGCCTTGCTCTACCAAACGCTTTACATATTCTCTTCATGCTAAAGCACATTCCTCTCCCCTTCTTGTTACAGCCTCCCACTTTGTCTTGCTGTTTCTCTCTTTCCAGGAGAGCTTTAGCTGCACTAAGGAAGCCCAATACTTTGTATAAAACACCCATTCACAGTTTTTCTTCTGGGTTGTTTCCCCAAATTCACTTAAGACCATAGGGAATAAGCGCCCAGGATCTGGTCTCTAAATTTAATCATAGCCAACACCTCTTTTTTAGCCTTTTTTATTTTTACCAGTCTCATGTATTTAAGGAGCTGAGAGGAGCATCGCTTTGAGAGATAATAATAGAGCAGGGTGCATCCCAACCAAAGCTGTCGTGTCTTGCAGAGAGCAAACGGTGTGATCACGGTGTGTCCCCGCACGGCGCAGATCAGACCGGCAGCGGTACATGGCAGAGCTGTGCCTCCCCCGGTGTGCTGCACCCCCCAGCCCCGGCCGCTGAACCCCGTCCCCCTTCCCCACCGGCTCCCAGGAGGAGCAGGAACGTCCCTGTCACCGGTGGTGCAGCCCCGGGGTTGAAGCACGACTAGAGGGACCCGCATTTTGGAAAAGCCGCTTTGCACCGTGTCGGGGGGGTGCTGCCGTGCAGGCAGCAGGGCTGGCAGATGGCAAGCCCGTGGCTCCGTCCCAGCCTGCCCCCGCACACCGGCTGCTCCTGCACAGCCCTGGCCAGGAGGTACCTGCACCAGCGCTTCATCCCGTGTGAGCAATGGGTGCATTAGGCTGCGTTCCGTGTGGCCTCCTGTCCCAAGGGTAACCTCTCAGGGGAGTCTCAGGTGGCTAATACGTGGCTGAGCTTATGCTGAAGGCTCTTTTCTCTGCCCCACTGCCTACTCTTACAAACCACGCAGGAATGCACTGTTTTAGGGACAGCCACTGCTCCACCAGCTGAAGCGAGCCGAGGGGCTCCGAGGACCAAGACCTGGGCCCCTTCCTCCAGAACAGCGCTAAAAAAAATAACCAAGAAGGAAAAAAAAAAAAATCCCATTTTACCAGCAGAAAACAAGTCTCACAGCAATTCACGTTTTACCTTAGGAAACAGCCAGGAAGCAAACGTACACATCCTCGTGCCTGGGGCAGCTCAGGTAGCTGGATGGGAAAAAACTCTTCGGGCTTCACCTTCTCTCTTAATACACAGAAGTACATAAATCCCAGCTAGTTAAGCCCCTGCCTGTTAGAAAAAAACACAGGCAGAGCAAAGCAGACACCGGTAGCCTTACAGCTTCCCCTTCCCAGGCTGGCTCAGCTGCTTTTAAAGGCTGTTGGAAACACAATTGGGCTCAGCTGCACTCGGTTAACTCTCGCTCCCCGAGTTGTAGCAGGGGTAGGTGCTGCTCTGCTCCCCCCAGGGCTGGTGTAGGTGCTGAGCTCAGTCCTCTTGCTCTCCTTGCTGCATCCCAAGGTTTGAGCTGCTGACCCTGCCCTTGTGCACCATCCCCGAGGCAGGGGAGGCAGCCGCTGCGCTGGGGCCGTGCCTGGGCAAAGCCCCTGGGGTGTGCACGAGTTTGGGTTGAGCAGTCCCATCCTCAGAGCAAAACGGAGCCGTCTTGGGTGCTCACACTCTGTTTGGATAATCTGCTGCTTTCTGTTGTGGATCTTCCAAAAATTACCTTCCGAATTTCACCTGGCAGACAGAGTTACTACAGTGTAGCTCTAGCACCAAATCACAGACTTTGTTACACGAAAAGAGGTGAAAAATACACCATGGCATCTGCATCCGGCAGCTCCAGAAACAGTCAAATCCTTGCTCAGATCTCTGCTTTTTCCTAAGGGCCGATCAAAGCTCCTCTCAGCAGTGAGACCCTGAGGCATTTGCTAGAAGCGTTTGCTGCAACCAGCAACGATCCAGTGCAAATCACAACTGGCAAGTCAGCACGGAAGAGGTTAGTGTCAACCTTGAAGTGATCACCTTAGATCAGCCAGATCTAAGTAATTCAAGCTATTTTCCCCCCCTAGTTTCTTCCCCCAGCTGTGGTACCTCCGCATTTCTGGGGTCCATTTGGATGAAGATTTGGCCATAATACCCCAAGATTTCCCAAAACTACTCCTGCAAGCTAATTATATACTTAGACTAAAGGACTTTGGCTCCTTATCTGAAAATCTCTCTCAATCTGAGATCTACCACTAACTGCAACCAAAGAACGAAGGGGAGAGGCTGACGAGACACACAACTTGGCGTGGTCATTGCAAAGCGTCGTGCGTAGGGGCGGGTTTGTGTGCACCTGCGTGGGTTTCTACTGTACGTACCTGCTGTGTTGCAAGTGAGGACACATTTTCAAGGTGCAGGTGTCTTCTTGAACCTGCAAACCAGCAGCACCAACCAAATGATCTTTGCAAGAAGCCCCCGAGAACCAGAGCGATGCAAATCCAGCAGCAGCGGCTGGTGTTGGCAGGCAGATGTGTGTGATTTCTTGCAGTGGTTTCCAGAGGAGCCATCATCTTCTTGCAAGTCCCTGGAGTGAAACCCGCAGGAGGTAAGGAGAGGATGAGCAAAGTGTCCCCCACGTCACTTCCCCCAGCATGTCCATGCAGCAGCACCCTGGGGCCGAGACACGAGTTTGGGGTTGAGGAGCTCACCAAGAAGCTGGAGAAATGTTTTTGTTTTTTTTTTTTCCCCCTGAATTTGTCTCAGGGACGAGAAGATCAGCCAAAGCAAAGGCTGCGGTGCCAAGCAAAGACTCCTCGGGTGCCGTTGCCAGCGGGGTGGAGACGGTGGAGAGCTGGTGGCCACCTGAGCGTCTCGTCCAAGTCCCAGCAACTGAAATCCCCGGGTTGGATTTTTGCACTGTTGGGTCGATCCGAGTTTCTCACTGAGAAAAAAAAAAAAAGATTCCAGGCCTGCAAGTTCTCGCTCCGATGGGTTTGGTTTATTATTTCACAGGATATATTACCTTTAAGCACTTTCACCGCTCCTCTGATGAACTCTTCAGGCTCCACTGAGCAGAGGGGTCATGGGGAAATCACGCTGCAATCAACTTCAAGAAGACATTCACATCATGTTGGTTTAGGTGGAAACAGTAAACTTGATTTATTGAAAAAAAAATCTATTACATTTATTCCTTTATTACACAGGTTTAAAATATTTAAAAATAGCTCTTATGGGCATTACACTTAAATTTTATGACATGTTTATTGGACTTTGAAGAAATGTACAATATGTCATTTGACACTATATTTTAAAAAGGGCCTTATGTACTAAAATTTTTTTCCATAGGTTTTATTTTTCTTATCAACATTTGTTCAAGTCATATATATTAAGGGAGGAGGGAAATAAAATTACACAAAAAGAATGTCTGCAAATACAAGTAGTAATTTTATTGCAATATACCGTAGCTAAGTGGTCTGGGGAAATCGGAACAGTTTGGAGCTCAGTACAATTACAACACTGTGGAATTCAACAGAGGAATTTTTTTTTTTTCTTAAAGCAAAGAAATAAAAGGAAAAAATAAAAGAAAAAAGCTCCCTTAATGAAAATTTATAACAGAATCACATGACCTAGACAGACGCACACGTGTGTACATACATCAATATATGGCTTATCTGTTGCAGAGAGGAATGTGCAACCTTTTCTGACCTTCCCACTGCTCCTGAACAAGGCTCTTGCCAAGGTGACTGAGAAGCTGAATTCTCCTATATATTATTATATACTCCTTTTCACTGCTTCGCTGCCGGAGTCTGCAGTTTTTAGGGTAGCACCTTTTTTTTTTTTTTCCTTCCCCCAAGTGGAAAAGAAAATACGAGAGAACGCAACAGAAGAAGGGAGACGGATGGACACGGCTCTCCCAGACCAAAAAGCACCGCGCGGCATCGCCGCTGCCTCCAGCACGACTTCGCCTCCCCTTCCTCGGCTGCTGCTGCTCTCTGCTTGGGAAGGAGGGGAGAAAAGACATCATATATAGGCTTCTCTTCACAGTAAATGTGATGTCTTTTCCTTTATGGTGAAAGGCCCCCCCCTTGGCTCAAGCGTTGCTGTAATACTCCAGGCCAAATAATAATAATAAAAAAAACCACCCTGCAACATCTATTTTCCAGCTGAGAGATCTAAACGAGGAAAACGGCCAGGGAGAAAACAAACAAACAAAGGGAAAAAGAAGATGGTGTCAGCAGGTTGCGAACCGAAAAGGCTGCATGAAAAAACAACAACAACAACAACAACAAAAAAGCCATCCTGGCAGAGCCACCGCGGGAAGACCAGGAAAATTGCAGACTCCCGGGAGCGCTCGGCGGGCAGGCACCCGCGCAGCTTCAGCATCACGTCAGGACATCCAACAAATACATAAATTAGCACCACAAACATTCAGAGACTGAGTACAATCTGGTATGGTTACCACCGTACAAAATGCATGAATATTCTTGGAAAAAAAAAAAACGAACAAAGATGTACGCACATTTAATACTTTTTCTACACGGGCCGTATGAGCTACCGCAATACAACTAAGGAAAGGAGCGGGTCTTCTACATAACAAGTACGAAGGTGGCATGCATTTATAATCAAAGACTGTAGCAAAAGCCTACAGTCTGTGTTGAAAGTGGCTAAAAAGCAAAGGCTGGTGTGAGATTGGCCAATGGCAGGGTATCACCAGTGTTGTCTTAAAGTTACTCAAATAGATAGCACCACAGAGACACACGTAAAAATAAAAAGCACCTTTTTTTTTCTTTTTTTTTTTTTTTTACACTTTGTATTCAGAGAGGACAAATGGATTTCCCCTGCCACTGCAATCTGCCACTGGGAATGGATTTTTTTAATTATTCTTTTAAAAGAAGAATGCTGAAGGAAAAAAAGAATTAATTTAAAACACGTATGTTAAGGTAAGCAAGTGTATAAAAAGGCAGAGACTCAAAGCAGATCCTGCTTTTAGATCAGAGTTTCGTAGAAATCTTGTTACAAAGTGGCCTTTGATTTCCTTATTTTGAAGCGAATCATTCCAAAAGGCATCTGCGGCTCGGGGGGCTGGTTTGCCACTCATTGGGCCTTCATCCTGCAAAGACTCGTGCCTGGGCGTAACTCCAAGCCCCTCCAGATCCAGGCTTGGGGTTGGGAAGAGGCAGGGGCGGTGGGGACGTGAGCCGCCGTCTATCGTTCCCAGGTGGATGCTTGGCTGGGATGGCGGTGGGAGAGATGGTGGTTTTAATACAGACAGGGTCACATGCATGTTTTGAAGCCAGAAACATTTAAAACATTTAAAATAATATACAATACAAATATTTACTTACAAACATACAAAAATATAAGCACCTTTAATACATGGGAAAGAGATGCCCAGTGTGACTTTTAGCTATCAAATTCATGGGGCTAAATTTTGTAAAACGTAGAATTACGCGATTCAGTGGAGATATTAAAAATTCTGGAAATGGCCATGACATCTACTTGCTAGAGCCGATCCCAATCTCGTGGAAGTCAACAAAATCCCTCCGATGAGCTTTGGCAGGGTTTAGATTGGAGCCAGGACTGCTGGGACTTCAACGTCAAGCTGAACACAGGAGTTTCAAGTTTTTTCCATTTTTCCTTAGAAACAAACACACACACACACTAACGTATAGACAAGCGCTCGGTATCGCTTCGTTGCAAGAAGAAGAAGAAGAAGAAAAAGTCTTTGATGGTGGTGGGGTCTGCTCGGTGGCCGTGGAGCAGCAGCGGTGGGAGCAGCGGCGGCGGCGGCGCAGGGACAGGTCTCCGGGCCACACGTGCAGCAGTCGGTCATGCGATTCTGCGTCTGTCACGGGAACGGTCCTCTCGGTCGGCGGTTCGGTACGTGTGGGTGCGGTGGCACAGAGGAACTCGGGCAAAACAAGGAACAAAACGGAAAAAAAATAACCCATCGCTGTCCAGTTTCAGAACGTGCATGTGACAAGGAATTCTTTTTTTCTTTTTTTTTTTTTAATTAATTAAATGGCGCAATGAGGTTACGAGGTTGCTCATTTGGAGACTAGTTTTCAGGTGGCTCTTAGCCCATGAAGCAAGCTGGTCCCACCTCGAATCCAAATTTCTGTGATGCTTCTCCGAAGTCATTGAACATGATGTCGACTATAGGTACTTGCTCTACTTTGGGTGTGTTGATTTCCAGGATAGTCTTCTGATAGCCCTTCTTTGCCTGATGGGGAGAAGAGGGAGAGAGAGGAGCTCTGATGATGCCTCCAACCCAACAACAGCAAGTTATCATAAATGAGCATTCACCGGTCAGCTGGGAACACGGTGACGATCTTGCCCAGGCATTTTCTGAGCTGAATTAGAGGCACCCAGCACCAAACACACATTTGCCCTGCAGATTTAGCAGACGTGCTCTCAAGTGGGATGGTGACCACTGAGCAAACCCCTGGGAGACGACTCTCCTGAGCCCAGACTTTGGAGCAGAAGCTGCTGCCATGCAGGTCAAGAGACACTGACTCTGCTGTCAGCACATCTCAGAGCTGGAAGAGGAGCCTGGTAAAATTGTTGTGGCTGTGGTATAGTTGTTTTGCCTCCCCGAGAACACGCATGGGTTGTTGAGCAAATACGAGCGATTAAATTTGAATATATTAGTTTGACTATTATCCGAGCAGTACCGAAAAGATCGCATTTAAAGTTTGATAGAATTCACAAGGTGACGTTGTCTTTTTATCGTGCCTGGTAGCCATACAGTTATTTCTGAAATATAAATAATTATTAGAGGAGCAGAGTGCACCCGAGGGCATACAAAGCTGCACAAACAAGTGAATTTATGGAGCAGCTTTTGGCTCTACCTTACCCTCTGATTTGTGTGTCTCAGAAGAATAAGCTATATCACAGCTACTGAAAAAGGGCTGTAAGATCAGGAAAAACACATTCAAATAATGGTCTGAACATTAACCCTGGAGGATCCACCGGCGCCGGCTGCAGCAGCCTCCATCACGGCCGGAGCGCGGGTCCTCCCAGGACCTCTGCGGCAATGCCGTGTCGGACAGCCCAACCTCATTTTTCACACAGAGGGCTCAATCTTAAATATCCTGCCTGTGGTTCAGGGAGGATGACCTACCGGGGTACGGGAGACGGTACAGGAATACCGTCCTGCAGAGCCTCTTTCTGCCAGGCTGCAATAAGCTCCCTTAGCACGTTCTACCTCCTTTTTACAGCCCGCAGGAACACCCCTAGCAGAGAGGAAAGACTGGGGCACACCGGTTTGGAAGCGATGCCCAAAGCTCTGAGCCAGGAGATGACATCTCTGTGCCCCACCATCACACCAGGGCTCATTCAGCCTCTCCTGGCGCTCCCCACACCGTGGGCGCCTGTTGCTGTAGTTCTTGCCGCGGTTGTTTATTTGCAACACTGAGACTAGCTGTGCTAAGAGCCGCCTGTGAGAAGCAACCAAGCAGATAAACTCGAAGGAGCTGCAGTCTTCCCTCCGTGCAAATATCCCTCCTCAGGGAGAGGAACGCAGGACACCTGAGCCAAATCACTTACACCAAAAGGGTTTTCAGCAGGCACGTCTGCCTTAAAATGTGCAACGTGTGATCCTGCAGCATCCCCGAAACTTAAGAAGGGAAAGAGGGGAAGGCACTTTTTCCGATGACACGTTGCGTTAGCAGGAGATATGAAGTACTTGAGGATAAACTTCCCCACGCGGCTTCTGAGTGTTTCCAGAAGTGGGATGGATGCCCTTTCCCTCTCTGTGAGAGTGTTAAAAGAAGTGATTCTAATCTGATTTTCCTCATTGCTCCTACAGTAAAACACGTGCGTGTGCCAGAACAGAACCATTTTAATCTCAAATTATGTGGAGGGCTTTTTCTGTCAAACATCTCAATCTTGCCGTCCCGTGGGCTTCAAGCACTGCAGTTGCAGAGGGTGAGAATTATGCATGCTTTTGCACCCGCAAGCTGGGTCTCAAAATAAACGCAAGCAGCACCTGCTTTGCCAAATTTTTAGCTCCTGAGGACAGATTTTGCAGAGCTCAATCCCGAATCAGGCATCCAACAGAAGGAGGCAGAAGCAAAGGGAGGATGCTGGGCCCCTTTGGAAACTCTGGCTGTTGCTCGTGGCCAAAGCAAAGGTGAAGAGCAGCGTGGGCTGCGCGGGGAGAGGCGGGCTGCGGCGTGACGCCCGCTTCTGCACTCTGGGCAAGTCAGTCGCGGGGAACAGAGCTAGAGAGAAAGATGCTAAAAGCCACATTTGAAACGGGAGCAGGGATGCAAACCTCTGTCTCCTGCATCCCATAGCATCCTCTCGTTTTGCTATACAGAGTCAGGCCTTGCTTTGGTTTAGTCCTTTCCCAAGGGCACAGGCAGCTCCTGTGAGGAGCAGGGGCTTGCAAGCACAGAGCAAACCAAAGCACCATGCTGGGGTTCCTCTGGCAGCTCAGGGGATGCTGGGCTGGAGCCGGGCGCTGCAGCCAGCCTTGGGGCGATGCAGTGATGCACCCCCGTGCCCAGCAAAGCCCAGAGCCCTCCTAGGGCTGCACGCAGCAGCGTGCCGCAGAAAAAAACCTCACCAACCCAATGCCAAACCCTTAATGCTTTCCCTCCAAGATTTCCTGAAAGCGGTTTAAAAATTTATCATCAAAGCCTGAAAAACTCATGCACAACTGGGTGTCATCGCTTGCCTCTCCCTGTGTGAGTAAGCAGAATAAGAGCAAAGGCAAGGGGGACGTTTAAAAGCAACTGGTGGTTTTAGGTAGGTCCCTTCCTTTGTGCACAGCCAGCAATAAAGCGAATTAATTTGGTTTCTAGAAGTGCTGCAGCTTCCCCCGACCTTGAGTGGAATCATGTACCCCCCCAAGCAGAGGGAAGAGCAAGCTCAATGTCTCCCATGCTGGGGACAATCCTCAAGGCAGCTACATCAACGGGCACAGGAAATTTGGAGGCGACTTGCTCCGAGGCAGGCGGTGCTGGACAACCAGGGGAGAGGGACAGACACCTCCAGCACTGACCCCTTTGGCAGGGACTGGCCGAGACCAGCTCTGCCCACGTACCGCGCAGCCGTCGAGGGCGGCTCGGATGTAGGGGTTGTTGTCGTAGGACATCTCCTCGTCGTTAGAGCCCAGGAAGCGGATGGCCTTGTCGTAGCTGTTGGTGGTGGCATCGTGCCAGGCTACGGACTGGTAGCAGTTGTAAGTGATGTTCTGGTGGGCCGAAGCGCTCAGGAGCCGGAGAAAAGTCATCTGCACCACTCCGATGGGGTTCCCGTCTGAATCCACGTAGGAGAGCTATGAGAAGCGGACAAAGGGGACACACTGGGCAGTGAGGGGCAACGCAACACGTTTGGAGGGCTCTGAGAACGGCCCGTCTCAGCCATCTTTATAACCCCGCGCATGGGTCTCAGTCTCACCACCCCACCAGGGTGCAGACGCTGCTCCTGCCACGCTACGGGCACGGGGCTGCTCTGGTCCTCCTGCTACCAGGGCATGGCTACCAAGGGCAGTTTATGTCTCCTGCTGGTTGTGAGCTAAAAAAAATAAGGCTAATGCAGGGCAAGAGGGGAAAGGAAGGGGGATTTCAGCCCTGGTTGCAAAAAGGTACAGCGCTAAACAAATTTAGAGATATATGTCTCAAGTTTAAGCCAATACCAAGCATACTTCTCCAGGTTTTGAAGAGGAGAGAAAGCGGATTTCTGTAAGGATTTAGGGCTTTATTTTTCTGCCCTATTTGACACGATTATCTGACCACTGTGGGCGTTTCGTTCTGCATGCACTGGGGTATTTCCCATCCATCTTTCCTGGGCACCACCCCCCTGGCTTTTAAGCAATCTTTGCACCTAATTTCTAACAATCCTGTTCCTGCTGATAAGGGACTCCGGGCTGCCCTGGTCCGCGAGGCTACTCTCAGCTAAAGGGAAAATGCATTCGCTGCCCTTAGAGCATGTCATGAAACACAGAGCTGCACCGGCACAGGGATTTGCTCCATCCTGCACATCAGGCTCCTTTTCTCCCTTGCAGGAGAACGGTGGCTAGAAATATATTTCTGCAAAACACAATTTATTGAAACCCAATTCCAGCACCTAGGGGATTCCGGACTTTCTGGGACTTTCTCTCGTACCCTGCCAAGGAAGCAAACGCGCAGCGGGACAGCTAGTTTGCATGTATAAACTAACTCTACTTCAGATGACATCTCCAGCCATGGCCAAGCTACCAGAGCTGCTGTTCGTTACTGTCCTCTATGGACAGTGGGTTTCTTTAGAAATGACCAGGAGAAAAATGCAGGCACGCAAACAGCGCAGCGTTCTTCCAGGTACCGTGAAACATCGGTGCAAGCTGCAAACAGTAGAAGAGATTCATAACCAGGCAATAAAATAATGAATAAAAAGATAATAAAAATAAATATACCAACCGGTTGTCAGGATACCATTGCACTGTCCTCCTGAGAGTTAAATATGACTGACCATGAGAGAGCCACGCATGCCAGGAGAAGAGCTACCAGAAAGCCACCAGGACGTGGAAGGAGAGGGACACAAAATGCCGACTGCTTGGCACACACCCAATGACACAGGGCACTACTGATCTGCAGGACCCACTTCTCATTTCTCTTATTTGTTCTTATTTCAAATCAGTGCTTGGTTTGGGAGCCTGACTGCTTGCTAAGGGGTCTCAGTTGCTGTTCTGCCCCTGCAGATGGCATGAAGCCCTGTCCCAGCTTTGCAACTGGAGCCACTGGGAACTGGTTGTAGGCATAAGGCTTGCTCATGGGAACACGGTGTTGCAAAAAATCAATCCTTTCCCGTTTTCTCTGTGATAGTATTTCCCTGTGGCAGATGCCATATGGCTATGAAGGATAACAGGACAGGATGGGTGGCAGGTCTTGTTAGAGCTACTGGGAATTGTGTGTAACACGCAGAAGGAAAGCAGGGTCCAGAAGAAAACATCTGCAACCCTTTTATGCCTCTAAATGCAGTTTGGCTGCATCATGAGAAATGGTGAGAAATCAGCTCCAAGTACTGTGTCATTGATTAATGACGGTGCGGAAGCATCAAAACAAGACAGTTTCTTTGTATTTCATATTTACTATGTTGTTCTTACTTTAGATATCCCCAGAAGAAAGGCAAGCATCTTCACAGCTCCACACCTTGTGCAAGCTCCCAGATTCATACAGAGCCCCCCACGTCAGCAGCCTGCGCTCTCGGCAGCGCTGAGCGGCCAGGTGGAAATCTTCCCCTCGGCTTTGGGGATCCCCGTGGGCTCAGCCCCCCCGAGAGACTGTGCTCGAGCTGCACGGAAAGACACCAGGGACCTTCTCCCTGGAGTAACAGGAGCAATGCTGCACCCAGAGGGGAACTCAAACTCATTCATCCCGCCCATCTACACACAGATTTCAACCGATCTCGGATCCAGGCAAATGTCTCCCCAATTTACCAATCTCATGGGTCCAAGTACTGACTGGGGCAAAGTGAGAGGTACTTTAAAAAAAAAAAAAGAAAAAATCCAACTGTACTTTTATGGCTTGTGTGTTTAACAGTTTTGTGGTTTGCTTAGGCAGGTCTTCTACGTGCTGGTGGCTTTTTTCCAAAGAGAAAATGCGGGACAGGTAAAAAAGCAAGAAAATGGCAACACAGAAAGATAGAATAAAGGGCTCCAAGTAGCACTGAAATTCCTATTTAAAAAAATGGGTCCTAAGCCTATAGGTTGGCAATTCAGCCTCTAACATAGCTGATAAACAGAATGGAAAAAAAAGCAGAGAAGATGGAGAAATGGAGGTAATTGTAATATTAACTGATGAAATGCTCTGTAATTAAGCTATGAGTGGTTGCCCTCCAAGGAGCTATGAGGCTGAAGCCTTGGCTTTTCGGCCTTTTTTGATGATGCAGAAAAGCTGCAGAAGCCATATCCTTCTTGTGGGCAGAATCAGAGCAAACGTGTTTAGTGGCAATGAAATGCAGCTTAGGAAAACAACGCGGTGATTTTCTTTGTTGTTTGCCTTTTAAGGTGGAAGTTTGGAGCACTGCAAGAAACCTCTGCCCTGGGGAGAGGATGACTGCACGAGGCAGCTCAGCGCGGTACGTCAGAGCATCTCCCGCTTTCAGGGGCAGGTCGGTTTTATCCGCTATTTCCTTCTTCTCTAATTCTCCTGATTTGACTGAGCTCATTATCTGCATCCTGCTAATCCTACAAGAACTGATACACACGCAGGAAGACTTCTGTTGCTTAAGACGACCTGGCTTACACTAATCAGTTGCTGCTCTGACATCCCTGACCAGGGCTCAGGCTCTGCGGGAGCAATGCACAACGTGAATGCCCTGTTACAGGACAAAATACCAGAGCTTTTTTCTCTGTTTTACATGTTGCTGTCTTGCTTGCTTGCTGACATCAAGCATTGTTTGACCTTAACGCAGTTGTTCTCCCTTGAAAAAAATCCTTAATTGTGACTAAGCCAAATTCCTGTCCGCCAGGCTTGGCAAACGCACATGGCTTGAAATCTTCCTTTAAGCCAATGACTTCACGTCTCCCAAGCTCCGGAGGTGGCATGGGAGCCCCCGTTGTGGCTCATCTCCAGCGTGGGAGACAAGATCTTTCTGTTGGAGAAAACCTGCCCCAGACCAGAGATGTGCAGATTCACCACCTCAGCCTGGGTACCAGCGATCACGGGCTGTGACGGCACGGTGCCCAGCTCCAGGCTGAAGCATCGCATTAGGCGTCTCTCAGCTCTCGGGATAAGGCTACACTGCTGCAGACAGCAGTGTGGGGACACCCATACCATAACGGGAACTGCTTAGGAGACAGCAACAGCCCTCCCGCGGGATGCAGCTCGCTGCAGTGCTCTGCGGAGACAGACCTGCGACAGCTCCAGCTCTGCAGGGTCCCCCAGCACGTCAGCGTGTCGCCTTCCAGCGCGGAGGAAAGTTCGTCAGCTGCTCCTGGATTTCCAGTCAAGCAGACTGGAAAAAAGTGTCCCCGTTGGGTTTTGTTTCTTTTTCAGTATTCCACCTTAAATGTTTTTACTGCGACTTGTGATGGTTATTAGTCCAGCATGCAGAGTGCAGAGGTCTGGCCATACCAAAGCAGATGACGCGCTCTGATTCAGACTAGAGGGCCAAGGTTAGCCACTTACCAAAGACCCCCGCTTGTATTGACTATACCATGTGGAAGGCTGTTCTTTGGGCCAACGAGCCATTTTACTCTGTAAAATATGACACGGGTTAAAGAAAACAGAAAGCACCAAGATGCATCTTACCAGTTTACCGCGCTTGAATTCACTGAACCAGGAGCCTGGGTTCTCCTTTGGCCAAGAAGTAATTCTAGCCTAGTTTGTGGACAGCAAGGAGGAAAGAGAGAAAGAAGGGGGAAAAAAAAAAAAAGAAATAAAAAAGTTACATTCAATTCCACAAGCAGAGTCTGCATCTCTTATTGAAACTGTCCAATTTCCTTTAAAATGTTTTCTTAATCTTTATACACCAGTAACAAGACCAGTTGGCAGAGCCCTAAGGTGCCAGAAACCTCTTAAGCAGGACAGGACGGCGTGGTGCTGCCCCGGGTGCCCAGTGCTGCCATGGCACCTTTGCTAAGGGCTAATGATCTCTGCCTCCTACATACTCTGGATGCAAAACCAGCAGTGCAGTCTATCGACAGGAGAGAGAAAAGGAAAGATAGAGGGGAAAAAAACAAAATATCAACGGTAAGAGATGCATTGATCTTCATGGGAGGGCTAGGGTGGAAGAGCAATGCTGATAACGGAGAAGGCGGCTGTCACTCTAACGTCAAATCCAGATGCCGTGGGGCTGGGAAAGGCAAAGAGTGTGATTAAGGAAAAGTCTCTGCCTGCCTCCTGTGTTTGTGCGGCAATAAGGCGCAGCACAGGCAGCGCATCCTCCGCAGTCGGTGCTGGACCATCACGCATGATGGGGCTCCAATTACCTGGAGCGACGCAGGGGGTGACCTTGACAAGAAACGAGCTGCCAGAGCATGCTTTACGGCAGCCCCGTCTAAGCAGCTGAACACTTCTTTTGAGTCAGAGCACAAGGAAGGAGCATGGCTGCCATCTGCTCCCTTACCCTCCCACAAGCTCCCTCAACTTCTGCTGTAAATCTCTCCAAAAACAAGGGCCAACCTATAGGCAGGTGTCTTGGGATTGTTCTTTCCTTTCCAGTATGTGAACCGTAAAGTGAGTCAGTGTGTTTCTGCTGTGTTAAGGATGGACTCTAAGGGGATATGGCTTAAACTCTGCTGTGCCTTATAATAAAACCACTCAGCCAATACTTAATGCTGGTTTGGTAGCTGTTTTCATTCCTCTACGTGGAAAAAGAGCAGGCTGAAGCTTTTTCTTATTTATGGCAGTATTGCAAAAGCGTAGCGCAATTTGCATTTGAGGAGCATCGCAGCCTGCGGCCAGAAGAGCAGCTCCACAGTGGGCGAGATGGGGCCAAAGAGCCACTCGCAGAGTCAGCGTGGCAGGAGCCTGAGCAGCTGCAAGATCATGGGCAGACTCCACTTTTTTAGCTGTCAACATTTTGAGGAGAGCCATGGTAAGTTAATGCAAAGGAGAAGAAATCCATTTCCTATTTAAACAGCCTTAACAAAAACTCAGGGAAGATTTATGTTGCGTGTTATTTGTCCTGTGCTGGCACATATTTCCAGTGGATGAAATTCAGCAGGCAAACGGCTTCCAATGGAGCGAACAGCTTTGTCTGCACCTTAACCCAGCTGGAGCACAACTGTGACACTGAGAGAGCTCCCCCCGGCCGCTTTGCAAGAGTTTCTGCTTAGCCAGTGCAAGAGCTGGTCCCCAGGCATCAGGGAGAGTGCATGGATACGGGACAAAAACGATGAGTATGGTTGAGCTAAGCACATCATTACACAAATAACTTAATCAACCTTGTGCGTCGATGCCAGGAAGAGCGCTGAGGCTAGTTGCAATCATTTAGGAAACCAAACACCCACAAGAAACACCAGGAAAAAATGACAGGAGATAAACATTTATCTGCTCTGCCTAAAGACACAGTAAGGGTAGGGTAATCAGCGGTGCTTATGCACGCAGACAGGGGAGCAGCAGACAGGGGAGCAGCAGCCCGGCTGCAGGAGGGAAGACAAGGAATGAGTTAAACGAAGCGCTCGGGGAGCTGCAGTTCCAGCGCCAACACACACTTCTGCCTTTGTAAAGCAAAGTAAAAAAAAATTAAGGTTTTCGCATTTATTATGCCTGGGAAATCAAAGACTTGCCCCAAATCACAGTTTAAATCTGACTTACTCAAAGCAATTCTCTTTGTAAATATAATCCTTATTATTTTAGAAGCCAACGTTGTGTAACAAAGAAATGTTCTGGATCTTTAATCCTTACTTGCTATTGTTCAATTCTCCTGAAATTGTTTCTTAATATGAATATTCATAGACAGTCAATCTCTTATCACCATGATATGGGGGGGGGCGGGGGGGAAGTTGTGTGGACTTACTCCTTCAGATTTCTTATCAGGGAAGATGCAAGTCTCTCCACCAGCTGTGAAATTACAGTAAACTTTGAAAGAGTCCCTGGAACATCCTTGGTTAGGATCAACCCAGTATTCACCTGGATGCACGAGAGGGAAGAGAAGGGAAGAAAGAATCAGTACTGTGAAGGAAGGATGATGGGCACTTCAGCAACCATCTTACCAGGGATGTTTCATCTCTGTCATAGGCTACTCTTTATATGTATTTTTTTGAAAAATGGTTATGTTCTGATTCCACATAATACTGTAGCACCTTACAGGAATAGCTATTTTTCATCATATATCCCTATCCTTAGAATAGAGCAGAATATTTCAGTTGGAAGGAACCTACAACAATCATCTAGTCCAACTATTCTCTACGTATTCCTTCTTTATCAGCCACTTTCCTCATGGGGCACCAGGGCCAGGGACTCCCCAAATTACTTCTCTTCCTGCACTCGCTTGTATTCACTGCGTGGAGCTGGGAAACCCACAGTGTTTTCCCCACACCCCCTCTGTCCCGGGACACACCGTCTGGGAAATCAGGGTGACAGAGCTGCAGATCCTTGCAGGTACGTGCTGGGTTATGTTGAGTGCCCAATGGATGCTTCATTTGCTCAATTTCCAGTTTCAAGGAATTCAGTGAGCCAAAAATTTCCTCCATGCCATCTGCGTAGTCCATGTAGTTGTCGGCATTTCCATCGTCCACCAGCTGGCTGGCGTCAATGTTTCGCCTGGTCCTCTTGGAAGACTGGATGGGCAGTGGCTGGATGACTTCTCCAGGAGGACCCTGGTTTGTGGGGAAAGAAGATACAAGTTCTCATTGTGCTGGCAATGGAGAAGAGACAGAAGAGATGGCCAAAGCAGCCACCGGCGCTGAGAAGCAGCATCGCAAGATACACAGTAGACATGTAAAACACCCATGATGGTACTGATAAAAACCCTGGCCACCAGGCTTGAACACCGGGGTCCATCTTCTCTTGTCATCTTCCCATTAGTAACTTCTCCCTTCACATCCTGCTTTCTTCCCCAGCATCTCTAAGAGATGCCAATCCATTGCTAGGGCTCCCGATATGCTGAATCTTTGTCCAGAAATCATCTACTTCCTGACATTACAACATCCATTAAATCCGAACCTCATTTCACACTTCACGTAATGGGTTCTACTTACAGGAGGCCCTGGGGGCCCAGGAAGACCCGATTCACCCTTTGGACCTGTTGGACCCTGGGTGGAAAAACAAGGGAAAAACATACGAGTCACTCAGGAAAAAGCACTTGTCGCTTATATCACATCCCAAACATTATTTCTTTTAATAGTCTCTTGCTGCAAAAACTTTCTTCCTGTCCCTTCAGGCACACAAGAGGAATCTCCTTGTACCCCCCCAAGAAAATGTTTATTTTGGTTATTTTCAATGCTTAGGTAAAAGAAAAGATCAGTCAAACGCTTGGGGCTAAACAGTCAAATTTTGCTTAGGCTTCCTATGGAAAAGGAAGGATCTTCCCATGCATGAAAACGTTAACTCTCCAAATCAATTCAACAGTTTTATAAATCAAATAAAATCCTAGAATTAATAAAACATTGAATTCTGCAGGGGAAAAAGACATTAGGAAGTTGCTCAAGAGGAATTTTTAGCTGCCTGCATAGGAGAACTGTAACATGAAGCTTGCTCCAGTGTCGCATTTCTCACAGAGTTCTTCGCTTTTCAGCTTGCCACCTCCCGCTTCACAGTCTATTTTTAATACCCTCCGCTCTACGGCAGTAGGTTTTCTCCCAAGGACTATGCACTGGATTCCTCCTTATGATCTTTGCTGCACTGATGTTCAATGAAGTACAGTGTGTGCAACAGAAACCTTTCCCAATTATAATTTCTGGGCTTAGACAGCCTGAAAAGGTTGCATTTGCTAGTCGTCATCGGCTAATTGCCTTAATGCCACTGATGTGGAGGAGCCGCAGCAGGTTATGCACTTAAGAGCTCCTCAGCCTCTTCCTTTAACAATGTGTATACTCACTGATGAGCCTTTAGCACCTTTGGGACCAGGTGGACCCTGTATAGAGAAAAATACAGAAAGGAGTCAGTACATTTCCTAGCAGGGAAGAAGTCAGTCTCTCCTTAGAGAGAGACAGAGTAGTGTTACACAAGGTGGTTTATTTAATTCACTTCCTTTCTGTTTCCACTTTTCACATCCACTTGAGTTCGGTGTTGCTTTTATTTGCCAACGTACAAAAAGCATTTGTATCAGACCGATCTGTGTCAGCGCTCCACACTCCTGCCCTGATGGGGACTGGAAAAGCTGCTGTGTGATTATCGTAACCCGGGGCTGATCCTGGCTCCGTGCTAAGGACACCCAGCAATAGCCAATGCTGGTTGCCCAAGGTTGCAGGCTGCAGCCTTTGGGCATCCAGTGGAAAAAGATGCAAATGGCAAAAAGTACAAAAATGAATCACCACGTGATTATAGATAATCCAAAAGAAAGGGGGAGAGAAACAGGGTGGGCTAATTTCCCTGCCTCAATCACACCGTGTCCCCTTGCACTCATCTCAGCTCACGCGTCACCCCCCAGTACCCCTATAACTCATTCAAGTGTTTTTCACGGGCTCAGCTGGGCAAACCCATTCCCATCAGCATCCTCATACAAGGTCAGGCCAGAAGGACTGTGCTGGCTGTATCTGGGAGCACCAAGGTGACTCCAGAAGGACTGTGTAGCTCCCGAGGAATTCAAAGATAATTATTTGTCACATACCGGTAATCCTGGTGGCCCTGGAGGTCCGATTGGTCCAGAAGGACCTGTGATACCCTGAAAAATAAAAGCAGAACAACATTGATTTACATGCAGCAATGCTGGCCTGTAACTACACAACTAACATCTGCTCACAGACGACCACTCGGTTTTGGAGGACTCCATTCAAATCTGGAGCTTTAACTGGTTTTTGAGCGTGTGCATGATCCAGACAAGAGCATGACCAGGGAATCTCCTATCTCATTTAAGCACACGGTTTTAAAAATCAGTCCTCTAGATGCATATTTAATGTTACCATCCCTCCAAGGCTATTCAACTCTTTTCATATGACCCTTGAGAATCTGCTTTCCACTAAAATGGGTCATTTTGGATCATCTCTACATTTCACATGTAGAATAAACCACATTAATATAGAAAACATTCCTCAAAAACTAGCAAGAGTCTCCTGCTGAGATTGACCATCTCTGCTATGCCGTACCTGCTCAAGGGCAGCAAACCCCACAGCTCAAAAGCACATTCCATGAAGGTCTTATGGAATATTTACCTGCTCTCCTTTGGGTCCTGCTGAGCCCTGGGGGCCTGGGAGACCTCTGTCGCCCTTTTCTCCCTGCTCTCCCGGCGGTCCAATAAGACCAATTAAACCTGGATGACCCTAGGGGAAAACAGCAGATGTTAATTACGATCTCTCGCCGGAGGTAACCGAACACCAAAGCTACCCAGCAAAGACATTTCTAGACACAAACCCAAATATCTAAGGTGATGGGAGCTTGTAGCTATCCCTGACACCTGGAAGTGGCAGAGCAGAGAAAAGCTCTAGCTTTTTGCAACAGAAAATGCTACAAATATTGAAGTAGAACTGCTGCACTGGAGCGCCTGCTCATTTCAGGTGCTAACATATATTACATACATTTCTACAAGATTGAGAATCCTGCCCTAAAGCAAGCCAGCTGTCTGCACCTCCCTATGCCCTCTGCTAAAGCGACTGTGTTCAGGCAGTCCTGGCAACTAGAGCTGCCATGGACTACAAGGGCCATCGTATGGGAATGCAGAGATTCGGATCCTCCATGTCACCTCGTTGCCATCAGTGCTGGCGATGTGGGGATGGGAAACCCAGTCTTGGATCCAGACGGGCGGCGGCACATGCTCACCCACAGCACAACCCGGTTCATCCCTTGGGCCACACTCACAACTCTCCATCTCTCCTTTAAAGATATGGCCAATGCTTCCAGAGCATGAGAGAGAGCATACGGGGCTGGCGGCACTCCTCAGCCTTGTCATGCCGGCTGCAGGATCCCTCTACAATGACATTTTTTTCCCCCCACACCCAGACACGGACATCAGGTCATGCAGTAAGATCGTGTACGCCATTCTCACCTTCTCCCCTTTAGGACCAGAGTCTCCTTTAAGACCAGGCAAACCCGGTGGGCCCTTTGGGAGACGGGGTGGGGGAAACAAAAGAGAATTAATTTGTGTAAAATGCATTCACCCATTTCAAAAACTCATGAAGTTTGATGGTCTTGACATACCATTGGGCCTGGAGGACCATCTGGGCCAGGGGATCCCGGGAGACCTTGTTCACCCTGTAAAACAGCGCAATTCCCTCAAACCCATCATTCACGACAGCAGTGCTCCCAGCTGGGATTATTCAGATTATTCACCTGTCCTCATCTGGTCCCTGTGCCAGGGAACATTTGCCCTGGCTTCTCGCAGGTGGGTAAAGGCAAAAGGATTTCTGTTCCTTTCATGCTCAAACCTACTGGAAAAGGGACTTTGCAGCTCATGGAAATGTTATCCCAGAGTGGGCGAGCAGAACCAACACTCAAACAAAACAAGCTGGGAGATGATATTCATCATTATTTCCACTAAAGATGTTTTATCTGCTGTCAGGCATTTAAGCACAGACAGAACATTACACTGGGAGAAAGGCATCTTCCAAGGCAGACGGGTTACGGTAAAGCACCAGGAACAACCCTGCCCAGAAGCTTTCTCAGACTTTGCTCGGTTTGGGAATACTCACGACTGGACCAGGAATTCCTCGAAGGCCATCGGGGCCGGGCTTCCCTGGAGCACCTTGGGGACCAATTGGGCCAGTCTTCCCAGGAGGTCCTTCCAAACCAGCTTCACCCTAGATGCAAGAAGCAGCATGGTTTAATTTGCATTGGGGCATCAAACGATCTTCTCAAATACGCTGTGGCTGCTGCCAGGATGTCACAGAGCAAATGCAGTTCCACGCAAAGCATGTAAAACCTTCTGTTCGTTGATTTTCCTACTGCTCCCTA
The DNA here is from genome assembly GCF_965638725.1 of Aptenodytes patagonicus. Classification (NCBI taxonomy): domain Eukaryota; kingdom Metazoa; phylum Chordata; class Aves; order Sphenisciformes; family Spheniscidae; genus Aptenodytes; species Aptenodytes patagonicus. The sequence continues at coordinate 9,596,704 of NC_134966.1, read as the reverse complement.
TCCCTTACGTGCTGAGGACAAGTCTCCAAACTCCTTCACTTTTCAGCCTTGCCTACTTCTGCCGATTTCCAGCAGGAACGGCCCTTTGGCCGTGAGCTCTCCGGAGCAGGAAGCTTTCCTTGGTTCGGTCCTGGGAGATGAGCTAGCAGAGGACATCCTCCGCCATCAGCGTTCCTGTGGCTGCCGCAACAATTGGATCTATAATTTGCAATCCCACTCTACATTTCCCCACCACCCCTACCAAAATAATCACTGTCCAATAACGCTGTGTGCGCCCTGGGACAGGACGTAGGGTTGTGTATGCCGTATTATTTACAACATATTAAATTGCCAAATATATTTACCTCACCAAGCTCTAATTATCTCCACAGAGTTTGTTAAAAGATGGAACGTAAACTTAGATTTGAGGCCAGTGGCCCCAAATTCAGGCTAATTTGTTGTAACACACAGCAAAATCAAATCGCTGTCTTTCAAACACCAGTGTTGTCAGAGGGTGATCCTTTTGGCATACAAAGGACATGGTAGAAGTGAAATCCCGTTCAGCTCTTACCTTGGCTCCTTTCTCTCCTTGCCTTCCTTCAGGACCGGCTGGACCAGGAGGGCCCTAGAGAAAGCACAAAATAGATGCAAAACACAATTAGATCACACTGATCTGAAACGGTCTATTGGAATTAGCAAAATGATGCTACAGCCCCAGGGAAGAAGACAAAACGGAGACAAATATCTCTGAAAAGCTTTTTAAATTAGCTTCTTACTAAATGAATCCCCGGGCTCCGCCAGCAAGGCAGGAAAGAGCAGGAGCACCTCATACTTGTATTTTCTTTCGGGTGTTAAAATCTCAACAAAATCCATGGGATTTGGTTGACAACTTCCCATCAATTTCCAACGGCTGTGGACGGAGCATCAAATTTCTTTTTTAATTATTTATTTTACATGCTACTGCCTTGCATTTACTGTAGACCCAGTAATAACATTAGTTTCAAAAAGTCAATACAAACACATTTGGAAAAATACTCCTAAACAATCAGCTTACCCTTTTCCCTGGGGGTCCGGAGGGGCCTGGCTCTCCCGTGGGACCAGGGGAACCCTAGATGGAGAGGGGAGGAGAACAAGCCATAAATGCACCATGAGACACGGGAGGGAGGAGCAAACATGTAAAACTCGAGTCAAGATCTAGAGGTTGTGCTAAGCCGAGGCGTGGGCGGCCAGTACAACTCCCGACACCTCCTCGGGGGTGCAGGTGGTATCTTGTTTTATCCCTTCCCACCATGAAATACCATAAGGCACGGCAAAGTTAAAACGAAAGACTAGATTTTGTTTTTCCGTAAGTTAATTTTTGCTTTCAGGATGTATTGCTGAGCAGCCTGGATGGATGGCAGCGGCCAGGCTGACACAGCCAGGAGGGACAGGCATCAGAGGACCAGTGCAGCAGAAGCTGGCGGGAATTAGATGCTCTATGTCCTTCTGTGTTAAAAGTCCTTGGACCTGCCTGCACACAGAAACTGATGGGGAACAGATCTCATCTATCCAGTTACTCACAGTCTGTCCAGGTTCGCCATCATCACCTTTGTCACCAGGGGGACCATCTTGACCCTAAAAAGGAAGAAGAAAGAAACAAGCAGGCGTGTATTTAGGGTATGAATAGAGTTGAGCAGAGCGTTAGCAGCAGCAGGAGTGGTTCAGCCGGTCTTCATGTCACCGGGCACCATCCCTTCCCATCTCCCGTTGAGAACACTGGCAACAGCAAACGTCCCGTGTCAAATACTGTGGATAGCAGCATTCGTATAGCTACTGCCCCAAAGGTTGTAGCACGGTCAGACAAATAGTCTTATGGTGGGACTTCCTACTCTTTCCCAAGCACAGGAAGAGTAAATGCCAGAGGAGCCGCTGGTGAACGAACGGCACACAGTCGTATTTCACTAAACCAAGAGGAGGAACCTAACTGCCCTTCTGTGAGACAAACACTTACAGCTGGACCAGGTTCTCCAGGAGGACCAGGGTCACCAGGGAAACCAACTGGACCCTGCAAAGAGAGAAGGAGGATATCCCGAAGTCAGAGATACTGCATCTGGAGAATTGCAGAGCACTAGTGCCTTCTACCCCAGCGACAACACAGGGAGTCACCCTCCGGAGCAAACCCCCAATTCCCTACCCTCAAACACAATCCCAGATCACATTCCATCTCTGCATCTTCAGTCATTTCGTCCTGTCACAGCCACCCGTTCAGCTCTGCATCCAGACTATGCAAAGCTCCAGAGGCAACACTGGGAGTTTCATCTAGTTTTTCATAAATACATTGGACCAGTGACAGCAAAATCCTCGCAGCTTTGGGGAACGTGCAGATTAGATGATTCTACTTTTGCTTACTACATGATGTGTAACATTTTTCACATGAAGATCCTCTCAAAGCATTTAATGACTAAAACACTTCACCATTCTTCTCCATACAATGTCTATTGTGCACTTCAAATGATTCTGAGACCAGCGTTCAGACAATAGGCTTCAACCAATAATGCGATATCCCAAAACCCCATCTGTTAAGAGAGATGACTAACTCCCCTGCCTCCTCTGCTGTTTCATGCTATCTTTGCTTATCGCATAATAAATTTCTTCAGCCAGCAAGCATCAAAGAAGCCGGCAAGATAAATACTATACCATTGTCATCTGGTATAAATCAATATAGCTCTACTGGCTTCAATAGAGCTACAGCAATTAGCATCAGCAGGGATCTGACCCTAGAGGTACAACTCCCACATTCACATAAATCTCTCCTCTACGCTATTTTGGAAGCTTTGCTCTGGTGCAGAGGAACCTTGGCAATACATAAGCTCAAGCACCAAGTAAACCTACTGCAGGCCCTCTCCATAGGGGTGAGTTTTCAGCCTGCAAAAAGGACTAATAATTCAAATATTGCTGGAAGATATGGTACAGATGGGTCTTTTCCTCATTAGCACCCTAAAGAAGGGGACTAATATCACATATCATTAGAGGAGCAATTCTCTGGCTGGTGAACTATTTCAAATTTCCACAAAAATCTCTGGAAAATATCTTTTCATGCAGAAATCTCTGCTGGGCAAGACAAGGAAGCACTGCTTGGACAGGAGGGGGTACTTACAGGGCTGCCTTTGGGACCATCATCGCCTGGTGGACCTTTGGGGCCAGGTGGACCAGCAGCACCAGAGGGACCTGCTTCACCCTTTTCACCTCTTTCACCTTTAGGACCCTGTAAAGGAAAAGGGTGTTTCTATTATCCAGGAAAACAACTTACCAGTCTCTAATTATCCTTTAATCAGTTCTGAGAAAGAAGCTCTGTTTGTATCTCAAAACACGAGGACATGATTTAGCCGTCCCTTCCCACAAAGATTAAATGGTGTTCATGCGGTTCAGTCATGGATAGTCCATATTCAGTGACTAAATGTTGTACTATAAATACCCAGTAACACGGCAGTTTGTCACCCAATACCCAAACCAAGGACATGGCTGGTTCAGTCCCTGCAGCCCCATCTACATTCATGCCTCTCTGACACCCCTTCAACCGGCTCCTCAGGGGATGCCACTGAAGAAAAGCTCTTCTCCATCAGAGCAAGAGCCACCCCATAAGCGTACTTACCGGGAGGCCAACCTCACCGGGAAGACCAGGCTCACCAGATTCACCAGGTTCACCCTGCAGAGGGGAAAAGAGGACGATCACAGTTATATTTCTGTAGGGCGTTGAGTTTTCTGCTGACGTAGCAAAGCCTCTACATGAGTGTAGAGGCTAAAACTCTAAACTGCTGCAGGCTTCAAATCAGGTTTGTCTGGATGCTTTACCTTCTCTCCTACTGCACCAGGATTTCCTATTCCCCCAGGAGGACCCTGTGGACCGTCTGCTCCCGGTGGTCCAGATGGACCTCTGGGTCCAGGTGGGCCAGGTGGGCCCTGAGAGAAAGGGAAGACAAATTTAAGACATGTTTCTTGGAGCAATGTCTGTCAGTGATGAAAAAAGAAGTATGAAAGCATCTTACCATCTGCCCAACGTCACCTGTTTCTCCCTTCTCACCAGGCGGTCCAGGCAAGCCCTGTGGAGGTGGAGGGGATGAGTTTTAGCTGTGAACATCTCAGGTGGAGCCCCAGTTCTCATTACCCTAAGCCCTCCCTTGATGCAACAGATTACCTGCAAGCCAACTGGGCCCGGGGGACCAGGGAAACCTCGGGGTCCTTCATCACCTTTCTGACCAAAGAGGCCTTGCTGTCCCCTGGGACCTGGCTCTCCATCGGCACCCTATGAGGAAAGAGTCTAACACAGCTTGGCAAAGACACAAGGCAGATAAAAAGTTCCATCCCCACCACCTCCTGCTGCAGCCAACAGAAATGGCCTACCCATGCGTTGGGCATCAGCAGTGCCAGGCAGAAACTGCCAGGCCTTGCAGTGCTTCCCAGGAGATTTTATGGCAAGAAAGGGGATTTCTGCCAACAGGGGACAATACTCACAGCTGGGCCAGGCTGACCGATTGGACCCTGCGGGCCGGTAGGACCTGGTGGACCCTGTCACGTAACAGAAGTACAACGTCAGTGTTAGGAGCACAGAGTGAAAAACACACTCACCTGGAAAAGGCGATGCCCTTCAACACAGCCTCCATTAAACGTGCATTAATTCCCAAAACAGAGAGGGAGGACAGGGTCAAGTCTCCCTGGACACACCAGCATTCCTCAGCCCTGGTGCCAGTGGCACAGCAGACACGACTAAATGCATTTTTGCTCCAGCAAAGCCATATCACACCACTCAGTTCTCTCTAGATACTTATGTGCAATTTATCTTCCTCAGGCTCTGAGCAGCACGTAAAGGGCGCTTCAGTGTGCTGCAAGCAACTAGAAAAGGAACTACAGCCAAACGCCCAACTTTAACGACAAGGGCTGCTCATGTTTCACAGATATTTACGTAGTACATGGGTGACATGGAAACACCTCAGTGTGTTCCTGGGAGCTGGAGGCTCACACTTCAGCCACTCGCTCTTTTTCACATCGTGTGGGTATGATGAAGCAAAGAAGATGATGAAGCAATGATAGAAAGAAATTAAAATGATATTGTTTTCTGTTTCCAGCAAGTCACACAACATAACCACGCTCCTCCAGGGAAGCAGCTATGACGACGTCCACCCCACTCACCTGCTCTCCTTTGTCGCCCTTGCTGCCCTTCTGGCCAGGCTCCCCGATCTCGCCCTGCCACGTACAAAGGGGCACAGTTAGTTCACTTGGTGACCACTTCCATATCTCAACATTCAAGCAACAGTCCTGTGTGTCTGCATCCTCATCCCAAAGATGCCAATTCCCACAGAAATACCCCAGAATGTTCTGAAAAAGGCCAGAGATTTGGCCACTCCAGGTGAAACCAAACCCTTTTACATCCTAAAACTTTCCTTAGCTGCCATGCGATGCAAGAAGCATCATTTTGCAGACCTTGTTAGCAGCAAGGAGTGATTCGTCCCAGCTAACGTTTTCTAAGAATCCCCCAGTCCAGAGGGGCTTAATAAGAGAGTGGGGAAAGGTAATTCATTTCGAAAGGCCAGGCACCCGTGGGCAGGCCACCTGCTACAGGCTTCGGGGGAGGCTAACTGGATTTCAGCAAGTGGTTTGGCTGGCAGCGCGCGCACAGCACAGTCTGCCTGCTGCTCCCCAGATCGGACGCTGCTGACCTCGCGGGATTGCCAGCACCATAAAATATCCTTGTGTTATGACCGGCAGCACATCCAACCCGACGCGGTGGAAACGGCGGGTCAGCGTGGTGGCAATGGGGCACGTTGCCCGGTTCCTCCCCAGAGTGACCCTGCACAGCAGGGAGCTGCTCCCACCTTGTCTCCATCCTCTCCGGGGGGGCCGACAGGACCTGCTGGACCTGGGAGTCCCACCGGGCCCTGGATGCCATCCCGGCCAGCCGGTCCTTGAGGACCCTTCTCGCCCTGGAAGCAGAAGGAGCAGGCAGGTCATACAGAGCTCTCCTCCACCCTCCAACACACGCATGATATCCCATTAATGTTTTATTCAGCTGCTAATGACCCCTGACTATCTGGGCATGTATAGCAAAACTGGTTTCCAGCTGATATTTATTCAGGCTTTCTATGCTCGCTGTCTGAAACAAAACAAAAACTTCTATCTTGAGAGATAAAGAAAGAACAAACAAACCTAAATGGAGATTACCCAGATCACAGCTGCAATTTCACTGCTATAGCAATATAATCAGATTTAATCTGAACCCTCTGCCATCTCTCTCTGGATGACAAACAAGACCTCAACTAATTTTTATTCCCACAAGCCAGTTTTTATCGATTCTGGTCCTGGCTGTCCCAGCACTCACTGCCTGCTCCCTCCCTGGCTGATCCCCAACTAATGGGGGTTTCTCAAGAGGCCCCCAGCTCCCTCCTGAGCTTCTGGACAAAGGAAAACACCTGAAGTGAATAAAGCAATCTCTGCTGGCCTGCTGCTTAAACATCTACTCATATTCCTCAGACCTGGAGCCTTCAACCGAATTTGTTTATAGGAACTGAACAGTGGGTATTTTTCAGTTTCCTCGTACATAATTTAACTGCATCTGAATCCTGGGTGCTCTCTTCTGAATAATTAGATGCCACACAAATTGCCTATTCATCTATCCACTGATACATCGTATAGGTACTTGGCAGGACAGAGGTTCTTAAAGCTGATTCATCAGGAAATTCTTGCCTCTGGACCAGCTCTACTGGAGTCTCTAATAAGCCAGCAAATGTGGAATACAGTGGCTGATAAACACTTTTGATAACAGCAATCAATCACCATAAGTGTCCTCATCTAGTCTGAAATCACCAATACCAGCATTTGCTCATTTTGCTGGGTCTGAAGCTGAGCTTAGTTTTGAGGCAGGCAACCCAAGAGTCCCTGCAAAATCGTTTGGGAGTGAATTAGAGGCACAGCCTTCCTCCTCGGGACCGTCACGGTGCTGTGCTCTTCAGGGACAGAAATAGTCATCCCAGCCCACTCTCTCCTGCCCGCACGTGACATTTCACGCGCGTGCCTGGGGAGCGAAAGACGTGAGAGTTTGCGCGGGCTGGCTGGTGAACGCTCAGGAGAGGGACCATATGGCAGGACTCAGCCGCGCTCTGCTCTGGCTCCTGCTGAGAGCAGCTCTTTCCACGGGCACCAGCGGGATGCCTGGGAACGCTGATGCTGTGGCAGCACGCAGCATCCTGGGAAGCGGAGCTGAAACCTCCGCAGCACCTTCCTGCGCTGCCCCCTTGGCCGGGGCAGAGTAAGGGTAAGGGTTTATTTAGGCTCAGTGGAAATCGCTACTGCCGTTACATCCTTGTAAGCAGCGATGGGGTTGGCTCACTTCTCTGCCCAGAGGCCTGTCCTTTGGCTGTTTGTCACTAGGAGGTCACACAGGCTGTCATTTTACCTGTTCAGTCCCCTCATCCCTTCCCACTGCCTGGAGACATTTTGGTCCCTGGGACCACATCCATTTTTGATAGCACGGGTGTCCCAAACTGGGTAGTTGAGCAGCTAACGTTCAGTGGTTTGATGCACCCAAGATGAGAAAATTCCTTCTTAATTGAATTCCTTTTTTTTTTTTTTTTTTTTAAATCTTTTATACACCTAACCCAGGGAATGTCTCCACGCTCAGCTTCCTACTACACACATTTCTATTTGACCCATAGCTGTTAATCTTTATACTGGTACTTACTGGGGCTCCCTTTTCACCTGCGGGTCCTGGAGGTCCCTGGGGGCCAGGTCGCCCTGGCAAGCCTATCGGGCCAGCTGATCCTGCAGGACCACGCTCGCCAGGAGAGCCCTGTTCGGAGAAGAAGGAAGCATTAACTGGAGTATCAAGCTTTATCTATATACAGACAGAAAAGAAATCTAGCAGTAGGATGCTGCAAATGCATCGTAAGTGAGCGCATTTGATGGGGTGACTGCCATGTGATGACTTGGTACCATCAGCCCAAGGGGTCCTCCAGATTTTTTTTTTTTAAATTAAAATCCCTGGAAGGGCTGGGCTCTCCTCTGGATGGTGCAGGGAGCTCAGTTCCTGGGGGCACATCATCAATTTGGAACGAGAGCATGAGCCACTTCATGGCCAATGCAGCAGGGAGGGTTGGATGATGAATATTTTCTTCCAGAAGGGCTGCACTGAGCATGAATCTCAAGTGGGGACAACTTTCAGAGGGAAAGCTGGTGACTTAGGAGCAAAATTCTCAGTGTCCTGAATCATTCCTGTTCCCTCAGCTTGTCACATATGCTCATAGCTGACACCACAAAATGACTGAGCTATTACGTGCATGCCTTGTAAAATAAAGCAATATCTAGCAGGTCGTTAGTTAGTGCAAAGGGAATAACAGATAAAGCACCGAGCTGTGACTAACCCTCCATTTTGGCTTGCCAAGCTTGGAAATGGGTTAGGTGGTGCCTGTAAGGGCAAGGATACTCACTGCTGGACCTGGGGGGCCTGGGGGACCTTCGTTGCCTTTCAGCCCTGGAGCACCCTGGAGGGAGGAAAACAAAGTCATTTTGGGTGGCGAGTGCTGCACCGCCTGGGCATCCTTCTCACTGGAAGGACCGGGCAGCCTCTACTCACAATGGGGCCAGGGAGACCTCTCTCTCCGGGGAAGCCTCGCAAGCCCGGGGGACCGTCCTTCCCCGGGAGGCCGGCGGGACCAGGGTCCCCCTGCAACGACAGTGACAAATAGCTGAGGATCTGCAGACTCCACAGAGACCCAGGCTCCTCCCTCTGGGCTCAAGTCCTGATGAGACACTGTGAAACATCATGTCTCTTCTAAATCATCCCTCTTCATCTCTGGGAGAGAGGCAGGCGTCCAGGCTTGCAAGAAGGGTGAATTCAGTAGGCTGCTGGTCCCTACCTTGGTCCCTTCTTTTCCAGTGAGGCCAGGAAGACCTTGTTCACCTGGGGGACCTGGAGGGCCTGGATGTCCCCGCTCACCCATTGGTCCAGTCTCACCAGTTGGACCCTGAAGAAACAGAGATCAGGGTTGGGTATCAGCAGAGCAAACAATGAAGGAAGAAGCGCAGGCTATCAGTTTATTCCTTTAGGTTGCGATGGGATGGAAGATGCTCCTTCCCTTAGCCGTCCCCCTGCAGTGCCACCAGGAATCCCTGGAGAGATGCCTCCTTTGGCATCTAAAGAGACCTTTGCTTTGGAAGCAGGCAACATTGCACTTGACAGACTAGAGGCATTAGGAACCTCTGGAATGAAAGCGTTCACATAAATGAGATATTACTACTACAATTATTATGCTTAGGTTTTTTTTTTTTTAATTGAAAACTTCCTAAGTGCTCTACAATCATGCTGATTCTTCCTTATATGGGGCATAAATAACGAATTAGGCTTGTACTACACGGCAATTACTGACTGTCTCTGTGCTGTATGTGGGCACTAACGGTGACGAGTGTAACATAAGGCCCAGTGCAGAAGGTTCCCAAGTGGCCCATTTTGGAGGAGGACAAAAGCCATATAGAATCATAGAATAGTTTGGGTTGGAAGTATGCACAAGCCTATAACATCCCTGCACGCTGGTGTCCGCTGGGACGGTGGCTGTAATTCACGTCACGCTGCAGGGTGCCACTTAGTGTAAACAGAACGGTAACACTGCGATCACTCAGCAACCACAGACCACGCTAACTACGCGCAGCAGAGCCAAACAAAATTGCCATAGAACCTAATTTGCACTTGAGAAGACAGACACAGTCAGGGAATTGCCCCTAATCAGGGAATTTACAAATCAGGGACTTTACACTATCATTAAAAAGGACAAATTAATTACTTTGCAATTAAAGAGCAAGCTCCTCAGCAGTTCAGGAAAGAAGACTCAACCCAAAGCCAGTCCTACTCAGTCTAGGACTCTGCCTACAAAACTGATGCACGAGCCTTGCATGCCTGTGCTTGAGGGGTACAAATTCTGGTTGTGCAGTTACTATTTCCAGATTGCACAGAGTTCGTTGTGACTAAAAGAAAAATAGCCCAACTCTGACATAAAGTCCTGCTAGATTCTGTCAAAAGAGGGATGCATTTCTTCATAGGGACATGTAAGAGCCCTCTTGCATCACGTTTACGCTGCCCTGAACACCCCAGCAGCCGTACAGCCCTTTGAGATCTTGTTTAACTCTCCGACTGCTTCAGGTCTTTTAGCCAGGTTGTGTGTAGCTGGTCTCTCTCTCATCCTACACCAATTTTACACCAAGGTAGTTCTGTTAAGTTCACAGGAGCCACCTTATTTACAGCAGCCTTCAGCCACGTCTGTCTAAATACCATCCTACCGCCTCGACAAGGTGGGCTGGGACCCATTGGGGTATTTCACACCCTGGCCAGGAATTTCAAAGCCATCAAGCTTGCTTCGACATGACTTTGCCTCCCCTGGAAGAGGAGCCTCTGTGCTGTATAACCTGCAGTCCCAGCAGCTCCAGCTAAACCATCAGAGCTGTGAGAGCCCGCTGTGCTGAACTGGTGAAGGTGAGCTGCAGAGGGCTGGGGCAAGCACGAGCGTTCATTTCTTACCTGAGGGCCTACGACACCGGGGGGTCCTGGAGGGCCGGTCTTGCCTTGGAAACCCTGTTAGAGAAAGGGAAAAGAGAAAGAGATGACACTTCTGCCAAGGAGTACTCCAGCGAGGGTCTCAGACTGCCACCCGACTGCTCCTCCTCTGGTGAAACTACTGACCAGGAACGGGAAGACACCCAAAGACAAAAGAAACAAGAAATCAATCAGAAAGTGGAAAATGTGTATTTGTACATTTATACAGGGATGAAACAGAGGAAGAAAAAGGGATTCTCAAAGCTCAGCTCTACTGTTTTGATGGAGCCACTGAGGTTTGGCTGAAGGACTAGCCATATATATATATAAAAATTTGCTACGCTCGTAAAACCTAGAGAGGAAATGGCTATTAAAAAGCCAGAATGTGCGAGTTTCTTCATGCTGAGTAATTCTTAATAACCATTTCCCTTCTCCTGCTCCCCGTTCTGGTACTGGTTTAGGCGTAGCTCTGTTTTAGGCTTAGCTCCCAGGAGCTCGGAAGGCTGGGTGACCATCTTCCGCTTTCGGCACCAGCAGCGCCTATCTCCAGCCCCTCTTGAAGCCCACAAACCCACCGGCCTTGGGGGCCGAGTGAAGCTTCGTTTCCTTCATCAACATCTGTTGAAAGACATCACAAATGTGTTTCTCTCTAAATGCTGATGAGTAGCAAAGTCTCCATGACAGCTAATTATAATGACATTTGAAAAGTGACAATAATGAACTATCACCACTGCAATTGTTTAGCTCTCCTAAGCCACTCTTTAAAAAGCACGTTAATTATTATTCTTACTATAGCATGCTGACAAGCTTGAGAAATGTCATTCGGGGCACACAGGCTATTTTCTCATTGCCACAAAAGATGATCAGATAAATCCCAAGCCAACGGTGATGTGTCATGCTAAAAAAAACTACTCAATGCTAATTCTATAGCTGTCTGCGGATCACAGAAAATATCCTGTCATTGATGGGGAAATGGCAAAACATCTTTGTGAAACGAATGTACAATTTAAGCTCTTATCATAGAAAAAGATTTCAGCCAGTTCTGTGCAGGACATTTCTTATTAATCTGAAGAAAGGGGTTTCCTTTTACCCTGCCTGAGCCTTGGGCACAGAGTCTTTAGAATTTTTCTTGGTTTTTTTAGATCCAAATCTTTGTAAGTCTAATATGGCCAAATATTTCAGCATCCTTCAGTGTGCCTATTTACTACTCAATGAGAAGTAAAATAAAGGGAACTATTTGACACACAGATTTCAAGTCTAGGTTTTCTTGCGTGAAGGCACAGAGCGCGCTGACAAGGCTACTGATGTGGAAATAACATTTAATTTGTTTTTATGTTTCTCTCCTCGCTTTTGGGCACCGTGTAAGGAAAGGGGGACACAAAAAAGGGACTTCTGCTACCTGGTTCTGCACATGCCTGCACGCACCCCTGGAGGATGCAAGGGAAAGTGATCTTTGCAAGCTTGTCGACGGCACAGATTAACAGAGTTCTGGTTTTCTGGAAGCACTTGCCTGTGATAGGCAAGCTAATGCTGCAACGAGTGAAGAAAGCTATCAGGGAATACTTTCAGACCCCAGATGACTGAAAGCCCATTCTCCATTCATATTCATGCAGACTTGGAGTTTGGTGCTTTATTCCAAGTTGATAACAGCAGATGCAAGCAAAGTTTTTACTACTTCTTCTAATTTGAATGTAGGTGTCCTGGATGTTACAGGTAACTCAATGAAGGAAGACTAAATGTCACAGTCAGGCTCTGGCAGGTGAAAACTCTTCTCTTCACCTTTGAGTTAATCCTGACCTGAGGATTGTGTGTTCAAAAATACCACAACCATTGCCTTAAAGTCAGTCTTACGGAGTGTAAATAAAATATCTGGTGTTGCGCTGAGCTGTATTTGCATTGCCTTGCTTAGCAAATGCCAGGCAAGTTAATTAAATTGTTGTGTTGTAAGTTGAGGGGAAAAAATGCATAATGTGCAAAGCCTTTTTAATGCTCATTTGCTAGGAAAGGCAGTGGAGAAAAATGCAAAGCTGAGGAGAGGCAGTTGGTGTTTTTTTCCTGTAAAATAAACACAGGACAAAGAGTCTATCTGCTAACATGCAGCATGCAGTGTTGGGGAGAGGGACATACCAACAACAGCGAATGAGCTGGATTGTAAACAGCCAAGGGAAAAAAAAAAAACATACATCCCCAAAAATGCCACAGAAGAATACTAATTACTGCATGCAGAGGAATACATGGCAGAAGGGTCATTTTTGCTTAGAGTATCCTTCAAGCAAAAAAGGTGCAGAAAACAGACCACCAGAGACGCACAACAGCCAGGGTATCATACCTTCAGCATGCCTCATCGTTCTCCTTTGGTGAGAAACAATGATTACATCTGTGCAACAAAACCTTTTAAAATGGACAAAGCAGTATGCGTACGATACAGTGAGGTACCTAAACCAGCCAGGAGCCACTCCCTGGGTTGCAGCAAGGGATTATTGCTGCTGGAGGGGGCTTAAGCAAAACTTCATGAGGACCTTGTGTGCAGCTTTGGCTAAAAGGCAGCGTCAGCAGAGATGCTGCTCTTACTCAGGTGCTAAGGCAAGTGGCTGATACACAAGCGTGCTGCAGTAACCGGTGCGGACAGAAAAACTGGAGGAAAACCATTAAACCACTCATCTTGGCCAGGAATTGCCTTCCTCTCAAAACAAGCACTGCCAAAGCTGGGCTGTAACTCTTACTCTCTCTGTAACTCTGTGCAACAGTTCTTGGCGTGGGCCACATGGTGCATCAAGAGTGAAAATCGTTTATTTCTTCCCACTGCAGGTTCCAGAGAAAGTAAAACTGCCCCTGCCCTAACGCAGCTGGGTGCAGAAAGCTGAGCTCACAAAGGATGGAGCCCGTCTTGCATGAAAAACCTCTGCTACCACAGCCCTAGAGTTACATCTCTGGAATAGACAGACCTAAAACCTGCACATCTCCAAAGGATGGAGTGGGAAAGAAAGCACAGACTTTACCCGTAGAGGTAAGGAGCAGAGGCACAGCCTTCCCCCTTGGGAGGGCAAAGGGACAAGCGCTTCGGCGAGTCCTTGGGCTACAGAGCCTGGCTGCGGGGGCTGCTTGGAAATCACCCCCCAGCCTCCTCTCCACCTCATGAAAGCAAGAGCCACACCAAGTGCTGGCTCGTGCTGGTGCTGACCCAGACTCAACCCCAGCCAACATCCTCCAACCTCACGAGGAGCTGCCTCTTGCAGCACCCGTCACGGCAGAAACCCAGCTGCCTCTGATGCCGGTCACTGGCATCACTACATCTCTGCTTACATTGTCTCCATGCACGATGCACATGACCTCCACAATCTACTAAAGGGACAGCGAGAGAGGAATTGGTGCACAACCTTCACATAAATCATCATTAGACCGACCTGTCCTGCTCAGAAGAGGGTTGCTTCCCGTAGACCATCCCATGCAGCTGGAGAGACGCAGACCTCCAGGGAAAACAAACGTGTGGCCACATCTCCCCAGCTGCACAGAAGGGTTTAGAAAAACCAACCAGCAAGACAAGATTCAGGACTAATGATCCGCCCGAGATTTTTGGCTACTTACGGTTTCTCCTCTCTGTCCGGGGTGACCAGGCAATCCATCCTTCCCAGGAGGACCCTACAGCAAAAAACCAGGGTGAGAAGGAACACGACCATGCGCTCAGCAGTAAAACTGTGATAAGGACTGAATCAAACCTGCTTGCCTCCTTGCATTAGTTCCCATCCATTTTACAGTGAAATGGGGCTGCTCAGAACCCTAAAAGATACGGCCCTTTCCCGTACATCTCCCAAAGGAAAGATTTATCTTACAGGTCCAGAACGGGAGCGAGCTGTTCACCACAGGGAAGGAAATCACTCCAAAAAGGTTTCTGAGGTTCCCCACCAGTGCATAATAATTGCAGAGACAGAAGTCTTACTCAGTTGTGCTGTCCTCCCAGCATACAGAGGGGAAAATAAAGAACAGAGCAACCATGGAAGATCCTAGCGATATTGAGTCATTAGGAGATGCACATTTATCATCAGCCACAATTTATTCGGCTATTTAAAATCTTAAACTGTCGGGTTATTATCATGATGTCTCAGTAATGCCTTTTATCGGGTATGTCACCGCTTGTCAGAGGAGCAGCTAAGACTGAGCTGGCACAGGCAATCACAGCTGGATGGAAAAGACTTTATGTATTTCTTTGCATGTTCTAGAAAGGGCGTTACTTACAGGGGGGCCTTTTGGTCCAGGAAATCCAGTTGGTCCTTGAGGCCCTGGTGGTCCCTGGGATGCAAAAACAAGCCAGAAAACATGGTTAAGGAACCTATAGCGCTTCACTATGAAATACTAGCTCTGTGTGAACAGCAAATGAGCACAAAGATATGGAAAGCCAGCTATTTCTACCCCAAAGAAATGCCCCGAAGTGCAAGATGCAGCTGCACAGTGCCATCCCTTGAAAAAAAATGCATGGAGAAGTAAGAACCACAAGGCATGGTTAACCGAGTGGCCTGTCCAGCTGCAAAAAGCACTGCAAACATGAAGAGGGCTATCAACTGCTTTGTGCCTTTCCCTCCCAGTGCTATGAAAAATAGGTCTTTTCCCATCCCAGCTCAAGTGAGAGCACCTGGGAGCTACCAGCTCCTGCAGGAATGAAAAAGAAGAGAGCTGGTGGCTTTGGGGCCGCTGCCACAGAGATGCTCTTCAGAGCGCTGCTTGCCCAGAGCGGCATCAGCAGCAGCTCCCTGCCCTTGCGGTCACAACCAGCAGATGCAAAGGAGGGACCAATTTCATATATTTCCTCCCTGGGCAACTTTGTAGAAAATTTACAAACAAAACAAAAAAACCCAGAAGAAAAAAAAAAGCAGAAATTGAGGCTAAAATCATGGAAGTCCCATTGTTTCAGTATTTTCTACCTAGCGTGCTGTAATTTGAAAAAAGCAGCACGAGGTCCTAGAGGACCACCCACCTCCTCCAGAAAATCAGGGCTCTGACTGTCTGCACAAAACCTATGGGTGACTTTTCCCATGGAGCGATGCTTACGCAGGACACCCAAGGTCCCATTCGAGCCTTACTTGGAGAGCTCAGAAAGGACCTACGGGCTGCAGGTGACTTGCAAGACCTCTCTCTCTCTCCACACAAGCACGTTTCACCTCGGGTTTCTAAACAGATTTTTCCTTTTTGCTGACCGAGGTATGCTAAGCTGCATGCGGGCTCCAGCGAGCTGCCCGCCCCTCTCTGCATAACAGGGTACTTGGTAGGATGCTCACTGCAAAAAAAACCCTCAGCACCATCTCAGCCCTGCAAACCCGCCTCGTCTGCCGTGTTAAACTAACGGGCTTGGATTGAGTCCTGCGCTTTACCCCCACCGGCTTGCCTTACCCTTTCGCCAGGAGGACCAGGGGGGCCATCACCACCAGAGTTGCCCTTTCACAAATAAACAAAACAACACACCATTAAAAATACATATATCACCATTGTAGCTGCTTTGCACAAAGACTTCAAATGGCACCAAGCCCACCGTGACACCACACCCCACCGGCTCCCCCGGCCCCTCTCTATTATTAATTCTGTATCAGGAGCAGCACCCAGTGACAAACGAGCAGCTGCTCGTTCCCACCACATCACGTAATAAAAATACAGGAAAGATAACGTCAGTGAGCTCAGGATATTTCCACCAGATAACAGCCTCCCTCTGAGAGATAAATGCCGCCGCGAAGATGAGGTATTTATCAAAAATTCATGCTGATACAAAGCCGAGACATTTATTTTTAAAGCCGGCAGCGTGGTGGTGGCAACTTCTCACTACAAAAGCTTTGCTTCCATCGTGCCTGGTGATTCTGCAGCAGGTTCTGGAGCTGAGTGTGCCTCCAGATTGGCTGGCAGAAGAATACCTATTTTGCCCAGTGACCAATCGTGGGCGCACAGTGCGCATGCAAAGTGGCTCAGCAAGGTGCAAGGTTCTGGAGCCCAGCAGCAATACGTGCCCTTTCGCCCATGGCACAGCCTAAGGCCTCTGAGGTGGTTCAAATGCTACTTAAACACCAAAAAATAGGGCTTAGCAGAAGCGTCAGTGGATCGTAGGGTTGTGCTGGTCCCTGACATGGGGGTGGCTCCCTCCCCTTCTGGTTGCCACGGTTCTAAATTCATGCATGCCCTTGGTGTCCTGCTGAAATGTGGGCCAACACATTTTTTCGGACCTGTGCATATACTTTACAAGGTGGGTTATGAGCCATTTGGCTGGGCAATGAAGATCAGGAGAGAAGGGAAACGGAGGGCAACGAACCAGATGGTCTCTTATATCAACACTTTTTAGGACAATTCCAATAGGCTCCCCAAAACCTTACCTTTGGGCCGGGTTTCCCAGTGCTTCCCCTAGGGCCTCTTTCCCCACGTGGACCCTTAAAAAGACACAAAAGATGACATCTTAGCCCTTCTTGCTACCCACACCACTACATTGTGATCAGGCAAAGCACCCAAGTGCCTGAGCTGCACCGGGTCAACGAGTGATCCCACCACCATCAAGGAAATGACATGAGCCTTCATCACTGCCACTGGAGGTCTGACCTTGTTATGAGCTTAAACCATGTTCGCTGGTGAGCCCCAGCCCCAAATCACTGTCCCCCCTCTGCTTAGCTTTAACCGCTGAAGGCCAGATCCTACCACCCAGTGAGGACATAAACCAGATCACACTTTCTCCTGGTCCTAACAAGCTTTCAAAATGCACAAGAACGAAGAAATGGATCATTACCGTTGGACCGCGCTGCCCCCTTGGACCTGGTTTGCCAGGTGTCCCCTGGAACGAAAAAGAAACAAAGAGGAGTTAGCGGCCAGCATCACAGGCTGAGCTCACAGCAGATGAACCCGCAACGGAGCCTATTGCACACAAACTGCCCCCAAAACCTCTCCGGTTCTCATCTGCAATGAAAAGGACAACAGCAGGTTTACTTTCATCTCCCGATTCTTGTATTTGTTTTAATTTATAATGCTTGGGCAGGTCTGGACGGTAATCCCAATGCCCAGACGACATCTACCATCTGAGGGGAGGAATCTCTTAAGAAAAAGTAACCCAAGTCCTTTAAAACACCACAAAGACTTTCAAAGATAAGGCCACCCACTTGGACCACGCAGTCTCCCAAAAAGCCAGCCAAGACACCAGAGCCAGCAGAAAAGCTCTTCAACTCTGCCACCCCAGAACCTACAATCCCTCTTCCCACTGATCTCCGCTCGCCCCTTCACCCAGCTCCCGACGTGGGGAAGAGCTGGTCCTCGCCCCGGCCAGGAGCAGGGCAGGCCGGCTCACACTGATGCACACACGTGTGATGCAAGACCTGTACTGTTAAATATTTAAGGAACGACAGCAGCAGAGCAGGGTTCCTGCTCTGAGCAGTTATTTTACGCCAGAAAAGCCAATTAAGCTGCCCCACATATTTACAAATCTTTCTTCATCTCTGTGAACTTTGTGCTAAACAAGTAATTTAAGACATTGTTTTGCAGCAGTGACAAAGCAGCAGGCTTATGAGATCTGACAGATGCACTCAGCTTCCTCTAATGGGGGACTGTGATTAATTCTGACAGAAAAAAGACAGAGACGGCTGGGTCCTAAATCTGGCATTACATTAAGCTCCATTACCCTGCGCCTAGAAGAAAACTGATGGCCTAGAGCTTGTTCCCTGAAAACACTATTTTGGCTAGTGTCAAGTTACCAAAAAAATACCCATAGGTTTAACTTTCTTCCTTTGGACCTGCAGGCCACTATTGTTACCAATCACCTGTTAAAGGAAGGAAGAGAAAGACTTGCTTTCTACGTAAGCAACACAGAATGCTTAAAATATCACTTGCCATTTTCTGCCCCAAATCCATCATCTCACAATCTTGCCTTCTCCTATTTGGCACTCATTAACCAGGCAAACGTAAAACAGGAGCTGGAAAACTTTACAATCAACTTTCTTCAAGCTACTAAAATTAGTCTTGCTGAATCCTCCTTGTTCTGCAGCTCCATTTAATAAACCCTGCTGGCATACCTTTTTTTAAATTAATTACAAAAAAATCCTTTTTAAAGTACTCCAGCTGGTTTTCCTTTAGCTACAGGAGGCTAAATTCAGAGCAGGTGGAGAGGAGTGTGTGCCACCTCCCTGCAGGTAGCCCCACATATTCCTCTCCTCCTTCCTCAATTCTATTTTTAAGCAAAATTTTCCCCTGCTTATTGCTGTCATTAATCATGCATACAGCACCGTGTACCGTTGCGAAGAATTTATATAGCACTGTAAATGTACACAGACCTATATTTTTCAAACAGGGACACCGAGGGAAAGACATCTAAATTCAGATTATTTTCTAGGCACCCAAATAAATGGCGCCTAGGATTTCAGTACCTCCACACACCCCCCAGGCTCTGTCAGACTGGGCGAGCAGGGAGATCTATTACCCCGGGCTAATGGCAGAGGCCTATTAGCTCCAAAAATAAGACCACTTATTCACATCTAACTATTGATTTTATGATCAGGTTTTGAAAACGTCCAAGCGAGCTCACCCGAGCTCACCTCCAGCTGCAGGCAGCTGGGCGAGCAGGTCACACTTCTCCAAAAACACCAAACATCCTTTCCCCCCCCCCATTTTTAACTTTGCCAGCCCTTTTGTGCAGCTGAACAGCCAGAAGCTGGGGTTTCAGGTTTGGGGAGCTTTAGCTCTGCAGGCTCTGCCAGCACCAAAATTCAGCTGCCCACGCCGGCAGGATCTGCTGGTACTGCTCTTCCGCCATTGGTTTTCACCTTTTTTATTATTTAAGGACTTGGGAAGACTACTTGTGTTGCTGTAATAATGAGCGGGAAAGCTTATTTCCATTCCTAGATGACGACGGTCGTAAGAGAAACGTGTGAGTCGTATTATTTTGGAAACATGAACAACTGCTTTGAATAGCATAATAGTAATACCTTGTAAAAAGAAAAGACAAACAGATGATTTTTGGTCGTTTCAGCTGCAAATTGGGTTACTCCACAATGCACTGGAGAAGCAAATCTTAGAAACTCCTTCTTGACTATATGTGGACATGCTCATAAAATAGCAAATTTACTGGTCTCAAGAGAAACAGAGGGGAATTTATCAAGCCTAACTCAATGAGGCTTAAATTAAGTTGACGGTCGCCATTTGGTTTGTGTGGTGTGATCCCAGCTCAGTCTATTTTCCTGTATATAATTGCTTTTCACTTATTTCAAATCAGATACTTGGGAGCAAAAAAAAAAAAAGGATAACAAAACAGTTACTCAAAAAAAATCAATATTTCTGCTATTCTTAAAAAATTTTCAAGCTGGGCTCCTTTTCCTCAAGGAGAGATTTGTCCATGGAAGTTTCTCTCTCTCTCTCCCCCCGCTCTCTCACATGCAAACACACCGATAAAACAAGCTCACGTTGCTGGACTGGGTGTGGAATGGCATAAATGGTGCAATCACTCATTGGAGAGGAAAAAAATTAAAATTACCATAAAATAAACCATCTTATTTCTATTTGACAGAGGCATGCCAGACCGTGCTCCTCCTTAGGGGTCGGGGTGCCAGTCCCTGCTCCCCACACGCAAAAACCCCCTCATTTCTCCCCACATTCCTCTCCACCAGAGGTTTTGGGGCTGCCGGCACGGTGGTGCCAGCCCCACCACAACGTGCTCCGGAGCCCACCTTGGCCCAGAGGCATCTCAGCTCCCAAGCCAGGACAACGTGAGCTACCCCATCTCCTTCCACGTTGGGCTTGAAACGCAAAAAACCCTTTTCAATTTGTAACTGAAGAAATACGTGGCATGCCAGTGGGTGTAACTAAGTGTCCTCACTACCTCCGCCTAAAAGCACAAAGCTCATTTAGAATAAAAGTGAGCAAACTACTGTTTTTTGTCTTATCTTATCATCGCCTCGGTCCTGAAGTTGGGCCCCTTCCCAGCACACCGGCTCCCTCCTCAATCCCTCTCAGGCTGGGCATTGCCAAAATTCAACCAGCTCAACCCTTGGGGTTTTTTCCCCCCATCTCATGAACCACCAGCTCCTGGTACCTGCTCCGCTCCCCGAAAGGTTTCCCATCCCAGCGGTCTGGCTCTCCATCCCACCAGAATAAAATTAGCAGATGGAGCAAGAGGGATGCAGATGCTCAGGGATGCAAAGCAGCACGTCGCTGCCCCGCTGCGGTGCCGATGCCCTGTTTTACACCACCTAAAAATCCAGCCCAAGGATTTTATTGCTGTATATTTGATAAGGCGGGTGGTAATTACAGGGCTGTCGTGGCAGCTGCCTTATTCACAGCCTCCCTCCTCCCGCCCGGAGCGGAGGGAGGGGATAGGATGCTGCATTTGTAGTTCAAATGAAATGAAAATTACTCAGTGGGAAAAAAAAAAGGGGGGGGGAGGTGGATATAAACCAAATTTCAGTGGCATGATACTAACGCAGTGCAAAGTGATTTATATTTTCTGGGCTCCTATCAAACACGTCTGTTAGAAGTCATTTATATTTAAATGAGAGTAAAAAGAAAACTAATTCCACTCGCTCTCCTCACTCCCTCCTTTTTTCCCCTGTGACCAGAGCTGGTGCAGAAAATGACTTTATGTTTGTACTCTGAATCCCCTAATTGAAGCATGTCTTCCACAAAATAAAGAAGTCACCAGTATATTTAGACAATCCTTACTCGGGAGCAAAGTCTGTGGAGGTGGGGTGGGAGGTAGAGACAAGTCTGGAGGACGGAGCCCCCACATTTTGAGGGTGTTTATGAATTTAGAATAACTCCGCTTATTAAAAGGAGGAACTTGTAAGAGTGTTTTCAGCTATGCATTTTGAATCTCAAGTTAGGCTAAAGATGGTTCGTGCTGCTTCTGAGCAGATTCACCCATCTCTAATAATTACTGTTAATTAAAAAGCTCTTCATGCCCTGAGCAAAGTCTGACAGCGCGGGAAGGATTCAGGTTCAGAGAAATCTCTTAAAATATCTTGAGGGAAAAATTTCCAGTGTTTAATTGGAAAGCTGCTGTCTGCAGAGCTGACTGTGCTATTACTGGCATCCTCCTCTCCCAGGAGCCGGCGTCGGGAGCCTCTTGACTGAGCCAGGCTCTCGCCGGTCCCGCACTCCCTGCGCCGGGGACCTCATCCTGGAATGCGGGCGGGTGGGATGACCCTTTTTGGGCAACCCCTTCGTGCAAAAGCAACCACAGCACCGGCCCAGCAGCCGCCTGCCACGGAGCAGTCCCCACGGCCTGCCCAAGGACCTTTCTTTGGAGGGGAAAAAAAAAAAAAAAAATCAGCAAAGCAGCTAGACAAAGCGGCTCTTACCCGTGTGCCCTTCTCTCCGTTGGCTCCTGGAAATCCTGGGAAGCCGATTGAGCCCTTGGGGGAAAGAGCAAAGAGAGAGAGAACGGTTCAAGACGCTGAAAGGGGCAGCTCTGTCCATCCACGCCAGGCGCCCGCTGGCCTGGAATAACCCCCAGCGAGCGCCTGGTGACGTCTACGGCTCCTAATACTTTTTTTTTAACCTTCCTTTAATATAAAAAAAATAAAAAAGGGGAAGACAGACCTGAAATTACCTCAGAAAATAAATTTCATCCAAAAATAACAAAAAAGAGGTCCATGCCTCATTAGGAGTCACTGCAGAGGCCCAAGCCCATGGCTGTACCGGGCGCCTGGGGAACAGGCAGGCTTTTGTTTTTTAGCTCCTAAGTCCCTGTTGCACATGAAAATGTAACTCCTGGCTTGTTCCTTTCTGATGTAAGTGCCTGGAGAATAGCTGCTGCTGCTTTTAAAATATGAATTCGTCAAAGAAATGCCAAAAAACCCCTACCCCAGATATAAAATGCAAATTAGAAAGTAAACCATCCACACCACAACCAGGAAACAATCTCTTGCAGATAATTATGTCTCCAGTGTTAAACAAGCCTGGGTGTTTTTTTTTTTCAAGCAATGAACATGAATAATAAAATACGATTCTTAAAAAAAATTGTTAACAGAAACATAAGTTCCCAAAGCCTCCAGAGCGTGTAAAAACCAGGCTGCAGCCTCAGTCTCGTAGTGGAATTTGCAGTTTTAATTTAAAAAGAACATTTGAAAATGGCCCAAATGAAGGTGGGCGTGTAGATAAGATACAAAGGATGTTTGCAAATCTGCAAATGGCAGTTTTATTTTAATTTCAGGGAGACCCTGATTCATTAGCTATTCTCCTTAATTAATTAGTTAAGACTAACACAGAGCTTTGAAGATATAAAACATAATACAAGGAGAAGGACTATTATGCCTATTACTGGCATGAAAGCTCACAAGGAGCCTGTTTATACCCATCACCAGAGCAGTCCTGCACGCCCTCGTGTGCTGCAGCCCCTGTCCCACTGCATCTCTTCCCACCGCTCTGCAGGAGACCGAAGCGATGCAGAACCAGTCACTGATTTCCACCAGCTGGGGGCTGGGAGCTATTTTTACCCGTCTATAAATTTGTCCTGCACGGGTGGGAAGGAGAGACCGTGTGGTTGGAAACGCTGCCGTTCCACCTCGTCCCATGAGCAGTGGGATTGAGCCCTGTGCACGGCACCACCATCAGAGCTCGGCCGGTGTCCGCTGGGCTCCCCAGCACACCCCGCACCTCTCGAGGACTGAACCCGGACGAGTTACCTTTGGGCCCTGCCTGCCTGGGTAGCCAGGCAGTCCTGGCACGCCGAGTTTTCCCTGAAACACAAATAAAAGTGTGTTAGCATTGGCAAGAGAGACCTTGCGGGCAGCTTCAGATTTGCACCAGCAGAAAGGGGAGATGCCAAGTGCAGAAAAGTCAAGAGCAAAGCAGACATGACATGGATGGAATAAAGCTGTCAGGGCACCGCGATCATCCTCTGCCCTCCCTGGGGGAAGCCCAGTGGGTTTGATGCAGAGTGAGCACTGTAAACGTGTCAGGGACCTAGTGGGGAATGGTTATTTTTTGCTATCTTTTTTTTCAACTGGATGCACCTAGAAATTAGACTGGAGTCCACGATACTTTCAATTTCTCCATTTTTTTTCCTCTGGTCTTTTTTTCTAAGACATTGTACCCAAGCAGATAACCCCAAAGAGACCAGCGTCTCAATGTGCTCAAGTCACACCGCTGCAGTAAAACCATCTCCCCTGGGTTTCCTCCGGTCTTTGTGTTGAACTCAGGCCAGCCTTCACACAAAACTCCCGCAGCTCCTCTTCATCCCTCTGCCCTAAAACTGCCCCCCCAGGCTGGACACTGCCCCCCCATGCTGGGCACTGCCCCAGCCACCCAACCTGAGACACCCAAAGAAAAGTGAGTTTTACTGTAAAACATCCCTGGGTGATTCCATCCTTGAGACTCACCTTCTCTCCAGCAGGACCAAGAGGACCGGGATCTCCATTGGGGCCAGAGCGACCTTTAGGACCTTCAGGACCATCCTCACCTCGGGGGCCAGGAGGTCCAATTTCCCCCTGTTAATCACAAGACAAGCGTTGACGGGGCAGGCAGATCCCAGACCCCGTGTTTGCTGACAGCAATACCCTCAACGGCTGCAATCAGATACTCCACGAAGCTGCTAATACAACTCTTGGAGAAAGCTGGTCTTCACCAAGAAGCTCAGACGAGACTGTCATTGAGTAAATTGCAGAGCATTATCAGAGCACCAACCTTTCATTCACACAGCCTGGCCATTATCTCCCACAACAGCCGTCTTTTCCCGTGGCCCAATTATCCCACCTACACGCAGCACCTCTCCACCAAAACAGCCTTCATTAGCTCTGATTGCAACACACCCTTTTACCCACCTCCCGGTTCCCAAATCGCAGTTTGATGTGCAAGCAAACCCTGGGAAGTGTTTAACTGAGGGTTGAACCGGGCAACTGGGGAGGAAAGACTGGGCTGGAGCTTTTGTGCTGAAGTTCATTAGGAAATCTGAGAGCCGAGAGAACCGAGCTATTAATGTGAATTGTTGTGACACTGCAGGGTAACAGGAGATGCTTCCGTGCTGCAAACACAGGCAGCCGCCTTCTTGCTCACCAGAAGCTGGGGGGATGCAGATTTATCCACGAGGCTTTCGAGTACCCCTTGTCCTTCTATTGCTCATCATAAAACACAAAGAGCTCGCTGGTGGGAACTGGAGTCATGAGCTTTGTTTGAAGGAGCTTATGTCTATCTGCATTTGGCAAGGACAGGGGTCACCTCCCTGAGATGCCACCTCCCCAAGATGCTTCGGTCCTTCTTCCTTGGCAAGAAGTGGGGGCTGGGGAAGATTTCCAGTTGCTTTAGCTGTTCAATTACACAGTAAAATACCAGGAGAAATGGAGGATTTGATTTCTACTGCTACAAGCCTTCACGCAAGGCATTCATTTTTCCTTTAAACACGGGGATGAATGACTGCAAAGCTCTCTTGATCCCTGGGAGAGCCTCAGAGCTCTGGGGGAAACCAGGTTCCAGGCAATGCATCACTCCGAGAGGGGATGAGGGCAGCCCCCTGTCCCCAAGGGCTGGGCATGGAGGACGGACAGACATGCTGCAAAGCCACGGGCTGCAGCCGCTGCCCGCATCCGATTGTGATCTGGGGTTTCGGGTGCTCTTTGTGTTCCACCGATTTGAAAAGCTTTTGCCACCAGGCAATGTGCCTTGCTGCTAAAGATACGAGTCTAATATAACACTCCACCCCTGGCAGTTTTCACAGTGCTGCTTTGATTTCTATTAAAGCGTGTTCCCGGTAACTTCACACTTCACATTGATGGGATGGAAGCACAAATAAAGATGCCTACCAGACCCTAGATGTGATATTACAGGGGAAGAGATACTGGAAATAAATACGATACAGCTGGGCCACGCAGTATCCCTAGCAGTCAAAGCAGCAAGACAGGGCCCTCTATTATCACTCAGTTTTATTTCACCTTCAAGGTGGGACTAGCAAATTTAGGGATTTACAACTGCTGTGCTTGATGTGAACATGAAATTCCTGAGTTCCTGCCTCGAGATCGGACATGCCAGAAGGACCCTGACAAGAGTCCCTCTCCCCGAGCCGCATTTACACGATAACGCACAGGCTTGAAAGGCAAAGCACTACAAGGTCACATTGGTCAGACTCTTACCCGGTCTCCTTTGATGCCCATATCACCTTTGAAGCCAGGGAAGCCATCTTCACCCTAAACAACAGAGAGGGGAAAAACAGACAAGGTGTATAGATGGAGAAAAAAAAAAAAAAGAAAAAAGGCTTCTCTAGCCTCACCGTATGTCCCCTGTCTGTGCAGGACAAGATTAGGTCCCCGACCACCCACTGTGAAATGGCTTCTGTAAATCTTTGGTGTGCACAAACAGGCATGGAAACCCAGCCAGGCTGCAACTGCCGAGGTCCCCGAGGGACCACAGCAAGTATTTCCTACGTCCCGTCCTGGCTGCAAGTCAAGATCACAAATCTGGCTCAATGTGAATAACAACACCTTGCCAGTACTGGAAACCAATTATTTCTGAAGTACAACTGGTTTTATTTTCACGGAGGATGTCTTACACCATGACTTCGAGGCAACCTCTAGGACAGTAGCAGTATTTCTTTCAGCCAAGAAGGTTTAATTGCGGAGCTCAAATCAATAATGTATTTCATCCTACAGCAAATCTCTCATAGGCAATGAAGACACAGTTCCCAGAAAGACTTTTAAAGTTTGGAAGATCCCTGCCAGGATTCCCTAGCTAAAACAGCCGTCTTTGCTGCCGAATTGCTTGGAGCAGGAACAAAGGAACACGGATCTGTTTATGGGACCGGGCAAGATTTTTCTCCATCTCCTGCTCTTCCTCTGGGAGAAACCAACTGCATCTTTGAGATGCAGAGATAGACTGTGTTGACTTTCGTATTGACTTGGATTTCACAAGCTGCTCTGATGACTGGGCTGGGCAGCATATCCCGTCCACTGTTATCCAGCTGTAACCCACCACAAACCCTTCAGCTCCACTGAATCACTCAAGCTGTGAATTTTGTCAGGAGGAAATCATCTGGACGCTGGACCAAGAGCTATCAGTAACGGCTGCCCCAGCAAACAGCTCAAAACCTGGGCACGCCACGGAGGCTCCATGACTCCCAGGTCTGAGCCAAGATGTGGCAGAACATCACGGCAGGTACCCAGCCTGCACCCTCTCCGAAAACAATGAGGTTACCCGTCCTTTGGGTGCTCAGCCCCCTGCTCGTCTAAGAGAAACCCTTTGTGCAGGAGAAAGTGTCATGGGGAGCATCCTGCGGGACCAGTCTGCAAAAAATGCTCAGAGGCTGTACAAAATCAATCCAAACGTGCAGTGTTAACTCACCTTTTCACCTTTGGTGCCCTTCAATCCACGAACACCATCTGCTCCCTTGCAGGAGATAAAACAAGATGTTACATGGGTATAGATAAGCTTAAGAGTGAAAAATCATTAAACACGGTGATTTTTGCTCCCTCTGATGTTGACAACGGTATCTCTGCAAACTGTGATGTTCCTAAACATATTGCTAATCAAATATCAGCTGCTGACATCTAGCTTTTGGGTCACCAGTGGGTACCTTATAGTCACAAACTTCTGCTGGCTTGATTTGGGTTGGTGGTCTCTGCCTATTCCCTGCCCAGGAGTTATGTTTCCATGGATAAAACTCACTATGAAAAGTTTTTCTGTGTGTATTTAAAAAAAAACAAACAAAAAACATTTCCACAAACGCCTTGCCAGCGTGCTGAGTTCGCTCAAGCATTCACAGAAAAAACAGTGCTCGAGTGTGCACGGACGCTCGGGAAGTGAATCCATTTTAAAATCTCCGAGCACACAGCCAGAGATTGCCGTGCTGCTCTGCAGCAGGTAGCAGCACCACGTCTAACACCCCCACAGGTTAAGCTTGGCTCTTTTTTACCACGGTGCTCACCTCTGTGCATGTGCTATTTTTTTTTTTCTTAAAGTATGTTTAGGCACCAAAAGGAGGGGAAAAAAAAGTAACACGACTGGTGTGGGCTTTTGTGACATGGTGCAAGAGCTCTCCAAAGCTTCACCAAGGCATGGTGTTCAGCCCGGAGGTGCTGAGCGTGGTCAGGATCTGCCCCCTGCTACGCCACCAGCCCAAACCTGTTGGACCCCCACGCTTCCCATCTATCCTGCCTCTCGGGATAAAACATCACCTTCAGGTATCTACACCAGCTGTACTGTGCAGTGCAACTCTTACAATAAAAAAAAACAAAGCTTTTTTTTTTTGAGGAATAATATTTTGCTTGGGGTATTTTAAATTTTTTTTCCCCTTCAGCATGTCAAGAAAAAGTATAATTAAAAGTACATCAAAATTTGTGCAGCAGGACAGGGTTCTGGTAAGCGAGGCAAGATCTGAAAGTTATTTATAGCTGCAAACCCAATGAGACACATTTTTTTCCTGAACTGGAGGCTTGTGCAGTTAATAGAACACTGCTTGTAGGAAGCAAAACCTTGTCTGTACGCACTACGGGTTTGGTGCATGACACACTTTCTCTAGATCATTCTAATGTGGAAAAGTTCCATTTTAGTGGTAAACACAACAGCAAACCATTCCCTAATGGACCACTACGTCTCAATCTGCAGCCTTGCAAGAAATGAGATGAAAGCTTGCTTTGGCTAAATACATCCCACTTAAATTTTGAAGGCAGAACAGCAAATGGGTTTCTGCGATTGAAAAAAATATACAAGGGGGTTTAAGAGGGCTTAACGTCACCTATAGTCAGTCCCCAAGCTGTGTTTGTATCTGCTAGCACAGATCCCTGCAGATTCATTGGACCTTTGGGATGCAGGATGCATCTGCACCTGAACTAATACACCTTGATGGGCATAATAGCCAGAGCCGAATAGGGAAGAAAAAAAAAATACCCACTGCCTTCTTATCAGCATGCAAGCGCTGCAGGCAGCGGGAGCGAGGAAAGAGCTGGAATTCAGTCCAGTGAAAAAGCACATTGCTGAGACGCACAAGCTTCGTCTAACAAGGAGCATGAAAAGCTTGCTTTGTTTTAGTAATAGGCTATTTTGTTTTATTAACAAACCTTGCGAAAGTTTTCACATTCTGGCTGAGATTTACTTTGGTTGTAAACTGGAAACGATTGGAATGGGACTGAGCCACGCTCACGAAGAATTAAAAGAGAAATCTCTCCAAAGCGCTGAACGACGCTAGGAGGGGTTATAGGAGAGCAGGGGACTTGTAATCCTCATGGCCCGAGAGAAGACGCTGGACCAAGGCTCACTCGAGCAGTAAATACAGTTGGTCACTGAAGTGGCCCTACGTGCCCTGGTAGGGCAATCTGTGCCGACTGGCAGCGTCTGCCTCCAGCACAAGCCGGAGAACTCGCGTTGAACAAGCAACGCCATGGACACTGTTTCTGCGTCCTCCTTACCTTGACTCCGCGTGGTCCTGGATAACCGATGGGGCCCTGAGGACCTGGTGGACCCTGGGGTGAAAAAAATGCAAACAAGAAAAACACATCAAAAATCAACACAAAGGTGCAGCAATAAGGAGAGCGTGTGGAAAACAAATATCCCAGCCATCTGGCTGCTTCAGACCGGGTGGAAATGGCAGTGGCCATCTGAAAATAGCCCAAAATAGCACAGAGCCCTACAGGAACATCACCTCGAGCAGGTACAACCGGGCTGAGCCAATGGCAAAGATCCATACGATAGGGAAGAAGGATGAGAGGAGTCAGGATAGCAACAACTTGTTAGAAAAAGGATTTATAACATAAGGTTGACGATTTGTGTTTTGGATTAAAGAAAAGAACAAGTTCTCCGAGAGAGGAAGAACGTGTTCTGCTGTCTCCCCCCTTCCAAACCATCCTGGCTTTGCAGTAACACAGCGGAGCTTGTGACGATGATGATGAGCACAGAGACGAGTTATTGCTTGAGGCACAAGCTTCAGGGTGATGTCCTTTGGCCTCAGTTATGTGGGAGAGGAGATGCTCACAAAGCTCCTTTCTGGCACCGAAAGCTGCAAATCCCCAGGGACACCACGAGCCGCGCTAGACATGGTGCCCATTACGCACCCTGCAAAAACTCTCCTTCCCACCCTCGCTGCCACAGCCTTATACCTGCAAATAAATCATGTTCTTTATTGAACCCAGTTAGCTTTTATTTCGCTCCAATTCCCTTAACTAAACAAACACCCTTCTGCTTCTCCCAGCCTGAGACGGACAATTTTTTCCAGCCTGACAGCCAGAGCTGACAGGTCCACCAGCATCCCAGACCTCACACGAGCATTGGCTGGAGGAGACCTGCAGCACCAGCGCTGCTCCGAGATCACCTCCCTGACGTTTGCTAAACGTCTCCCAGCACGGGGAGTGCCGGCACAACCGCTTATTGGCTTCTCATATTCTGCAGAGGCCAACGTTTGAATTTTTGGCCTCCTGTGACACGAGCCGGACAAACGGCTGCGGCCATGGGTTGTGCTCCGTGCAGCACCCGAGCAAGGCTCGAGCGGACGTCCATCAAACCGGACTGCGCTCTAATCAAAGACTTTTGACAAAGGTAATGTTTTTCAACTGAATGGGACACAGCGGGGATGCAGATGGTAAATCTCCTGGACAGACAGACGACTGTATAATTCAAGGACTCTAGCTTCCAGCAATATTCTCAAATATATTGTTAAAGAGCAACTTTGAGGGGGAGGAGAAGAAAAAGGAAGACCAGGAATACAAAAAGAGTTCTTTTCTGCATTCCCTGTGCCACAAAGGATATTTATTTGTGTCTGATTAAGAGAAGGCTTCCCCTTCACAGTTTCAGTTGTCACGTCCGCTGGGATACAGAGCGCTGCTTGCCAGGAAAGCTGGAAGGAGTTGAGAAAAGACCACCCCAAACACCAGAAGAGACTCCCAAGCAGATGAAAGCCAGGCTCAGCTTTCAAATTTCAACAGAGTTTGCTTCTTGCCACCTCCACTGACCCACATCCCCTGGCTGCCTGGCCATCCCGGGAGCCCCATGGAGATTTGTCTCCATCCAACTACCACGACCTTCCCCTTAACAGCGATGAGGGTCTTTTTGACACCTACCTGACTCCCCTTCTCTCCAGGAGGACCTTCCTTGCCTGGATGACCCTATTAATAGAAGACAAAGAGAAGAGGGAAATGGGTTTAGTGCACATCTAATGCTTCAGAAGCCAACAAGCTTGCTCAGGCAGCTGTGATTTATTTGTAAGAGAACAGTTGCTCTCCAGGAAGCTCTTACTGATACAAGTAGCCCCCCTGAAGCCAACTTGCAAGAGTAAGCTTTCCACAAAAGGAAGAGAGCTGCATTTGGGTCCTTGGTGGTATTCTACCTGGTTATTTATACTTTTATACTTATTATAAGTATTATACTTTTACTCTTCACCACCTTTCAGCAGAGAAGCACAAACCACCACTCACCTCAGTGAGTTCAGCAGCAAGCAGCACATAAATTTTTGCAAATAGGAAAACAGACAAAATTAACTCCGTGTGTTAGCAAACTTGTGAAGGTCACAAGATGCCCAGACTGGCCAGAGCCCCTCATTAATTTCCTAATTCCTAGAATCCACCCCAAGATCTCATGACACTCAGCTAACCTGCATCCCCGCTAGACAGCAGCTGGCTGGATGTTGGCCAGCATTCCTCTTAGGATTTGATGCTGAATGTGTTGGAAACTCTTGGATGTTGAGTTATTCTCATTCATAGCCTTTAGAAGCCTTTTGCTGGGGTTGCAGTCAGTAGAAAACAGCGTGAATTGCCTCAGATATAGCTTAGAGGATTAGTGAGAAACGGAGGAAATCCATGAAAGTAGTTTTTAGTGTTGATTCCCTTCTGTCGGAACCAAAATGGACCCAGGTTGGAAGATGACTCTTTGGTTGGCAATGTCTATACAAAAGCAATAAGGCCCTGAAAGGGCACTCACTGCACACCCAGGGACCTTTTATTTTATGAAGATGACGAAAGCACATTCAGCTGCTCTAAAGCCACTAAGACCTTCTGCACTCATTGGTTTCTTTACTTACGAACTCTCCTCTAAATACACAAATGACTTTCTACCAATATAACAAGGAAAATCGTATTTTCCATCATCAGACTTCAGAATGGGAATGTCAGACAAGCCGGATTTCATAAAACAAGCTGGTTTAATAAAGAAACAAAATGACAGCTGTCATTTTTAAATCAACAAAATGTAGGAGAAAACGCAATCTGAATTTGTCCTGTGAGTTTAAATGACACCAAGAGCATCAGCGCACAAAGGGGGTCATACAACTGCGCTTGCCTTCAGCTCCTGATATCTCTCTGCACCCCAGGGGAGGCAAAATGGAAGTGCAGCAGGAGTTCAAAAGCCTTTGTCCACTCTGCGCTAAATCATCACCATTTTCAAAATGCCCATCTCCATTACTGCTACTAAGATCAAGAATTGATGAGCAACTTGGTTGGCTTTCGCAGTGAGATGCCTCAGGCCCTCAGGGATTTTCAGATATCTTCCAAGACCAATTTCTATAACGAGAACATGGGAGGGTTTTTGTCCTTGGAAAGAGCAACCCATATGCTTACAAACCTACAAACTGTCTGCAAACTACAGGGCTACCTGTGGCAAAGGACCTGTGTCCACGCACACCCACACGTGCTCAGCTCGCAGGTCTTATACAGCCTTCAGTCTGCATAAAAATAGACCTTGCGTCTCCTCCAGCTGCGCTTCCCTGGAGGCTGCTGTAGGAATGTCACATCGAAAGCTACAGCCTTAAGAGGTGTTCTGGGCTCTGCTTTAGCTGCTCTGTTGACTCAGCTAACAATTGTACAAATGTTCAAAACGCCCTCCGCAGGAATGATAATCCCAGGATGGGAAATGTAATTTTTTTTTTTGCCATGCTCTGCATTTGCATTAGTGGAATGTAACTATTTTACATTTGGCACTCTTAAAACCAGGTGCCTCTGAGGTGTGTAAAAATGAGATCAGGTTTAAAGGCCAGAGATTCCTAAGACCAATTCCCAGAGCAAGGAGTAAATGATGTTTAAAGTAGGATTAGGAGGAAGCTGCGAGAATACAACACTGACAGGCAATTTCAACCCGTTCTTATCACCGTTCTGCAGCAGTGCCCAGTGGCCCTGAGCGAGATGACGACCACCCCGTGCTAGTGCTGCGGTACGCATAACCACACACACAGAGGAGACCGTCCCTACCTCGGTGAGCTGCCAACCGACATAAAACAGAGAGGAGAAACAGAAGGAGGGGAAAGAGACGCCCAAAGAGGTGGTGAGAAGTACCTAGTGCTGCGCTGCGAGGCTGAGCAAAGCTTGGAGCAGGGACAAGGCTTCTCAAACTCAAACCCTTCAACCCAGCCGAACCGTGAGCAGGGTGAGCCTGACCTTGCAGGCTCACACGCTTCACAAGCCCATGGCGCAACCCAGGGTGGATGGGTGCAGGATCAGGCCCCGCAGCCCTGGCGCCAAGCAGAGACCCACGAGAGGACGACTTACCGGAGGCCCATCTGCACCAGGCATGCCAGGAAGACCGGGCTTGCCCAGCGGCCCCTAAAAACGAACAAAAAAACAGCTGCAGTGGTCAGAGTCTCCAGAGCATCGGAGGAAGGGTCTTTTCAGACACATTTCTTGCTTTTCCTAGCTGTGAAAGCCTGCAGAGAGGCGAGTCTGTTGGAAAAGCTGACGTGACTTGCAGGAGCCTGCTTATTTCTGTGGGCAGAGTTTTTCCAGCATCCTGGGATGCTGCAGCATTAGTGCCAGCACCTCACACAGACATAATTTAAGTCCACCCCGCGCTGCCCACACAAGCAGGGGACTCTCCTGGTGCACATGCCAGGACGCACGCTGTGTCCCTACTCAACGGGAGCCGAGCAAAAACCCAGAGAATCACTGCTCTGTAGGCAAAACTGTTCCCCTTGTTTAAATCCTGACGGCCCTAGGGTGGCCTGGGGGGAACCGAGGCCAGCACCTACCCCACATCAACAGCGGTGGAAAATCAGAGAGAGCTGGTGCAGGCGGGCAGCGGGGAGGAGGGGATCTTGGCTGAGCAAGCCAAATCCACGGGCTTTTCCCATTACCATCCCGCTCAGACTTCCAGGCATTTAGCCCACAGAAAAAGACAATTTTCAGTCCTCTCCTAATGTTTTACCATAGGCTGCCTTCAGAATGTTTCTCCTAAGATGGGAAATGAATGCAAATATTATGAATTAGAGGTAAACCGTGCTTTCTTGTCTCTCTTCTGTCTGGAATGAGAGGAATTAGACTTTCATAGACATGGCTGCAAACAGATGTTGCATATGGGGCAAAGGAGCAGCTGAAGTAGCAAATGCATATTAAAGGCAACAGCTGTCTTAAGTCAGAGCTGCAGTATTTAAACTTACTTTCTCTCCTGGGGGACCGATCGCGCCTTGTGGACCTGGAAGACCCTGTGAAAAGAAAAAAACTAGGGTCATTAAGGAACAAGTTGTTCCAAATGCATTTTGGCAGTGCCTCAGCTGAGCGCCATTCTGGTGCCTGCGACGGCTATGGATTTCCCCAGCTCCACTCAAAATGTCTTGCAAGAGATGATAAAATTTCATTTTTGCACAGCATGCCTCCTCTGGAGAGCTGCACTGCTCCGCCATGTGCAGCCAGGCTCATCCCCAGGGTGGAAACAGAGATGCTCTGAGGAGCAAGACTTGCTGAGAGCCATGGAGAAGGCTGACAGCAAGGCTTGGACATCGGTATTACCCATCTGGCTCCAGAGCAACTGGACCATGGGATGCTAAAAATCAGACATGAGCCACAAGATGTGTCTCGGCCGAAGAGGCTGCTTGGACCTGGGTTTGGCTTTGCATCACGGCAGCAAAAACCAGGTGAGAGCCAGGGGGTTCTGAAACTGGGAGCATTTTCAGGAAGATTTGGGGGCAGCAATGTATCATCAAGCCAATTCCCAGCAATCCCCTTACTGCTGGTCCCGTCTCTGGCAAGGGAGCGAAGCTTGTTCAAAATTATCCTTCCTTTTTCGTACCCATGGAAAAGAAGTTTTCCTCTTACCTGAGCACCTGGGTTACCCTGCTGTCCCGGGGGACCCGGCTCACCTTGAGGACCCTGCGAGGAGACAAGGGCAGAGCTGAAGGCAGGAAAGGCGAGAGCGGAGCCGGTGCTCCCTCAGGCACCGCGGCTCCTGCCCCCTGCACAGCCCCGCACCCTCTCGGCACCCTCTCTAACCCGCCGCTGGTAACCGAGAGCTCCTGGGAAAGGGAAACAGCTTCTCTCCACGGTGGGACAGGGAGGGGTGAAGTTATTTCAGGGCACGCTCGCTTCTCTGCATGGACATGCAGCCCAAATGAGCTGAGCAGGGCTTTAACACAACCTGGCTTTGCATTGGCTCTTCTGCAGGGAGTCCATTTCATTCGATTAGTACAAAGTATGAGGCACATAAAGACTTTTTTTCCCCCTCAGTTAAATTACTATATTTTTATATTCATTAGAACAACACACATCTTGCTGAAAATGTTTGATCTTTCATGGGGAAATAATGTGTAATTCCATCAGAAGTTATAATAAATTAACATCCATTTGCTGTAGAAAGATACCCTCTGTGGTTTTCACAGGCTCTTATAGAAATCTAGACCAGGCTAAAAAGCAATTAGCAAATCTAATTTAATAAGAGTACATTTTACATTTCACTCTATATAATATCTGAACCGTCTGCGAGATTTGCAGTAAAAAACTTACCACATTCCCCTTGGGACCTGTTTGTCCATCCATACCAGCCACACCCTGAGAAAGGATTTAAAAAACAGCACTAAGAAAGTATCTCCTTATTTTGCACCACAAAAACAGAGAAAGTGCCATAAAAATAACAAAACATCCAGAGGCCCTTTGGACCTCATGGAAAGGGAACAATTTTCTAAAGGTGTTTGGTAAAGCAGCCAATTCCACGAATCCAGTTTACACTTTAAAGAGTCATTTCAGTGTTTTCCCCGCTGGTTTAACCTGCCTGCGAGGCAGAATCAGCGCCAGGTCGAGCAAATCCTGGCTAAGTACCGCAGCCGATCGCCTCCAACAGCGAGCAGGCACGGAGTAGCAAATGAAAAGGAACAACCGGACAGAAGACCTCGCCTGGGACACGAATGCATCATTCAACAAGGCAGCGGGCGAAGGCAACGGGGCTGCGCCGCCCCGTGCCAAAACAAAAGGCAACCGGGGTCAAACGCTCCCTGAGCATCTTCATTAAGGGGGTAACATGGCACAATGTCATCTGGAGATGTCCTGATGGGGATTCCCCTGCCACCGTTTTGCTCTGGTGGGGCAACTTATCTGGGTGTGATGGCACGCTTGTGCAACATGAGACAGCTTTGGAGCAGATCCTGAACCCTCATTAAATTTCAGCAGGACTAGGAGCTCCAAGTGAAAATGTCTTCACGTCCCAGGATGGGCTAAGGGTTTCACAACGCCCACTATTCAATGCTGACCCTCTTAGCTCTAGCAGCAGCCCGGGTTTTGGTTTTTAAGTTCTGGGACTTCAGCAAGCTGCAGAGATTTATGGAGAGAGCCCCTGCATCAACACTTCCAGCAGCGCACGACAGATAAGATAATTGTCTCCCGAATAAAAAACAGCACGTTCTTTCCCTTGGCTTTTGCCCAAAATATGAACAAACTGCTTTAAAGTCTCACCAGCCCTCAGGCAAAAGTTAATAGCAAAGCCACTGTGTTAATAACTCTCGTTCTTCCCTTTCAGCCTGAGCGAGGCATTAATATTTACTCAGGTGGGCCAAATCTTGAGCTGCCATAAATGGACGTGACGCCACTGAAAATGGGGGAGAACATGGACTTTGAGCCATAACTCTTTTTTGAATACCACTTCTTGTCATTGCACAGATGTATAAAATTATGCAGCTGTATTATCTGCTTGAATGACTAACGGGGACAGGGTATTTTGCCCGGAAAGCTCAGCTGACTGCCTGAGGAGGGCAGCAGCCCCGGGAACTCACCGGTGGCCCCGGAGGTCCCGGCGGCCCCTTCGGTCCCAGCAGTCCTCGGGGTCCCTGTTGGGGGAAACAAACGGGGTTAGTGTTTCCAGTCCCTGCCCCGCGCCGCCGCGAGCGTGGAATCGGGGTGAGCTTGCGCACGGCTGAGCATCATTGGGGAGCGTCGGGGCTGGCGCGGCAACGACCTTGTTGGTTTTGCAGTAACAGCAGCTTTCTTAGTTTACAAATCAGTAAGAGAAATCCTGTGTGCACACATCCTTGAATTAGAAAGATAAATAATATAAGCACAGACATTTATTCTTTGGATCGGAATAAGGCCCACTTAAACCAACTTTTTTTTTTTTTTAATTTAACCGTATTCCTGGATTACCCTGTAATGCACACAAAGATGCAAGACACTTTGCAGCCACGTCACTCTAGCTGGGGAGTATTATGAAGAATGACCTGATACCGCTAATGGATCATTAGGGTTAGCGTTTCAAAATCTCTCCAGACGTAATTTTTATCATTGACAATCTATACAACTCAGCAAGGCTGGAAAAGGTTTTCAGCCTGCAGCATAAATGTACATTTTCAAAGGCATTTGGTTCTTAAACCTTAACCAGACAGGACTCCTGGTATCATGGTGTTTTCTTTTCCATTTCTAGCTTTCTCACCAGATTTAACCTCGCATCATCTTCAAGGAAATTGGTAGGATTGGAGCATCACATTGAATAAGCAGAGACATGGCGGGAGAATTGTATTCATTCAATAGGAAGCTTTGCAAATCACACCCTGGCACGTCCTCTACCTTGAGCCTTCAGGTGGGTTTGTAGTGAAAGCATAGGGATGGGGTTATGCGTGCACTCAGCTGCAGATCTGAAAGCTCACCTTTTAAACGCGGGCCCTTTCTTAAATTAGGGACCATAGGGGGACCCTGGGTATTTACAAGGATGGTGCTTGTTCAACTGTCACGGAGGAAAATAGTTCTTGATTGATGGGCAGTTTTACCTGTCTACCCAAATATTATACATCCCTTTTTATGACGCAGAGAGGACAGAGGAATTAAAATGAAATGGTACAGGATAAAATAGGAGACATTAAGAAAGTGTCTGATCTTGGAGGCTGCGGGGATTTTGATCCTGCGAAAAACGCACTTTGCAGCACAAACTGGATGCATCGACCGGGTGGTCTGTCCCAGCCGCTGGAGACATTCACGGGCTAAAAGCTTTGCACGCTGAGCCCCAGCAGAGCAGAAACTCTGCCTGTATCAGCTGGCGATGGGAAATGGAAGGAAAGGGAGCAGGATGAAGAGGAAGAAATTTTGAAGTCCCACCGCTAGTTTCAGTTACCATTAAATTTGGTAAGACTCTTTTGGCTCAGGGCAGAGAAAGAGGTAAACATGCAGATTTAGAGTGTATATGTTTATGACAAGAAGTTTCCTGTAATGCAATTTAAACCTTTACTCTGGCCATCAGATATTTTTACTCGTGTTGCTGAAATAAAAATAAACTTCCCTGCATGCATTATCACCATTTAAGTTCCTCTTTTGTTACTGTGTTACCTGAGCACATAAAACGCTTTTAAGACGTTAATAACCCATAAGTTATTGCTTAGACTTGTGCTAAGGAGACAGCTGAGTTGATTAATCTTTCCCAGAAGTTAATCAGACATCTCGTCTATAATTTAGTTCCAGTGAGTCCGTAAATGCCAACCCTTCCCTTTCTCACATGAAGTCTGTCCAACAGTTCTCATCAATTACTCTCAGGCCACCATGCTGGGCCTTAGAACAGCAAGATAAGACATTTTGAAAGCAAAGCTGATAGCAAATGATAGATAGTTAATGTTCTTTTCACAACAAAGGAAATGCATTTTGGATGAAATAAGCAGCCAACAACTGTACTACACACAAAAATCTACAGACAGCCAGAAACAGAGTTTACCATTGCCAGTAAAGTCAAAAATACTCAGTATTGGGGAGAAAAAATGCTTTCAGAGTCTCAAACTGACAACCCAGCTGTTTCTTTTCAGTGGGATACTCCCTGAAAGCATTTCTTTGGGTCGGTCAAGGCATTTCTTTGGGTCGGTCAAGGCATTTCTTTGGGTCGGTCAAGGCATTTCTTTGGGTCGGTCAAGGCATTTCTTTGGGTCGGTCAAGGCATTTCTTTGGGTCGGTCAAGGCATTTCTTTGGGTCGGTCAAGGCATTTCTTTGGGTCGGTCAAGGCATTTCTTTGGGTCGGTCAAGAGATTTTTGTCCACCACCACTAGGCATCTCCTTTCAACCTTCTTGATACTAGGAACTCCCTCCTTCGCTGGCCCTGGTTCAGCTGCTCTGGTGTTAGCAGCATGTGGAGGCCCAAACACTGACAAATTCTGCAGATTTATGAAGTTTTGTGCACTGCGAACAGAATATTGACCCCACTGAAGTCAGGGCTAGAAGTGCCCCCCCCTTGAGCTCAATCCTGCCAGGATTTCATCCTGAGATTTAAAAGCGATCGCTCACGCTGCACAAAACTAAGCGTGCGGGCAAGGGAGCTGCACGGCTGATTGCTGCCATTACCCGCGCAATAGCGGACAAAACCGTTCCTCACTGGAGTTTGCTATGAACACTCATGAAAACTGTATTTCGTGTATGTTCACCATGCATAATTTCCACCTCACCCTGCTTACCTGAATCCTAACACATCAGGAAGAAGGATACATGCAGGTATGAGACCGATCTAAGCTAAGCTTTACATTTACAATTACGTTTTTTTCCAAAGATGAGCCAGTGAGCAAATAAAATCAATGAGAATTTTGCTCATTAAAAAAACCAAACAAAAAACAAAACACAAAAACCCAATCAAACAAAAAAAACCAAACAGAAAGCATCTTCTTTTCTCAGTAGCCATCTTAGTGAAAAAAAAGCAAAACAGAGGAGATACTCACAGGTTCTCCAGGTAGACCTCTGGGTCCAACTTCTCCATCGTCTCCCTGCTCAGCAGCAAAGGCGCAGAGAGAAGCAGCAAAAGAGACAGAACAAACCAGTTATATTTCAGTCACATCACAGGTGTCTCATTCTTGTTAAATAATAATCACACAGAAAACCAGCTTCCCTGGAGTAATAAAAGGGTAGCTGGGCATAAGGAAGACCTTGTAAGCCTGGAGACTAATACTGCGTGTGCAGAATTTACCGAGGTTTAACCCCAGCCAGCAACTAAGCACCACACAGCCGCTCGCTCACTTCGGGAAGAGAATTGGAAGGGTAAAAGTGAGAAAACTCGTGGGTTGAGGTAAGAACAGTTTAAGAATCGAAATAAAATAAAAAATTGTAATGAAAAGGAAAATAACAAAAAGAGAGAACTAAAACCCAAGAAAGACAAGTGATGCAAATGAAAACAATTGCTCACCACCAACCGACCGATGCCCAGCCAGTTCCCGAGCAGCAGCCCCCCGGCCAACCTTCCCCCTGTTTTATTGCTGGGCATGACGCCATATGGTGTGGGATATCCCTTGGGTCAGTTGGGGTCGGCTGTCCCGGCTGTGTCCCCTCCCAACTTCTTGTGCCCCCCCCAGCCTGCTCGCTGGCAGGGTGG
Organism: Aptenodytes patagonicus; assembly: GCF_965638725.1. Lineage (NCBI taxonomy): Eukaryota > Metazoa > Chordata > Aves > Sphenisciformes > Spheniscidae > Aptenodytes > Aptenodytes patagonicus. The sequence continues at coordinate 9,556,748 of NC_134966.1, read as the reverse complement.
TGTGAGAAGCAGAAAAGGCCTTGACTGTGTGTCAGCACTGCTCAGCAATAACGAAAACACCCCTGTGTTATCAACACTGTTTCCAGCACAAATCCAAAACACAGCCCCATACCTGCTACTGGGAAGAACGTTAACTCTACCCCAGCCAAAACCAGCACAATTAGAAATGCTGTAAGGATACTTCGTAATTCATGTCAATGTTTATAAAGATGGATTTTGCTAATAGACAAGATATTGTAGAAACAATTCAGGGCACACGAGTCAATAACTGCAAGATTTAATACCAAACTGAATGGGAAGCCAGCATGGGAGTGCCACCCTGGGAACGTGGTTTAGCCAAATTAGCCCACGGGCTCCTCAGATAAACCAGAGGCAGCAAAGGGGTAATTGCTCACCCCTCCGCTCCCATCTCCTGCTGATGCCCGACCGATCCCCCAGGAGTATTAGAAGGTGCTTCCCCTGAGTTCCTTTTAAATCACTCAAAACCTGAGGCTCCCTCTTAGGAAATCAATCCCAGCAACCAGCCCTTGTAAACCCTCCTCTTCTGCTGATAAAATTCGTGCTCCTCTTCCCAGTTATGCGCTCCGAGCTTCTCTCCCTGCACACCTCGAACGGTTTCTTTTTCTCTTTAGAATGAAAGTTCTCCAGACACTCGTTCTTTCCCCGCAAGACAGGGGTTTGGCCTTTTCAACTTCAAAGCACTTTACAGCCGCAACTAATTAATCCTCACAACATCGTGGTGAGGAAGATGTTATTATCTGTGCTTTACAGAGAAAACAAATAGCCAAAGGTGGAGAGAAAACATCGTGGAAGGGGATTAGAGCCTGGGAAATCCATACTCGCTCCTCCGATTAAACCACACGCTCCTCACAGCCACGAATTCAGCATTTTCAACCTCTCCTCTTAAACCAGCCCTTCTAGACCTGTAATCACTTAGTTTGAGCTTTGCTAAAGGCCTTCGACCATTGACTAAACAGTGTGGAAGGAGAAGTGAATGATTTAATCTTTGATTCCCACATCTGTCTGGAATTTCTGTTCCCCAAGTCTTGCTGCAAAATTTGCTGGATCTTAGAAAATCAGAAGTGATACTTTGCACACCTAGACGATGAACATTTTTCTTGTGTGGTTTTTTTTGTGGTTTTTTTTTTTTTTTTTTAAACGAAAACTGAGTTTTCTGACCAGATTTTTAAAAAAAAATTCTTCTTTTCACTTTTATTCCCATCCTCTTGCTCTGCTTCCCTCTCGCCATGGCCACCTGCAGTATCCCCAGGACACAAGGACGGGGTGCTACCGCTGCCGACTGGCAGCGGACGACATGCCGGTGCTGGCTGCTCTTGCCACGTCTCCGGCTGATACTGCATCTGCTTCTTGTTTACAGGAGTTAGTTATGAATTCAAAGGACTGCCGAATCCAGAGATAGACTTACCCTCTCCCCATCCTCTCCGGGTGCCCCTGGGGGTCCGTGGGGGCCTGGCTCACCCTATAAAGAAACAACAGAAAAGCTTCAGAGAAGGCAGAGACACTTTGGCAATAGAAAATATTGGGTAATGTTGAGAATCCAGGCAACAGGCTTGACTTTTCTGTCTGCACCACGTGCTGAAGGTACTCATACCCTCACGGTTCCCGTCTCCCTGTGCTCTCTGAAGCAGCAGCCCTTCTCTACCTGCTCAGGGCCACGCATGGGCTCCAGCACTGACAGACTAATGTCCTCCAGGGGCTAGAGCTCACAGGATTTACTGGTGACACTTCAGCAGGGGTCTGGGAACCAAGCAGGCGCTGTAGCTCCTTCAGGAAAGGGACTCAGGCTCTGCACGCAGTTATTGCTTTACCCAAGGCATGCTGTTCCATTTCTGGCTGATTAAGCATCTCTCTCGGGCACCGTCTTCCCTTTCCTGTGTAGCTTGTAATCACGATGCAATCTCCGCTGTTCAAACACTCCCTTGCTTTATAAAGCAATGGCTGCGCTCTCTAGGGAGGGGAGACACGAACAGCCTGCCAAAATAACCTGCTTCTTGCATTTTTTCCCATTGTTTAATTATAAAGCAAAGAGAAGAATCCCATTATAATTCCATTATAGTTTTTGGCCATTTCCATTCACAACTGCACTGTCTAAAAGCAGGTTTTGCTTCTTGCTTTGTTTTTCAGTCTGCATTTTATTAAGGAAATTTTTTTCCCCCTTTCCAATTTCAAGCAGTCCCAGAAGGATCTTGCAGCTTCCCAGGATGTGAATGCTGTGCCTGGGAGGGATGCTGTGACATCCCGCACGCTCTTACGGAACGCTCTCATCCTCTCCTAACTGCACCATTGCGGTGCATCCCCAGCAACAGCTGCCCTCCTCCCAGCACCTCCCAGCCGCCACCTCCTCTTGCCAAGGTTTCATTACAGAACATGGCCAGAAGACAAGTGGAAGATAACTTACTCTATTTCCCTTCTCACCAGGCAAACCAGCCAAGCCATCAAACCCTCGGTCACCCTAAAAGAAAAACCAGTTTAGCACACATTTCCACCTGCTGTTGAATATCTTCCCAATTTGTTTCCTTTCTGTGTCAAGGAGGGATCAATTTTGTCCCTCAGACATTCAGCCTCCCCAGCAGTGATGATTTCAAAGTTATAGATTAAAAAAAAGAAAAAAAAGCTCGAAGTCATTTTACCCCCTCCCTCTTCCCCCAGCACCTACAGTTTTAAATGTTTTTCCATGTGGATTTCAGAGCTTCTCTGGGTGACATCTCTCCATGATCTAAAGCATCTCCCATCTGGTCAGGTTCTTCTAGTCCATTTATTTATTTTTTTTTAATTCCATGGAATTACAAACGACAATCCACTGGTGAGCAAACCGGACAATAGTATTCCCATGCCTGCCAACAGGTCCCCAAACACCACCCTGAGCCTCACTGCAATCCATCCCACGCATCCTTTTAACCCTCCTGGACACTCCAAGGAAACAAAAATATATACAAATAAATTCTGGACACCGTCTTAATGAAGTCAAGGTCAGACGACAGATCTGTTTTGACCTAAAAAGGAATGTCATCAGCTGGTAAATTTGGTGATTTCACATGGATGCTTAAGGGTATTGCGAAAGGGGCATCTCCACACCACCCTGCAAAGAGCAGCCTGCTCTGCCTGACCAGGCACAAAGCCAGCTGTGAGACCGGGGATGTATAGGGGATATATAGCCCCAAGCTACTGATACAGGGAAGGCAAACCAAGGCCAGGATGGCTCCAAGCATACCTCTTTTTTCCTACACATCTCCAGCAGCTCCTGCCACTGCCTACTGCTGTAAACGCAGCTCTGGGCCAAACAGAGCTTTGGGCATCCTTCTGGGGAGCACGATGCCAAGCCCAAAATAATGAGCTCTGCTAAAAGGCCAGTGTGATAATTTGTGCATGGCACCGCGTTGAGAAAGTCACGCAACCTCACGCTGGCAGAGTGCAGGCAGCGCTTGCCAGCATCTGCCTGCAAACGACCACGCGAACATCCCCTGAGTGCGCTCCTCACGTCCCCTGCCCAGGCCCCTGGATGCTCCCAAAGGAAACGGGCAACGTTGAGAAATTCAAGTGTGAGGAAGAAAAAAGCAAAACCCCATTAGTCCTAGAGCAGGCAGGCAGCAGGAGCCTGCCTTCCCGGGGCTTTCGCCCGTGCCCATGCAGGTCCTCCGGGTCGGTATGCGGAGAGCTTATGGTGAACCATGGCAAGCCACAACAGGGTTTCTCTCCAAATTTGTGCCCTGTTCCAGTCTCCTGTGTTTGTTCTGGGGGGAAAACGGGGACAGGAGTGCACAGAGCCAGCCTTTTCCTGGAAGCCTCAACTCTTTAGAAAAGAGGAGACGCAGGGGTGTTTGCAAGTCGTGGGTGACACCATCTCCTAACGCCCAGGGCAGAAGGCAGCGAGCACCACCCAGTAGATAGAAAAGTCCCCTTTTCCTCTGCGAAGAGGTGAAGCCACTTGTATTTTCACATACTACTGGTGTGTGAAAATAGTACCAGCTCCTCCCTCCCACAAATACTTTACCTATTAGAAAGGAAAGTCGATGACACCTGAGCAGATCTGAGGACAGATCGGTCTGGCCAAGGCTGGCCGAGGTGCACCCAGGGTAACCAACAGCGCTTTCCTTGTGGCAGGTCCTAGAGCATCGCTCTGTCTCTGCTCACAGCAAATTTCCTTCTTTCCAGCGCTGCTCGTTACTCTGTTTTCCCTTCTTCCCTGGCATCTATTCCTTTGAGGGCAGTCGACACTCATTAAAGCACTTTACAGGATAAATGATTTGCAGTCTCCTGTCTCTGTATCAAACCCCCCCCATCTAGTCCAGCTTTAAGTATCTACATAATAAAGTACTTAAACCTTCTAATACATGATTCCCTGAGCAAACTTTCTCTGCATTCAATTTCAGTGGAAAAGCTTCTTTCTTACTTAATAATACCAGCAGATCACAGCTGAATGAAGGGATTTTGTCTCAAATAAAAATACAGGGCATTAAAATTCCTCACCACACCTTCTACATTTCCTCTCCCAGTTAATAGGTATTTTTTTGGTAGTTATATTTTTAGGACGTTTCCAACTGCTCATTCATGTTTGTCTTTCATAATTGGGATTCCAAAGTATTTGTTCTACAACTGCAGCCAAGGGAGCATATTTCATTCTTAAGAGGATCCAGCAATTTAAATAAGTTGCATTAAAAAAAAAAGGAAAAGAAAAGAAAAGAAATTGCTATTCTGCCTTGTAGGTGTGTGTTTAACCTCCCTCTCTCAAATGTGGAGCCCATGACTTCACAGGAGTCGCTGGAGCATTTCAACAACCTCCTTCAAGCAAGGTGGGCTCCTTCTGCCAAGGGTCCCTCAGTTCATGCTTGCTAAAAACCAGACGCACATAAATACGTGGCGCTACCTTTGGTCCTGTCTGGCCTGGCATTCCCCGGGCGCCGTCACTGCCAGCTCGTCCCTGCAACAGAGAAAAGCAAAGTCAAATACAAAGGGTAAGGCAGGACCACAGGGACATCTGCTCTTTGGTCTGTGGCCGAGTGAGGTTTTATTTAAGTCGGAGCTCGCCGGCTGGGGAGCAGCTTCCCTTGGCAAGGGAAAAAATGCTGGTCTGTTTTTGAAGTAGCATCCCGGGCTCAGCCTGGCGCTAACGAGGGGTGCGAGACAAATGGCAGCGAAGCTGCTTCATTACATGGGATGCTGGGACATGGTCATTGATTTTAATTTGAAGTAATTATCTTCCAGCACATTTTAAGATATGCTAATGACGATGTCTGCAAATTGAAATGAGATAATTTTTTTTTTTTTAAGAAAGCCAGAAGCAGGTCACACAAAAGATTTTCTTGTTTCTTTTTCTGGCAAGCCAAATCATGACAAGCCAGAGGATAGAGTAAAATAATCAGCATTGGGGATGCTGACAGAGCAAGTGAGCACAATTTATACCAACTCCAGAAAACCCCCGGGGACCGGATCCTCCTCGCGCACTACTGAGACTTGGGGACTGTCCAAACCAGCCCGGAGCGTTTATGCAGCTACAACCTCAACGCCGCAGAGAAAAAAAAAAAAAAGACGACAAAAGAGTGGCAAGTGTGGACTTGCAGTTCTCCCCACGCCGCCTGGCTTTTAACTCTCATCCCCATTTGCATCTGCCCAGATGGATGGAGAGGTCCTGGACAAGCCACCAGCTGGCTGCCAGCCTGCTCTTGTGCAACGCGCTCGGTGCTCAGAAATTGTTTGGCAGCAGAAACAGTTTCTAGCAGAAGTTGTAGTTAATGCAGTCGTCAGCACAGCTCCCAGGACACTCACCCTGCGGCCTGGTTTTCCTGCTGGACCAGGAGGACCCTGGATGCCTCGTGGACCCTGCAAGGCATCAAGGAGAGAGGAAGAAATGCCATCACCCAAAGGCACAACAGACGGACCCAGTGCCTGCTGGCATCACAGATCAGGCGCTGCTGGGGCTGTCAGAGTCACCAGGGCTACAAAATGGGACGTGAACCCCTCGAGCAGAGCCCATGGTTCAGGATACACAGGAAAGGCTCAGGACTGAGCATCTCTGGACAGGAATCGCACGCGTTTATCCATGAGGAAGCTTTTGCCCTGCAAGCAGCTCCACATGGTGGAGACAAATCACTTCCCTCACCATTAGAAAATGGGAACTTTCCCTTAAAGCAGGATTTACGGCTTGGAAGAACAATTTCCTGAGCATTAGCAAACTCCCCATACTCCAACCTATCTCGTGTTTACAGGACTCCTCCACGGATGTCTTCGCAGGAAAGGACTACCACCCACAGAATTTTACACTGTTGGCTTAAAATTATGCCTTGAGTCTGCATTTGGATACTTGAAGGAACATTTATGTGCAAAACAGATGTTCCCACACCTTCCTACTTTCAGCTGGCATTGGGTTACTGAATTGCTCCTTCACAACAGCCTCTCTAAAGCAGGACTGGCTGCTCCACGCCTTCGTTTCCCCCAGATCCCTCCGGTCACCCCCTTTTCCCATACTCACCTGAGGTCCCATATCTCCAGCTTCTCCCTTTAGTCCTCCACTGCCCGGGGGTCCCTTTGAATAGAGAACATGATTTATTACATTTTTCCACAACAGAGTAAGAGGGAAGATTCATACCATGTTAAGAAAGAACCGTTCAGGCAGGTAACCCAGAGCATCCACGGAGCCGGCGCCAGCTGGGTCTGCTCCGTCCTTGCTTGCCCGCTCACTTACCATGGGGCCCGGCCGCCCCGTCAGACCCATTGGCCCCGCTGGTCCTCTCAGCGCCAGCTGCAACAGAAAGAGAAACGTTGCTCAGTTGGTGTCTCCGCTTCCTCGCCGCAATGGGACAAAGCCACCATCGCGCCACCAGCCACGCGTTCTCTCCACTCCCCGAGAACCACGAATCCTCGGAGCAACGTCCGTACCCTCAGTGAATTTACCCACGAACGTCCAACCCGCTGCCCCACCGACTCCTTTCTGCGTCCACAAATGGGCAAAGCCCCCGGACGGTGCACGAGTCTGCTGAGAGGACATACGGACCTACACCCCCATCCGCCTGTAGGCATCCTCCCCCCGTACCCCCGCTCTGCACCGCGCACGTGAAGTACAAACCCCCGGGTCTAGATGCGTACAGACACACCCTGGCCCAGACCCAGGGCAGACGGAGGGGCGAGGAGCTACCTGCATTTAAACCAGATGAGAATCTGCCTCTGCAGGTCAGATCCCCCCTTTTCCATCACCACGTATAGACACAATAAAATGGATGCTTTTGGCAACAAATTATTGCAGGTAAATGTCAAAACTTTGCCTGGACAGGCTACAGGGATTTGTTCACATATATTTATGATCCCCGTTCAGTTTAGGAGGATTTTTTTCTTTATGATCCTAGGAGTTCAATTTTAGAGGAATTTTTTCCTTTTTTTTTTTGTGGTTACTATTTAATATCCTGCAAACAGAACAACAATTCTATTTGCAACAGGGGGCTTTTAGCTCAATAATTAAGGTGTCATGTAACCATGCACCAAGTCAGTAATTTCCATGGTGGGTAATGGGGCTGGTCCACACTTTAAAACATCACTCGGACAATTTGTTCCCTCGTGACAATTCAACACTTTAAAAGAGTTATAAACATCTGTGTGCTCCAGTAATTAAAATCTACCCGTGATTGCACTTGGAACGGTATAAATATTGCACAAATGCTAGATTATGTGGTATCTTTTTACAACACCCCATTAAAAGCGAGATGCTCTAAAACACTGCCGGCTGGGACAATGTTTGGTGTCTAATGAAAGCCAAATTTTAAGGGAATAAATCAACCTAATAATGCAATTAACAACAACGATAACAAGAACAACAAACCCTCAAAAAAGGAAAGAAGATATCCTCCCCCCTGCAAGGACTCCTTTTCCATTCCTGCCATATCCTTTAACTTCCCCACAAAAAAAAAAAGTCATTTATTTCCCTTTCTGTTTTGGTATCAGGGGTTTCAGCTGAAATTATCTAACAATAGGTTGAAATTAACCAAGAAATTGATTTTTTTCCTTTATGGAAATATTCAACTTTTCATCCACAGCCCAAAAGTCACCCAGGATTTGTTTGTTTTTTACATTTTTCCCAAAACCTGAAAATTAAGAAAACAGAGAAAAGGGACTTCGAGTGAGGGGAGGGAGGTTCTTTGGTTTTTTCCTAACAGCCATAATTTTCAACAGGCAGAAAAAAAAAGAACAAAAACAGAGAGTCTGAGAGAGCAGATGCTTCTCATGAAATGTTCATCTGGTCAAAACCCCCTATTTCCCAGAAAAATAAAATGCTGATAGAAAAACCGTAGGCAGCCTTAAAATTAAGACTGACAAGGTAACACCAGAAACATAATCCACCAATATTCTTCTCGGAGCAAGGTTAATAGACAGGAAAAATGCAGTGGCTGGTAGCAGCGGGGCCCTGTACTCTACCTGAATACATATAAAATCAAACTCCTTTGTAGAAGAGGAGTTGGATGGAAACCAGAATAGCCCCAGCTAAGCCAAAACCTTCGTTATAAACTTAAAAGGGGCATGTGCCACCCAGCTGGGTGGAGACCCCAAGGGACTTTATTTCATTAAAGGGTGAAATAAATTGCTTTTTAGCCTATTTCAGCAGACAGGCCCAAAAAGTCTGTGCTAAAGCGACCGCCGACAGCTCTGAACAACAGACTGGCTACGTCCAAGCCACACATCCCAGCTGCAGCCAGATGTGGGCTTCGGACCTGAGGAGCACACCTAAGCTGTGTCCCTGGACGACTGCACTTGGCAGGGAGAGGAGCAATGCCCCCAAAGCCGCGTCCCTTTGCGAACTGCCTCCCTCAACTATCTTTCTTACATTTTCCCCTTTACTGCAAGGGTGTCCTTACAGCCAGCATTTGGTCCCTCCTGGGCAAGACGGGGGCAAACACAGCAGGAGGGCACTCGTGGGGTCCCCACGTGTTCCCTTCTGCTGTAATTGTGCCTCTCGCATCTCTGCTTTTAACGTGCCAATGATCAAATGTAACTTCACACAAGTACTCATGGAAGAAAAATTTCAAAGCTGTACTGGCTAGAAATTAAGTTTTATTTTGAACAGATGAGCGTGAAGCCTTATACACTAAGGTACTCATCCAGGCAGGGGACAGGAGTTGTACTGGGAGCATGCACGGCTGATCTTGTTTCACCAGCTAGCCTACCTAACAAACACTGCCAGGGATTATTTGGTCATCAATCAGTAAGGTCATCTGAGGAAAAAAGGTTGCATGGATAGTCATCATGTATTTCCAAATAAAAACATTAAAGAAAGTTGCAGTTTGCCTGTTGAGATCCGTGGAGCTGGGAACAGCTTACGTCTGTGACATATGTTTAATTATTACGATTTACTGGGGGAAAAAAAACCAAAACCAAACAAAAGAAAGAAAGAAAATCCCTACAGCATATACCACAACTGTTCATATAGACTCTCAAAACTGTCAGCATAAACAGCAAACGCTACTGAAGCCAACAGGTCTATGTCTACTGGCACCGGCAGAAGGCCTGGTCCAAGGTCTGCAGGCAATTTAAAACCAGCTTTCTAGGGCCTGGCCTATTACTGGCCATTAGTAAAAGGCCAAGTCATCCAGATGTCATCAGCTCAAGCAATCGCACAAGCAATACCATCTCAGATGAGAGGCTGTTACCACCCCCAGCACCATGGATGGTGCAAGTATGAAGACATCTCCTCTGGCACATTTATTCTGGTCCTCCTCCGCTTCCTCGGGCACCTGCTGCAAGAGACATCTCCACCACCCTTCACTTACCCTGGCCTGCTGCAGGATGGCTTGGGCTTGGGCCTCCTGGGCTGAAACGAGAGGTCCTTTAGAGCCAGCATCTCCTCCTCCACTAAAGCGGAACTGATGGGAACAAGATGGAGAAAGCAGGTCACAGGGTTGTTGTCCCTCCACCCTCACGCTAGCCTGACTCCTAAACAACTCTGTTCAGCATGACTGACCCAACCCCATCACTGTCCTTCCAGACCATCCTATTAACCACCGTGCTCTCAGGTCACCCAGCTCACAGGCACAAGCCGACCGTTTCCCATGTCCGTACCCGCACAGCAAATTCTGCCAGCTCAAAGTAACGCACAATAAGAGGGATTTGTAGGCTCTGAACTGTAAGGACCTCACACACCACCGTCCAAAACTAAATGCAGAGTTCTCACAGGGCTGATAATCCCCATGCGGATGCTCTTGGCCAGGAGACCCCCGGAGATGGGGTTGCATCAGGTTATTTGGCTGTAGCTGCCTGTTTGCCCCGGGACAAAGGCTGTATTTCTCAAGTGTGCTTCAAATAAGAGAGTTTGGCCTATTGTTCAAGCCAGGATCCTTCAGCACACAAAGGATTTAAAAAAACCCCAAACATCAATGTTTTATTTTCCCAAACTTGAAAGGGAAGGAGTTTAGTGTTTTCTTCTGCCTCTTCCACCCCCAACAGCTACAAGCCCACTTCCCAGGACACACACCCTTCTCCTGCCTTAACTGCATGTGCGTTCGGGTTTTGCAAGAAGAACTCTCCAGGCGGCAGAACCTACTTGGACGGCTCTTTCACCTCCATTTCACCTCTGCGTTTCACTTGGTTGGCACTAGGTATATGACCACACGAACTTGGCAAGCAGATTCAAAGAGATGCAATTTATAGGCCTACGGTTGGTTACTGTAGGGGCCAACAAACGTATTGTAATGGCCAGCTAAGCTCCATGTTGAGCTCTTGGCCTAGGCTGCCCTAGGCATCCTGCCAGGAACCTACACAACTATCACCCTACCATTTGGAGCCCGTACAAGAATGCTGCGGTTTTTCACTAAAGACTCTTTCCCTTTAGTACCTAACCACTTATTTTCAGCAGCTGGTTTCCTTAGGGTTTTCTCACATCAAAGCAGACACAAAATATAACCATTCCTTTAGCTTCCCAGGACCAAGAAGGCTGACTCGGTACTTGCTAGCTTCATACAGGAGAAAAAAAAACCAGCGCAAGTTAACCACTGGTCATCAGAAGAGACCGGTTCGTTCAGGTGCTTACAATTTTGGCACCCGCTTTGAAGAGCTGTTAGAGGTTCCTCGCTGTAGGAGGGAGGGTTCTGCCTGGAAATTTGGGCCCTTGGAGGTGTCTTCAGTTGCTCCTTCACGACTTTCACTCTCCAACACCATGCCCAGTCAGCTTATTCATCACTTCTAGAAATTTTAAACCTACCTACCCTATGCTTTTGACCAGTGAAGAAGTTACAGCACTTTGCAAAAAGTAAATTTACAAGGGCAACCATCCGGATCCATCTTTTATACCAAGGAAAATGCGTCCTCGGTGTAAAAGAGATGGGAGACTTCTGCAAGAACAGGCACTAAGCTGTAGCAAAGTCAAGAAGCCCAACTCGTTTAAATGCTTTTTTAGTTACGCTTGTACTTACAGGCAACATAAGCATTGTCCCTGGTGGTCCTGGTAAACCATCTGCTCCTGGAAGACCTGGGCGACCAGGTGGTCCCTACAAGAAGAAAAAAAATAAGCTTCTATAGCATCATTTTAGTCACGTCCATAGAGGCATATGTCACAATACAAAAGGCTCCCTATCTTGACAGACAGGCATTGAGCACGTAGGCATCTCAATGCTATGGCAAATTTTGTGGAAGCACATTGTTGTGATTTTAACCCGGCAGGCAGCTAAACGCCACACAGCCGTTCGCTCACTGCCCCTCAACCCCCCCAGTGGGATGGGGGAGAGAATTTGGGGGGGGGAGGGGGGAAGGTAAAATTTGTGGGTTGATATAAAGACAGTTTAATAGGACAGAAAAGGAAGGGAAAATAATAATAATAATGATAAAAGAATATACAGAATAAGTGATACACAATGCAATTGCTCACCACCCGCAACCGATGCCCAACCAGTTCCCGAACAGCGGTCACTGCCCCCCGGCCAACTCCCCCCAGTTTCTAGACTGAGCATGACGTCACGTGGTATGGAATGTCCCTTTGGCCAGTTTGGGTCAGCTGTCCTGGCTGTGCCCCCTCCCAGCTTCTCGCTGGCAGGGCATGAGAAGCTGAAAAGTCCTTGCCTAGTGCAAGCACTGCTCAGCAGCAACTAAAACATCGGTGTGTTATCAACATTATTCTCATATTAAATCCAAAACACAGCACTGTACCAGCTACTAGGAAGAAAATTAACTCTATCCCAGCTGAAATTAGGACACACATCTGTAAGTGCACACGATTTTTCTTAGCAATTCCCTCTTCTTACATCCTGGCCCCTGTATTTTCAGGGTCTGCCATATGCAATTTTTAAGCAAGCAATAAAAATCTCTGCAATGTTCCAAGTTAATGGAATCAATGCTTAGTTGGGTCTGTTAAAACCTATTTAAAAAAGTATACGAAACTTCATAACTCAGGTCAGTGAAACAGAAATGTGGAAAGATAAATACATTTCCATACATGTTCAGTCATCTGGGTCATTCCATTTTTCTCTCTTTTTTTTTTTTCAGTCCTATGAGACTACTTCCATCTACAAGGGAGTGATCCTGTCAGCAGCTGTAAATCAGCAAAACCCTGAGGATCTCAATGGAGCTGTGCTGATTAACATCAGTTGAGTATCTTTAACTTGTACTAAAGAAACGAGTATGCAGTAAAAGATCTATTGATGAAGCTATAAGTAATCAAATATGGCCAATTTTCCTAAGGCAGCCCATAGATTATTTGTGTTCCCAACTGTGTACTTGGCAAAAAGTTTAAGTTAACCCAAATTTGCACATCCATCCAGCAATCCTACATGCAAATGAGGATGACATCCAACTACTCAACGTGTACGCCTAATTCCAATTTTCACACCAGCTTAAGGAGCCAAAGGCAAGAGTGACTTGATCACATCCCAGTGAGGCGAAGAGCAGCCCTGGTGCTCATTTCATGGCGAGACAGACAGGACCGCCTGGCCAACAGCTCAAGCTTTAGGACTTGGACACTCCCCTGTTTAGTAAATACCAATAATAAATCTATCTGCGGAGAACCAAAGCTCTTAGAAGGGCAAGCAACAAACATCTATGTTAGTTCTTGCTCTCTTCAACCTGCCTGAAAGCCCTCCAGCCTGTGCAGACACCAAAGTAAAAATAAAACCCTGCCACAAATCACAGACATATATGGACACGCTACAGGGACACAGAAGAGCCAGACCTTGCCCCGGAAAGTTGCACGCTCACCCCACAAGGCAAAGGGAAGCGGATAAAGGTCGAAAGGGAGGAGGGAAAGAGAAATAGGTAACAGAGTTCCTAAAAATCAGAACGTTTTAAAAAACCAAGCCACCAAACCAAAGTGTTTGATGCATTATCCTTGCCCCACTGTCTTCCAGCAAGATCTTGGTGCATTTCTCAATCTCTTTGTTCCCTCTTCTTCCATTCCCTCTATGCCGTGTTCAACTTAACATTTCCCTCGTCGTCTCCCTCTTAAAAAGGAACCCAAAATATTCAAGGCAAAGTTTCAAGCACTAAATTAGAGCCCAGCACCAGGGTGGGGGTGAAGAGCTGCCACTACTCCACCCTGCCCCAGCCCGTGCATCGCTCCGGCCGGGCTGCGGCTGGACCCGCACCACAATTACAGGGCAGAGCAGCGCTGCGGATGAGGAGCCAAGGTCTGCACCGCAACCGGCCTGGAATAACAACGCTGCTCCCAGCGCTGCAGCAGACAGCACTGCAGCCAGTGATTTATCAGCAAAAAAAAAAAAAAAAAAAAAAAAAAAAAAAAGAGACCCAGCAGCTCCCTCAGCGCCAAAGGGAGACTGCATAACACACCAGCCCATCCATTTTTCAAGACAAGCTCATGATGTTACATTCACGCTGTTTACTTAGTCTGGCCGACACCAGAGTCCCTGACTCCGCTGCTGAGGTGCAGAGGGCAGTCCCATCTGTTGGACCAGAAGCACAAGAAATCATTTGGGCCAGACTCATTTTATATAATAAACTTTCTTCCCCTCTCTCTCTCCTCCTTTAACTCCGGTCCTGCATATGATGGATCAGGAATGAGCTTGTTTATCTCTCTGCACGTACTCTGCCTGACAAACATTGATGCAATGTTTTTATACATAAACGCCTCTTTTTGTTTCAGGTTGAGTGCGTGAGGTCTTTTCCTTGTGGGGTGGAGCGGCGGGGGGCAACGGTACGGAGGAAAATCAAACCCATAAAGGACTTGTTAAATTTACTTTCACGAATGCCTTTAAGAAATGCAGCATGCCAGACTCTCAGTTGGTGTAAATCTGTGTCACTCATTATGTAAATAGAGATTTGCTGATATATAGCAGCCAAGGATGGAGACTTCAACTTTCATTTGGTGCAGTGCTCTAAAATGCCATGCCGAGTGCAAACACTAATGCAGTATTTCAAGGGAATGTTTAAACTGAAACCTCAGTGTGTTAGTGCCCGGGCTCCTCGAGTGACAGAGTGGTGCCCAGCAGCCCACAGTATTGAGCCTCAAAATTTGCTGTAAGTGTCTCTCCAGAATTATTTTTCTGCCATTTTCAGCCCTGGTCAGAAAATTACAGAACAGAAGATCTCTCTCACAGTATTTGGGGTCTTCTAGGTAAGGCAGCGCTTGCCGTCTGATGGAAAAGAGGGCACCCTGAAAACGTCAAGCCTTTCAGAACCCCAATAAGGATTTCAGGGACCTAGTACACTTCTGAGATGCAAAACTGTCCTCAGGGGGAATGAGTCCTTTGGGACGCACTGACTGTATAGTCTTGGAAGCTATAGCTATTGCTTTGCGACCAGCCTTCCCCCAGAGGCACGCTGATCAAGACACCCCAGATTTCCAAACACACAGCGGGGTCGGTGACAGAGCTGCAGTCTGCTCTAATGCTGCAGCTCATCTTGTTCAAAGGAGCTGCATTTTCCCCCACTTTCTTCATTCCAGTCCGAAGTTCCCATGAAATAGCTCTCTGGTCTCTTAAAGTGCCATATTTTCTTCTTCCCACTGCTGGAAGAAACCTGCCTAAGTCATCCTAGACCGCCCTCCCCCAAGATGAGTCCTCTGAAACCTCCCACAAACAGGCTGCTCTGCAGCTTTGCCGGTGACGCAAACTCTTCTTCGCGTTGTAAAATAACTGGGATAAATGAACAAACTGACATGATGAATAAAACAGAGCTAAATGAGTGTTGGCCAATATTAACATAGCTGAATGTTGTTGGTATATTAATTCAGTGCACCTGCCTGACTGCAAATAAAAAGCCTATCAGATGCAGGCATAGGAAGTGTTCCTCACTGTACACATATAAGCGTCATGTAAATTCATGAGCTACGTGCAGGGTTAATAATAAACAAATTAAAAGAGGAGCTGCTCTAATTGAAAAGGAGTATTTTAATACAGTTGCAGTTCCTGGCTCTGCAAGTTCATCACTTCTCTATGCACAATATGTTGTATCACATTCTGTTCTGGACACTCAGAAAAGCAGGATCTGCCGTCGGTGCTAGAATGCAAATTACACCTTTCATTTCAGGGTGCGGAGCATCATCATCAGGGACAGTGTGTCTGCTGATTGGCTTTGCACGGCCGTTCAAGAGGAGCCTGGCCAGCAAACGCCTGCATCTGCCTGGACAAATGGCAGAAATGCAGACTCCCTTGTCACCAGGGTCAGCATCCATCCTGCCAGGCAAATGAATTCTTTGGCACAGAAGCAGCGCATCAAGGGGAGAAGAGAAAGCTAGGCAACATATAGAACCCATGCAGGATGAAGACTCACCAAGAGCCTGATGAAGCCACACAGCTCTTTTGACTAATCCTAGACCACCGCAAGATGCAAACCACTGGCTGGGACCTTGCCCAGCTTGCCCATCCTCTATGAAGTCCGACACCCGAGGATGCAGAGCCCTCCCTTGGTCCTTCTGCTGGAGTAGGGCAGGAAGAACCAGGACTGCAGTGTCTCAAGGGTTAAGCCAACCTCTCTGAGCAGTGGCCCTGGCTCCCGGCCATGGGCTGAGCCTGCAGCTGCGTATTGACTTTCTGAGCTTGCAGGCACCAATCGATGGAGCACAGTCAGGGCCTCTCGTTCTCAATCATGTCACAACCACAGGAAACTTTATTACTGTTCCATCAAAAAACAATAAATACACCAGGAGTGTAAATGAGGTGGGGGTCTTTACAGCAATGCTCCAGGGGGGACGCAGGAGCACAGCAGCCAAGGGACTCCAGCCAAGTCCCCAGGGGACCAACAAGGCAAAGAGCCTTAATTAAAAAAAACAACAAAAAACAAGCCAGGGCCCAGGTTAGGGTCATTGCCACAAGAATGCTCCAACACCTGAGTAACCTCCTCAAGTACACCTTAAAACCACAGCAGACACGGGCCTGCACTGGGAAGTAGTGATTTTATTTCTCTCAGTGGTTGTATTTTGCAACTTGCACATCATCAGGCTGGGAGGTGAATAATGAAGGTTTGGAGCCAGCTGGTTACTTTGTCCTCCAGCAGGCAGGAAAGCTGGGAACACAAGCCCCCCTGCCCATGCCCCCAGGGGTCCCAAATCCACCCCAATGGGATGGTCATTCGGAAGAGCACCAAACTGCAGAGGGGCAGTTTCCCATCTCTTGCTTATTGCTGACAAGCAGGTGGGATGGAGAACCACCTCGATGGGTGGGAGAGGAATGATGGCAAGGGCAGCGCTAGGGAAGGACAACAGCTCAAGGGTGCACAGGACAGAAAAGGCAACACAGATGGATTTTAAAAGCTGAGGGGAGAAGGGAAGGGTAAACACCAGCTTAAAAAAAAAAAAAGGCCTCTCCAAGTTAAGGCACAGTGGCTCAGTGTCCACTTAACCCACGCAGAGAGCTGGGCCAGGAAGGACTTAGGGAAAAATATTCAGCCTTTCTGTCTAATCTGTGGTTTCATATTTTGATACATCCCTTCCTGCATCCTTGTAGGATGTATAACCGTGCTCGGTCGCTTCCAGAGGTGCCTCAGCTGGTGTTGCTGTGCCCACAGCCAGGCCAGGAGCCAGAAGAAATGAAAACCAGAGGGTTTGATGCACACCTGATGGCAACCACAGAAGAAGCCAGGGCAAACCTTGGCATCGCTCCAGCATTAAAAACAAGGCTAAGAGGTGAGATCTTGTTCTGATCCTCTGCAATGGAGTGAACGCTCCCTTCCTATTCTTTCTGGGGTTTAGGTTACTCAATTAAGACAAAAAAGTTAAAAAAAGTACAAGGCCACAATATGAATCCTTCAGGACGAGAGGAAATGGCCTCAAGTTGCGCCAGGGGAGGTTTAGGTTGGACATGAGGAAAAATTTCTTTACTGAAAGAGTGGTGAAACATTGGAACAGGCTGCCCAGGGAGGTGGTTAAGTCACCATCCCTGGAAGTATTTGAAAGACGTGTAGATGAGGCGCTGAGGGACATGGTTTAGTGGGCATGGGGGTGTTGGGTTGACGGTTGGACTCGATGATCTTAGAGGTCTTTTCCAACCTTAATGATTCTATGATTCTTAACAGCACAGCTAATTGCTGCAACTGCTAAGACACACATGAGAACAGCACAACACCCCTTATCTATCCAGACCTTCCCATTTGAACCCGGTCATCGGCTTTTCCCACCTTGTCCGGGCAGAATTCGACCCAAAATCTGCCAGAAGAGTAGGAAGCCCTACAAACTCAGAGAGCCTGGGTCACCCCAGCTTATACTTCCCGGGCACTCAGGAGGCAAACGGGATGCAGTTCCCCATCTGGAAACCAACTGTTGGATCGGTGAAGGATGCTGCGGTGCACGCGAGCCTGCCATGGGTGGCGGGCTGCCTTATCTGCCAGAAAAACATGCTCAGGACCTCAAGCGATCAGATTAGGGAAGTGTTTGCTGATAAGCACTCCCTTCCTTGGAAAGGTGTTTTGCATTCTCTAGGTGACAGCGCTGACGGCAGCGGGATGTTGTGTGTTCGGGCACATCTCCTGTGATCTGTGTCACTGCTGCTCTCCTCCCTCCTGCGCTTTCCAGGAGAAACTCTGGAAAAAACAGACCTCCAACTAAGCCTGCCTTCAGAAACCCACCTGTAGGCACATTTTTTTGCCCTTTTTGCTAACAGGACTGTCAGGATGTCTCAGGCCACAACAAGCTACAGGTGGAGGCTGGCATTAGGGCTGCTGGGAGCCCCATTCCCCAGATGAAACAGCAGTACACTAGAAGCTCTTTTGAAAGCATACTTGACTGCACTCAGCATCAAGATGCGCCAAGGCACCAAAACGGTGTCTAGCTCCAAACTCCATTTGTTTTGCTCAGGCAAACCTGCTGAAATCAATGAATTTACTCATGCGAGATGACTGCTGCTGGTATGCATGTCCCCCTGTGCCGCTGCTGCACCAGCCTGCGGCCCCACACGTCGCTCCGCTGAGCTGCACCAAGACAGGAACCGCTCTCTTCTCCTGTCAGCACAGCCCTGGTTTTGGTGCTCCATCACCTAAACTAGTATTGCTCAAGGGCACTGCGTGCACTCCTCTAGTTACAGACCCAAACCGAGCTGCTCGGGCAGCCGAGGCTGATCCCACCTCAGCCTCTGTGCAAAGCCAGAGCCCATCTGTGCTATAGTGAATCTTCCACTAGATGTCAGGCCAAAATTCCCACTGGGTGCAGGGCTGGGAGCAGCATGGAGCCTGATCCGCGTCTGCCCAGGCAGCTGCGCACGGGTACCCTGTCGCCGGGCTGCCTCTGCCAGGGAGGGGGAATAGGCTTGAACGGTGAGCAAACAAAAGCAAATGAGGAGTGCATTGGTATGAGGGTCACTTAGACTCGGCTCAGGGAGTGAGGAGAATGGGTTTTAATTGTCAGCATTGCCAAGCGCACAGATTGCCGCTCGAATGGTGCTTGTGCACCACTTACTGACCCCAGGCTCGAGTTCAGCAGCTCCCAAAACACAGGTCATTCCTGATCCCAGGTGAGGACTCAGCAAGAACGAATAAATATGCAACTCTGACCAAAGCGCGGTGCTAAACTATGGGATTTGGGGTCACAGTCCACAAAAGGGCATGGAGGCAGCAGCTGCCTTCGATGAGACACCCTGAAGCTGGAGGCTTCTGCAGGCAGCAGTTTACAAAGCAGTGGCTGCTAGGGGCAAAACCGATTTAAAGTAACATCAAAACCAAACATGCAAAACCTAAGTTACTGCATTGCTAAAGCACATAAATCAGTCTCTAGTGCTTGCTGGTACAGACCAATAATCCACCTACAGAAAAGGCGAGGTGCTGCACAAGAGCCACCTTCCCACCAGGAGCAGTCTGGGACACAAAACGAATGTAAGGAAAGACCTGCAGCAGGGGTGCTGGCATGACCCTGGGACCATCCTGGACCTAAACAAAACCAAACCCTCTACCAGAACTCACAACACCAGCTGGAACGAGGACGCAGAATTGCCATTGAACTTCATTTTACTGTGCTAACAGCTATTTTCTGTGTTTGCTTATCCTGTTTTCCCAGTGCCACAGCCCAGTTCCCGCACTGGAACAAGCGGTCACGTGCCAAAGGGTGCAAGCAGAGCGCAGAGGGTTTGTCAGCCTTACTCTTGGTTTCAACCTGGAGAAAACTGCTTCATGCATTTGACTAGCGTGGCTGTTCCCCAGCCCTTTGCCCCTGCATGCAAAGGTCTGCCCTGTACCCTACCATAAGCTCCTTTTGGGGCTGACTCAGAGGAGATTGCTATTACAGGATGAGCAGTATTTTAGGGCTCCAGTGATACGCCACAGTCCCGTTTTGCACACACAAAACAACTCAAGGCTTCAGCCAAAGAGGAGAAAAACATGGGTACTCACTCTCTCCCCAGGGTCACCCATTAAGCCCACGGGTCCAGTTGGTCCTGGAGGTCCTGGAAGGCCCTAGCATAGAAAAGAGAAAAAAATAAGCCACTAAAGGAAAATGTGTTATTATTTGTAACATATTGTACAACAAGCAGGAAAAGAATTAGAGCTTTCTGTTTATTTTTGCACCAGAAAAATCGACCCCGAAGCGCTCTGTACACATGCATGGCATATGGAAGCAATAGAGCCCGGGAACAGCTGCGTGCTGAGCCCTCCACATGCATCCAGCACCCCAGAGCCACGCGCATCCTTCGGTGCAAGGTGTAGACAAAGTGCCACTTACTGCCGGGCCTTCGGGACCAGGTGGGCCTTCCACCAGCATACCCTAAGCAAGAGGAAGAAAAAAAAGTGATTAGCAAGGCACATCCTCAAAGTCACTTTGACTACAGGGCTGGAAAGCCCAATGCTTTATCTGTTCTTAAATATTTCAGGTCTTGCTGCTAGGTCTAGGCATCCCAGAGCTGAAGGGTTTCCACTCTCTCTGGATGAGATCTCCCATGTCCCCATTGCCAGAGGAGACTGCCCATTGAAAAGCCAAATAAAAGCCAAATACCGTTTATTTGAATCACGCAGGGCACAGCAAAACAGCCGTTTTCCCCCAGCACCAAGCCCACACTCGCCCCAGCACAGGGTCACCTTCCTAACCACAACCCTTCTCCCTTAGCTCATGGCCAGGCAAAGGGCAAACCCTGGGGCACGTCCAGCCTTGATGGTGCTGGAGCGGGAGAAGAGCTCCTCTTCAGGAAGAAGCTGCTTCTAGACCCAAGCAGCTTAAAAAAGTTAATAATCAAATTGCAAGTGGTTTTTTTTTTTTTTAAATTACTTTCCCAGCAGACTGCAGGCTGTGATTTACTCTGTGTACCAAGGAAATCACTGTGTGGGCAAAATGGTAGAATAATATTATCCCATTCCTTTTAATCTAAATATTTTGTCATAACTTTAAATCAGGTCTATCATGTACTCAGTAGAATTGAGCTTCCCCCCCCGCCATGGGTATGTAAAAGGCAGAGAAAGAAACCTCCCAATAAACCTGGCAAATGCTTTCCCGACTGTTGGGAAGAGCCCCACAGCGAGCACTGCCCTTTTCCCTCTGGACCAGTGACCATGCCCCCAGCAGCAGCCAGGTCGAGCCAAAGCAGTCCTAGCGCTTGCCAGCTCACCTGTAGCAAACAGGGACACTTCTCCTATGGGATGAAATCAGCCCGTAAAAATCTGTAGATAAGCAGTCAGCTCACATGGGAGAAGCCCGGAGGAAGCGAGCGCAGGGACCGGTTTCAGGTCACCCTCGGCCGGTCTCCTGGGCTCCGGCTCTGGTGCCAAAAGCCTCGGCTGACCCCACAGCAGCCACTCAGCAGACAGGGCTGAGCTGAACGAATCCGAAATGTCTAGAGGAAAATCCAGGCATTCCTGCCCTGAAAGCCACAGTTCTCTAAGCCCAGAGGAGCAAAAAATAGGGTAAAACATGCTGCCATGAACCATCCCTGCTTCCATTAGTGGGATGCATGTTTCTGCACCACTAATGCATGGCCAGCATTCTTTTCTGTCTTTCCCAGTGTCCATACTACTCATTACCACCTCGTTTAAAATCTGGCTTCCGCTTCATTTGGATGTGTTAGGGGAAATTTTCTACTGCTGTCATCGCAGAAGCGCCTGTGCAGTCACTCTTCACCAGTAAAGAATTTAGGTCACGGACTTCGCCCTGTGCCCATTTTGACAGCAGTTTCACTGTCTGCCATGGAGACACTGCTCTCTTCTGGGTGGGAATTAGGGGTGAAGCCTACATGACATTCCTCCAACCCCCACTAAGTATGAGCTATTTGCTGTTGGAGGCTACCAAGAACAGGCGAGCTATGCTGGAGAAGGTGTCCCCCAGGACATCCACTAAGCACTGGCTCCTTTTCAGACACGCGATGAGGACATCGCACAGGAAACCCCAGAGGTCCCAGCAAACCTCTCCCCATATGGACACCCCAAGGTCTCCACCCCTGTGGAGACCAACGATGGCACGTTTTGGTGTGGCAGGCTCCAAAACAGAAACTAACAGTTGTCTCTGGGCTGGTGCAGAGAGCCACAGCCCACATAGGTCTCCCCCCAGGATATTTTTGGGCTGCTGAGTACCATGGTCTGAGCATGCACAGCACTGAGGCTCTGCTTCCCATGGCCAGCTGCAGAGCCTCAGGACTCTCCTCCACATGGGGGAAGAGTCTGGGCTAATTAGCCAATTTGCAATGCAAACATCCTTGGCATCTTCCCATATTTATCTGTTGGTTTATGTTGAGCTCCAGCTTTAGGGACATCTGGAGATTCTCCTCAGCAAGAAATCTCCACTGTTTATATTACTGCTCATCAACAGGAGCAATGGAAACGTGAGAGGGTTTTGAGACCAGGACCAGTGGGGGGATGCCACCAAGGGCGATCACAAGCAAACCATGGATTTGGGACTGTCCCAGGGGCAAAGAGGGTGTTGCTTTCACTCAATCAACACCCAGGTGTTACCCACAAGTGAAGGTAATACCACAGGAACAGCCCAAAAGCTGGCTGCAACACACAAAGGTGCCATGCAAAGGCTGACCAAACCCTCCCCCAAAGGCAGGTGCGAGCACCAGGGACAGAAGGACAGAGAGCTTTGAGGAGAAGGCAGCCTGGTGCCTCCAAAGCTGGGATGCAGGGGGTCCCCAGCCATCCCCGGCTGCATCCCTCCTCGCCCTGCGCCTGTGCTGCCCCGCTGCCTCCAGTGAGCGTCAGCACAGAGCAAGGATTGAAGGGCAGGAGGTTTGAACGAAAAGGAGAGGAAATCCAGCAGAATCCTACTTCTGCATTTGGTTTTTATTCCCCCTCTGCTGCAGCTCCCATCAAAAAAAAAAAAAGAGCTAAAGAGCACAGCAAATCTGAATTTCTTTCTGCTGAAGGGGAACCGCACGGAGAGGGAAAAGGCGGCATTTGGTCTTGTTTACTTTCTGGCAAAAGCTATACATGCTCCAGTGTTTTGAAATAGCGAAGGCAGCCAAATTCTTTCTGGATGATTAAACTTAACTATTTTGTTCGCTTTGTAGCATTTCAGATTGGTTCTGGACAGGGCAGGCTGGGTTTCTGCCATCATCTTTGTGGGGCTCAGCTGCCCCCAACCCTTCCCACACCTCTGATAAGCAAATCGCTCACTCTTCCTTTTGTTTGCAGAGCGAGACCGAGACCCAGAAAGGAAAAGAAGGAAGGAAAGGTTGGAAATGCTTTTATAAGGCACTCGTTCAGACTTTTCAAGCCCCGCTGCTGCACCCCAGCTTCTCCCTGTCCTGCCCCCCCCCCCCCCCCGCTATCTGCAAAAATGTCAGGCAAAGACATTTGGGAGGAAGAATTAAAAGAAAAATAATGGCCTCCGAGTGATGGGAAGTGCTGCCGTGACACTGGGCACCGCGCTGGCCCTCTGCCAAGGAAAATTAGGTTAATTGAGTTGCTGGTGTGCAGCAAGCATGCGCTCGGCCCTTCGGGGACGAGGCTCAGGGGAGGTGGTTGCAAGGACCCGAAGCCCCATTTCCAGCCTGGGGAAGAGCGGGCATGGGGGTACCTCGGCATCCTGACACACGGCCATCAACCAACGGCCACTTGCTCTGCTCAACGGGGACCTCTGAGCAAACACCAGCCGTCCCCACCGCGAGGGCAGCTGGGGAGCGGCTCCATCCTCACCTACGGGGGTGCTCAGTTGGGCACCCACATCTTTTGCAGACTGCAAAGGGCACAGGCAGTTTATAACCGTTCTTTAGAGAGAGAAACAACCTCAGAAACAGGCCAGGGCAGAATCGTGACAAAAGAGCGCTGGGTTCCACCCCCGGGACAACACAGGGTTTCTCTGAAAGTAGAAAGCTGGTGGGACCCTGGAGCAAGCACAGGAGCAAACCTCTCTTCTCCTGCAGCCATGTGCAGGGAGAACCCTTTTATTTCCACAGAGATGAACCCATTAGTTGCACAATTAAAGTCGGCCCCAAGCTGCAAGTTCAGGTCAGGATATGACCTGGCCACTGGCTGCGGGCGCTCTGGGGAGCGGGTTCACTGCCAAGTCAGGGGCACTTCAAAACCTACAGAGAAGCAAGACATGCCCTCTGCCTAATGCTTCAATTCCAAAAGGCCTAGGCTTTATTTTGGTAAATGAGAGATTTCATGGGAAATTTTGCACTTCCTTCACAATTTAGGTCACTTCTTGAAGTCTAAAAAACATAATTACAGTATTTTATATTAAAATTTTTTAAACAAACCAAGTAATTCTTCCATGGGGAATTTTCCTCCCAGCTGTACCACTGAAAGCACCAAGCCATACCAAACATACCCCTTGTACCTTTTCCCTTGGGAAAAAAGAAAAAAAAAACACCAAAACCCCAGATGGTCCTTACCGGCTCAATAATCGCAGGCTCCCCCTTCTGTCCTTTCTCACCCCGTGGGCCACCGATCTGCAGCACACAAGGGAAACACAAAGCCAGACAGTCAAAGAGGACATCGCCTGCATCAGCATCACCACTCTGAGCAAGAACTGGAGATCCTGGGACAACTTCTGCAACCGAAGGACTGCTGATGTTCACGCAGAAAAGAAAACGGGGCACCTCCTCCTCGCCTTGTGCAACACACATGCATTGCAGGTGGATGTATCCAAGCGAGATGTCTCACTGGTTTTTGCATTGCTAATCTCTATGTTATAAATTATGGGAAGACAAACATTTTGAACTAGGCTTATCCTCGATGGAAAATCAACTCTTACCCCTTCGTAGATGGTGTCCTGGTTAGCAGGCATGCCGGGGCCAATATCAGGAGAGACTGTTCGGTCGTAATAGTTATCATAATAATTCCCATCATATTCTTTTATTGTTTCTTCGGTGAAATCTTTATCCAGGTCGTCTCCTCCTTGAGCAGCCTGGAAGCAAAAGAGCAGCAACATGTCAGGGTGCAAATCTCTCTAGGCTGCACATGCTGGAAATATAAGGGGAAGACTGTGGTTTTTGCAAAGTGAGGATGCTTTATAATAATAGTTGCAAATAAAAAGCACAAGAAAAGTTAAATGCTGGAGTTTTAAGGTCTCCAGTGACCTCCAAGGGTCTTCTCCAATGGCAGGCAAGAAGGATGGGAGGATCTTTATGTCAAAGCATACACCCTGGCTTTCCCCGGGATTTCTCTGTCAATCCCTGAAATAACACCGCGAGTGTAAAAGTTTGAGTGAGGAAAACAAAACACAGCACAAAGCAACAGCTCACGTCAGGAGGATCCCGCAAACTCTAAAAGCCTAAAGAAAGAGGGAATGGAAGTTGCAAACTCCAAGCCCTACTCATCTCTCACAGCCTCAATATTAGAGACGCTGGATTATTAAGCATAAAAAGTCACACACCCAGTCCCATATTTAAAATACACATCAAAAACGCAATGTGTCGTTATGAGTATCCAATTACAGGAGGAAATGTGCAAAAATCCAAGTTTGCTCCTACAAAAGCCTCCTGTTTGTTTAGCCTAGGATCCAAGTTGCAATTGTTCTTGTCCAAAGAGCAGAAGAAGTAGAAATCTTTTACAAATCTGATGCATTAATCCCTGAATCCTTTCTGAATCCTTACAGCAACAGGCGCTATGGACCACAAGCAAGGACATCTAGACAAGTATCAGAATTTCCTTGCTTCTCTCCATACCCCTGTGCTTTCTGCAGCCTGGCAGGAAACCGTCTCTTGGCATCGTTTACTCTGAGCAGCACTGTAAAGAACACGTGCCGATTTTTTTTGGTTTTGTTTCTTTCCCATCCAGGTAATGACCAAAATGGTCCATAATTTGAATTATTTCCAGTGCTTCCCAGAGAAATCGTCTCCTCGCTACTACGAATTCAAGAATTGCTTAAATGCCACCACCACTTCCAACCTTATTTCTGTGCCAAAACTGCTCAGAATCCATAAGCATGAGCATCTGTATCGAAATTCAAGAGGTTTTAAAGTAAGAATAAGCCTAGCGCTAAGGCAATCATTGCTCTGACACCCCATCTTCTTTCACCTCTGCAAATACCAACTGGTCTTTGCAGAAATTATCGTTTGGCAATTACTCAACTAGGAAAGTTAGCATTATTTTTCCTTTGTACTGTTCAAACAGATCTAGCGCTATCACACACGTCTTTTATCCTGTTCGAAATCTTTTATCTAGGTTTGCACTTTGAAACCTTAAAACCTGTTTATCTTGCTATAAAGCTTTTGGGGATAACGTAGCAAGCTTTTTTCAAATTGCATTTCTTGAAATAACGTCAAAAGTGTCTGGTTTGATATTTTGATTAAGGTCCCCAAGTAAATTTGCATGGAAAGATACGATATTTTGAATAACTGGGCAGAGAAGGAAAAAAGTTCTCCATGCTGAGATTCACAGGTGCTTTGGAGAAGAACCAAAACAAAAGCCTAAAAATAATCTCCTTAACAATGCTGTTAGACAACCGAAAACAGCCCACAAAGAAAAGAAGAGGTCCAAAAATCAGTGTGCAAAATACCGTGACTCTCCTTCACTGGTTACAGCTTCATTTAAATCACCTTTTAGTCTTCCCTTTTGAGGCGCAATGCAGATATGAAGCCCTGGTATATGCATCTGGACAAGTAAAGCAAACTGCCTGATGAATAGCAGGCAATGAACAAAATATATCTGTCCCCAGCTCCTCTTGTTCACAGGAGTATTGCTGCCTACTAAATCTCGGAATTGCTTCACTGGCATTTATCACGGAGTTATTAGCCATAATGAAACCCAAGCCCAGGAGAGTTCAGTGACTACGCCTGCCTCCAAAACCTCTCTCACAGGCTCCACAAAATTTCACTTGTGTAAAACTAAATCCCCTTTTAAGTCCCATTGCAGGAACTAGAATATTCCCAGAATATAGACAGGTGAACTTCAACAAGTGACGGACACATCCCGCTCTTGCAACAGGTCTGTGAAGGGATGCTAAAAGTTACCATTCCGCACCAGACCAACGTTATCCTGTTTGATCCCACGACCCACAGCGAGCAGTGCCAGGGCTGGCACCGCCGGCACCTCGGGGGACGCCCGGTGTCCCAGCCCACCTCTCCCCCGCCGCACACTTGCATCCCTGTGCAACAGCGCAGAGGCTCTGGCTGCCTTCCCCAGCTGCCGACAGAAACCTGGGACTACTTGAAATTACACCACACTTACTCGTGACCACGAGCATTTTTTTTTTTTCCCCCTCCTAAACTAGCCAAAAGCTTACGAGTTTTTTTGTTGGTTTTTTTTAAAGAGCAAATAAACTTCTCCAACCACTGTAGCAGTCTATCTCCCACCGAAACCCTGTTTCTAATAACAGGTATTAGGCAGGCAATTACACACACAAGCTCCTGATCCTCACTTCCACATTGCTCATAAAGCAGCTTGGTCTGCTGCTGGATTAAAGGATTCGGTTTCCCCAGGAGTTCACGGCTGCAGGCAGGGCCCTTAGCTCCCCCTCTGAGGTATAAACCTGAAATCCATATCCTCCCTCCCCTCTCGGGTATTTGCCCCTCAGGCTGGTGCTTTTTGGGAGTCTTCCCTCTGTCACACTGCGTTAGCCTTCGCCTCAGCGCACGGGAACCTCCTTCAGCCAGGCAGGTTGTGTCCTTTTCTCTGCTCGTCAGCTAAAAGATTCACTGGAGCAACCTCTCACCCCAGGAGCAGTCCTACAGCCCTCCCCATCTAAACGCTGTCTCTTTTGGAGCTGCTGGAGGTGAACAGTTTGCTCTCTCCCCCCACAAGATGCTTTGTGGAGAGCAGGCTGAGCTTTCACATAGGAAAGCTTTGCCATGTGTTTCCCTACCTGAACTTTCCTTCTCTTCTATTTCCTTTTCCTAACAACTAAAGGGGCCCTTGAGCCTCTTATTTCCTCTTCAAAAATTTTTTTTTTTTAAGGTCACGCTATCCAGTCTTTAATTCCTCTCTATTAGAAAGTTCAAGCTTGGCCAAAGATTTCTGGCTCTTTGTCAAGAAACAGAAAAGTTTCCCATCCATGGGTTCCCTCAGGTTGGCACTCATGCTTCCTCGAAGCCTTTTCCGTTTCTCTCTGTACATCAGTTTGGGCTGCTCAGCCTCCTCCTCCACTGCATTTTTTTCACCCCCAGTTGGCTGGACTCGATCCCCGCCACGCCACCAGCCCTCAGGGCGGCTGGCTCCCCTCCTGCCTCGCTCCAGCTGCTCAGCTCCTTGCTTGGACACTTTCCCCGACACCTTTTCATTCAAGCTTCCAGGTCCAACTCCAAATATGTTGGCCAGCTTTTGCTGTCTCTTTTGCCACCCTCCATCACCTCCCGGAAAGCCTTGAGTTTTGACAGCCCTATAACTAAGTAGTGGTTCTCCATTTGAGGAAGAAGCACAAAACTCTGCCAAATCCCATCCTACCTCCCAGGAAACATTATCCCCACCATCGACTCCCCTTGCTGATGCTCCTGGATAACAAAGAATTTGCCTCATCTAGCGTAGTTATTTCCTTGCACGGTGAGCTATCCAGCGCGCAGCTGCATGACAATTTATCTCGGTCTCATCTAAGGGCGAGACCAGTGTTCATCTATTTAAGCACCAATACACAAAAGGCAAAAAAACAGGCAACTTTTAAGGATAGAAGAGTCTCAAGTACAACCTATTTCAGTTGAAGCATATTAAAGCGTGGGTAGCTAAAAGTGTAATTGCTCCAACAGAAGTGGCAGCTGTGGGATCTGGACTGATCTCATCTTTGAGCAGATCTGTGGGCAAAACGGCGGGGCTCTCTGGGTGAACGCAGTGGTCTGAAATCAAGGGCTTGTCCCAGTGTTGAAATGGTTTGTTTTTTAAAAATTACAGTCTGAAAAAACAAAGATGCTATTCAGTGGGAATGACAAAACGAAAAATGTTGATGTTCTCCATCAAATCAACATTTTAAGGATTTATATTAATAGCTTTGAAATAAAATGCTTTTACTTAGATTTTAACACCAACCCTCTTTTTTCTTTTTGTCAGACAAGCGCTTCTCACAGGGAAATGCAGATGTCAATATGAACAGATCTTTCCAGGGGAATAATCTTCAACCAAGTTCTAAGTATCTGTATTCCACACCCCGAAATATCTGGAGTGAAAATATTTTACAAGAAACTTCCTCTTCCAGCAGCTGCCCAAACCACTTACAGATTTACCATATGGATGATCACATCTCCTTTGCTCTCAAGGGCTATGAAATACCAGAACTAATAAAAAACAAAGGGAAAGAAAAAAACTCATTAAAATTACATCGGTCTCATTGTAGGTGATGACGGTACTCGTGGGGAGTTCAGCTTCCACGGCGTTTTCAGTGAGTCCACCCTGGGGGTCTACTTCTTCATTGTAGTTGACATCTTCGTAGGGGAGAGGCGTGAAGTACTCTTCGTTAATGGTTTCATAGTTGTACTCATCCACGAGGGGGTCATCCACCACAGCATCCCCTTCCGTCTGCTTGCCGGGGTCCCCTCCATCAGGTGATGGCGTGGGGTCAGGATAGTCCTATTGCAGAAATAAAACACCAGAATCAGAGAAACAAAAAGAAAATTCTGCATCATCCTCCACCTCCCCCTCTACAGAGGTGCCATTCATCAAACATCTTTGCCAGGACCCCGCGGTGGTACCTGCTTGGTTTCAGGTCTCTCTCCAGCAGCCACTTCAGGAGTGCCAGGTTTGCTGGTGGGTGCTTCTGGCTTTACAGCTTCATCAACGTCTTCGTAGTAGGGATACTCATAGTAGTAGGTGTCACCTTCTCCCTCCCCATCGGTGTACTGCAAAGTGAAGATGAGAAGTAGAACATAAGCTGGCAGCACCCAAGCACGTTCCTGCCAGCTCTTTTAAACATTATTTCATGTCAACGGGGCCATGCCATGACGCAGATCCATGTGGTGAAATCTTCCCCTTCCTCTTGGTCATCAGCTTCCGTGAAGCCTTCACCAAGAGCCTGGCTTTGGGCTGCTTTGGCAATGACTGTGACTTGAGGAGGTTCACAATCATCTCTTGGTGCTGTGGCATGTTCTCCCTTATCAGAGAGGATGGACCTACCCTGCAGCAAGGCAGTCACCCACGATAACACAATAAAAAAAAAGAAAAACCATTATATTTTTTTTAATCTCAGATTGTTGAGACCTCCCAGGTCACGCATCTGACATTCAGAGAGGGGAAGAAAACACTTGAATCACGCAGCCGCTCTGAGAAGGGGGATGCTATTTTCACTCATCCGACTGCACTAATAGCATCCATGTGACTTCCCATCCACCCGCGGGCCCACAGGCAGAAGGGCTTCGGAAACACGATATTTTCAGTGTTTTCCACAAGGCGTCAGTCATTCTTCAAAATGAAATACAAAAACATTTGGTTACAGTGGGCATAGCAAATTTCTTCGCCGGTCCATCACTCTCACTGGCAGAAGACGCTGGCGCGTGGAAGAGTTATTCTTACACAGAGCAACACGGCCCTAAGACAAGCCAGCCCTTGTTGAACTGCTGGCTCCAAAAGAGTTTTATTTTCCTACTACCACATATTTTGACCACACCGAAGGCTATTTGTTTTACTTATTTATTGTTTCTCCAGAAGTGCTGGTGGAGTGGTTATAGGACTTCCCTGGGGCTGGGCAGCCGTGCCTCGCCTGCGAGCATCGCTCTGCTCCCCAAAGCCCTGCTACGCTCAGGTTTTTAATTCAATCCTAAAGCTAAGCCAGAGCGGGCTGACAGCATTACAGCTTCGTGGGGGATTCGGCAGGAACCCGCAGGTCTGAGACCAGCTGAAAGCAAGAGAGTGCACGGATCAGCAAATCAGACCAAGAGAGCAGCTGAGGATGCCAGAGACTTCAATTGCTGTGAGCTGAGCCTGGGACCTCTTAAAAATGTGTAAAATTCAGGGGACGCTCTTCTGGAAGTCAGCCGCACCCAGACATTTCTAATTGAGCAGCAGAAATAAAAAGGTATCAGTCTTCTTTTAAATAAAAGATCTGAGGCTGACTGTTTGTAGAAGAAATACTGAGCACAGCAGCTTATACAGATGAGCTGGGAGCATTTCTGCCAAAATAAAACTCAA
The DNA here is from genome assembly GCF_965638725.1 of Aptenodytes patagonicus. Classification (NCBI taxonomy): domain Eukaryota; kingdom Metazoa; phylum Chordata; class Aves; order Sphenisciformes; family Spheniscidae; genus Aptenodytes; species Aptenodytes patagonicus. Next base: position 9,525,914 of record NC_134966.1, on the reverse strand, counting down.
ATGTCAAATACATGGGCAAAAATTTTTCCTGCTTCTTTAACACCTGTTGTTTCAAAGAATATTGAAAGAGAACTGCTTAATCTTTTTACAAGTTCAACAGTAAAATTTGAAATTTAGAAACAGGTGCCTGTTTTGGACAGGATTTGACCTGCCGGGGAAGGTCAGCATTTCACACTCAGCTCAGGTTGTCTCTCCTGCAAGTTTGAGCTCCAAGCAAATATTCGTTTCAGTATCTGGAAATGGGAGGAGCACAGAAAGGAAGGGAAACTCCTGAGGGCAAGAGCCAAGACCAGAACCTGCAAATCCTAAAAACCAAGCTCTGCCTCGGCCCTTACAGAGGAGTTGCAGGGAAGCTGAACAGGAGGAAGAAGCCGAGTGCGTTTGCAACCGCACTACGGAGCTGGATGCTGCTGCCCCAAAAGCATCCCCAAACGCTGCAAGAGTCTTACGTATTCATCCTGGTTGGGGTCCTGGGACTGGGGGGAGTCAGGGATGGCGGTGTCGCAGTCGGGGCTGTAGTGTTCGCAGTAATCGTGGGCTGCTCGGGGGTCCGCCACGATCAGGAGCTGCTGGATGTCGCCCTGCGGGGAAGGAAAGACAGAGCGTCAGGGGGACGGATGGTGCACGTGGAGCCACCAGCCCGAGACTGCAGTCAAGGGAATAAACACCAAGAAATGAAAAGCAAAACACTTGGCAGGGCCACCTCTCTGACATGGGCATGTCACCCGAGATGAGCCAGGCGAAAACCCTCCGTGTCCAGGGCCGGGTCAAGCAGTCGCTTATCTCAGGCTGCTCCAGGAGGTGTGAAGCCACTGTGCCTCACACCCGGTCCCAAACGCACCTTCCCAAAAGATAACCACATCTGCAGAGAGGTCACCCTACAATACAACAGCGCTGACAGCCCTGAGCAAGGTGGGTGCAGTAAAAATAAGCCAAAAGGGCTCTATACACCCCAAATCAGCACTGTTGTGTGGACAATAAAAAAAAAATCCCTCCTTTCCTACCTGGTCCCATGCAGCTCTGCAGGGCTCCGGAGTTGCCCTGCCCAGTCCAAAAAGCTGTTTATTGGCCTCAAAACTTCTCTGCTTCTCCCACCCCATCAGTTGGTCTCAAAAGACATCACCCCCCCTTTCTATATCTCACCTCACCTCTGTTTTCCACCCACAACAGTGCAGCAGACATAGAAAAAGATTAGAAATGCATCTGATAATCAGAAAAAGAAAAATGGGCAGGGGTTTACAGTGGCTTATTGAAAACCAGGCGCAGAGCAAGCTCATTAGGCACTGAGGCTGCTCAACAGACCACTCGCTATATAGCAAACGAAGCACAACGCAGCCACAGCCCAAAAGTCAGAGCAGAAATCGCTCTTTAGTTTCCTAAACAACCACCGCACTGCTTAACCAGAACTCCAAAAAACGGTTTATTTAGTAGACAGTTACGTAAGACAAGACTTTACTACTTGGATTATTAGAGCTGATAGGTTTTTTTCCCCTAATTAAACTTATTTAATAATAGAAAAACACAGCTAAGGCATCGGGGAAAAAGAAGCATTACAACAAAACTAGGAGGATGACTGGTAATAGGAACCAGAAGCTCTGAACAGAGCCTGGCCAGGCCGGTGAACAGCCCCGTGGAAAACCAAAGGATGTTTTTGAAACTATGGGCCAAATCTGCCTTCATGCCCGCAAGTTGCTCACGGTCCAGCCGCAGGTGCCACTGGGTCCATGGGGAGCTCAGCCTCCCATGAACACATACCATCAACTTCACAAAAAGTGCTGTTTACATGTTTGGCAGAGATCCACCGGGAAAGAAGGTTGCAAGGACCACGCGGACCTGGCCGCATCCTGCCCGGCTCCGAGGGGCAGCTTACGGCTGCCTGGGGTTTTCCCTCCTCAATTTCCAGGTTATCACATCCATTCGCTGCAGCGGCTCACCGTAACGTCTGGGCACCTCTCAGGTAATACACGAGTTACCCTAAAATTATGCATTGGTTTAAGCTTATTAGTCATTATTTCCTGTGACTAACCTTTACCAAATTAACAGAAATGTCTGCAAAATGGTTTTCAATTTTCTATTTTAAGACAGGCAGACAAATAGTCTTCCTTCCCTTCCCCCCCTTTTTTTTTTTCCAAAGTCCATAGAGCAGTTCTGTCATTACTGTTCTGGCTTTTTCAATGTAACCACAAAAAAGGGGATGCAGTATTGGGAAAACAGAAGATGCCAAGTTTTTGTCTCTTTAAACATTTCCCATTTCCAGCCAACTCCGGCCACCACCTGACAGCGTGACCTGCATGGGGAACTCGGCCTTGGTGTGACCTAGAGGCCATCGCCCAGCCCTGAGCAGAGACTTGAAGGAGCTGGGGGGTGTTATGGGATTACTCACACCATTATCATCCCTGTCTTCAAAGGCAGTTCAGAGCAACAAAACAGGCTGCCCCTTTGGAGCTCCCTCCAGTGGAGGATGCCCAACCTGGCCACGGCAATTTGCTTAAAGTTAATGATGTGAAGCTCCTTCCAGCTGCTATTTCTGCACCCAGGACCAACCTCAGCCACCCCTGCCCCTCTTTGACACCTGAGTTAAGCCATTTATGCCCTTCTCTCATTTAAGTGGTTAAAGCTTCCCAGTTTCCACAGGGCTATGGGGAGTGTCCGGCACTGTTGGGATAAGCTGAAATAAAACAGCCACAAAAGCAGACTTGGTACTTGTCTCCGAGAGGCAAGGAAGGAAGACTGAAAGCTTTTTCTTCCTGATAAGGTTGGATTTACACCTCAAGAAGAGCTGATAGTCTGCATCCTATAAGTGATCAGGACTATAACTGTGTTTCCTCAAGGAATAGATAAAGCAAAGAAAGGCATGTTGGCTAAACACAGTGCAAAAGGTTAAGCAGAAGAGAATTTGCTAAAGCTGAGTTTGCTTTTAGTCTCAGCTGATGGCAGCTCCTGAGCTATGCATGGGAAGAAATCCTGGCTCAATCCCACCCTGCTTCCCTGCAGGGCAACAGGAACCGAGCATCCTCTGGGTCCGGTGGCTCAAGGCATTGGCAGCGCCTTTGAGTACGTGGAAAGACATCACCTGCAAGTCCCAGGAGCCACAGGCTCAAGTCTTGCGGCCACAGCATAAACCCCAACCTCACTCAACACACCAAAGGACAGTGTTGGCCCGGCGGTTGCTGCTGAGTGGGGAAGGATGAACAAGGGAAGCTTCCTGCTAGTTCTGGGTCAAGAACCTGAGAAAAATCAGTGCATAACTGAATAAATTTGGTACGCAAAGGGTGCCAGGAAAAAGCATAAGCCGCATCAGACAGCTCCTTCAGAGCTCACCACGCTTCATGAGCATCATTCAACATGCCTACTATTTTCCCATTTCCTTTTCAAACCCAATCAATCACCTCACCCAGCAAAGTTCATCCCTTTTCTTGTTGTTCCAGCAGAAGCGTGCAAGCATGCAAAATCGGAAGGAAAACCAACGCACCCAATTTTGGAGGAATGAGAGCCCCAGGGAGCATCTGAGCTCAAGTACACCGACATGGGTTGAGCAGCTCAGTGGTGGGGGAAGAAGGAGAGCTCACAGGGTTGCTAGACCATTCATCTTTGTTTCATTAGCAGCAAGTGCACAGCACTGGTGGATACCCCACGTTAACACTTGTAAAAAGCAGACAGGAGTAAAACCTTGTTAGCAAGATTCCCGGTCAACTGACCTCATCCCTCAGTGCAAAACAATAAAATGGGCTAATTTAGCCTGTAATAAAAAGCACCACTATCTGAACTTCACAAAAGATGCACAAAGCTCTGCTGTCAAGAGCCCCATTTCTTTGATTTAAAAAGCTGACTTTAAGTAGAGCAAGCCATGCTGGGAGGTTCGCAAGCCTTTTGTGTCCTCTCAAGTGTGTTGCCGCTAATAAATTTCACCAAGAGATAGCTGCCCCCAGCCCCGGCGCAGGCTGACAAAGGCAGCAGCCAGCTCTGCTCCCTTTCCTCACTCAAGTGTCTATTTGTTTCACTGTTATGGTTACACAAAACACCCAAGCCTCTCTCCTTCCTATGTCAGCATCTGCTTTTTTCAGCAAGAGCAGCGATAACGAAGATACCATTAATTCCCCCTCCACACACATGCAACAGCTACAGATTTTCCATGAAGCCTTTGTGAGAGAGAGAGAACTCACAATCACACCAAGAGACTGGTTTAAAGACTTCACCAGCCAAGTAATTTAGGTTTTTAAGACTTATTTTCAAGTAGAGAGGTATCTGTCAGGGAGCAAGTCAGTAACGCACTGGTATTGCTTTGAAGGAGAGGTCACCAGCACAGCGTCCTCCAGCCCCAGCCACCCATGCCGGCAGTGGGTAAAGTCCTCTTTTGGCATGTGAACAAGCTGGGCACACAGGGCTCAAGAAAGTGGTCCGGTAACTGGGGTACTACTCAGCATGCAGAGGCAAGGCACAGTTGCGCTTTCCTGGTTTGACAAAAAAAAAGTTGAAGTGGAGAAAAAAAGGTCAATTTTTGCCTGAAAATAACCAAGATTTCATCCATCAGAAGAGCTAGTTTTTAAGAAGGGGAATAAAACATTTTGACCTTTATTCCTAGAGCTTCCCATGAAGAGGAAGAGGCAGGACAGCACATTTATGAAAACAATTGTGAATTGCGAGGCTTTTTATTTGCTCCACCAAACAGATGTAAGTGCTAACTGTCAGGACCAGTAATAATCTCTGACATTTATGGTAAAGCCATTTATGCCTGATGACTCATTTGCTTTATGGATTGAGTTCCATCAAGCCAGTTTAATTCAACTCCCCAGCCAGCTCCCAGACAAGGCTGGAAAAGCTCTTCTGGAGCATTTTTTAACACTTATTCTATATGTATGCAAAAATGTCACATCACTTCCAATGACATCAACTTCAGTCTTGGAGAAATCACTGTGGTTCAACAAAACAAACAGCTGGTGAGGATAATCAGAGTGACTTCATCTGGCATTGGCAGCAGCGCCATAAATATTGGGATTCTTCAGGGCTCTCACTGCAACGCACCGATAATTAACTGGACTGTTGTTTTAGTGCATTACCCCAGAAGTCTTAGAGACTCTTAACATCCATAAGAATAAATACTGCTTGATGTGCTTTTTTTTAAACTCCTACATTTAAATTAGATAACCACAGGCTCAGGATGTACAATTGTAACACACAAAAAAAATCTTTAAAATTATTGGAAGCAATTGGGATGTTGCCAAGTTTTATCATTACAAACTCACTAGTTCCATAAATGCAAACCCAGTCGGGTGGCTTAAGAGTGGCAGAGGTTCCATGCAGCTCTACAATGAAGTGAAAGCTTAGAGAACCCAGCGAGCTTCCAAAAAAACCTAATCCCTGCCTCGGAGACAGCCTGCCATCCCGCAGATGTTCCACTTGATAATACTTGTCATCAGCACTTGCCCATGGACAGAGGCTCTCTGCTAAGGACACAGCGGCTGCCCTGCTCCAGAGCTCCGAGCAGCTCCTTGTCTGCACGGGTTGGAGTAAGAACGGTATCGGAGAAGTTAGTGAAGAAGGCAAGCAAGGGGTGACCCAAAACTCACCGTGCCCCTGGCTCTGCCAGGGTAGTGAGACCCCAAGTCAGAGGTACGATAACTGCTGAGAGCATCGGTGCATCCTTTGTTGCACTGGCATCATCCCAGAGTCCCTCCTTTAAACACAGCTGCTCCAGAACAGAAGCCAAACCGCAGCAGTGGGGTCAGACGAAGCCTCATCACCCCCACCGACCCCTGTCCCTCTGTCCTGAACCCCTCTCACTGGCCAGCCACAGACAGGAGCGAGCTCACCAGACGGAGCAACTGGTACCTAAGGGGCGTCCTTTGGGCCTCCAAAAGTTTTGCACTACAAAAATGGGAAGGCAATAGTTGAAGGGCTGGCTCAAATAAAAAAAAAAAAAGGCTTGACTCACACGCAGTCATGAGTCAGCTACAAATACTTGGTGGTTTGCACAAATCCAACCCGGATGTTTGCTTCCCCATCCTGCGCAGAAGGGCTGCAGGAACAGACAGGGCAGCTTTGCTGCAAGACCTCTGCTATTTCCCCTCTCAGGCTCCAGTTACCGCAGGAATGGCTCCCTCTGGCTTTTGGCACTCAGATAGGAGTCTCTTCCGAGTCCTCTTTAGAAAAAAACAGGTTTAATTAAGCAGAAAAGTGATGGAAGTTTCACTAGAACCAAATATGGCTTCAAGGTAAAACCTCTCTTAAGGGCTGATCATAGTTTCCCTTTCTCACCGCATCTCTGTCTGGGAGAGGAGGAACCCTAAGAAACCCTGCTTTCACAACATGTCAGCCTAGTCCTGCATCCCCACCCCAAAGCTAAGCCATTAGCATTTCTGATATTAAACTTACAGAACACAAACAGTAATTATTTGGACAACCCACGTGCCTCCTTCCCTGACCGCAGCAACAAGAAGAAAATAAGCCCTTTGGCTCAAAGGTAGTTAACCTCCCCAGTAATTTGCAACCTTTATATTTTATAATCCCAGGGAGGAACCCAATTTGCTATTACATGAGGATCCGTTAACTCGCTGTTAGCCCCGGCCACTGGCTTTGAATGAGCCGGGCGGGAAAGCATGGTCCCCTCCTCTATGCCTCTTCCCCTTCCCCTGCTACCCTCCACCTCCCAGCTGTCCTCAACACCCAGCCCTGCTCCGATGGATGGAAACACGGTTGGGCAATGCCACATCGGGTTTTCTCCATCCATAGCTTCTGGATCCTCCGGTCAGCTGCTCCATGGCTGTTTCTTAGAAGAGAGGCCCCTTAGAGCAAGGGGCTATATTTCACACATGCTTGCAGAGACCACAGCACACTGTAGGTCTGTCAGTGTAATATCGCAATACAAATTATGAGCAGTTTAGCAAGGACTCCTTACCGGAAGGGAAGGACAAGCGATTCTCTAAGAGGAGAATAAAAGCCAGATGGCTTTGCTAACTCTGGAAAGCTCTCCTGAAGAAGCTGTCGCTCTGTCAATACCCAAATACCAGTCAAGGACTCAAGTCCTTGAGACTTGAGTCTCAGCAGAGCAGGAGACACTAATACAAGGTTCATTTCCAGGCAGCTACTTCCCCCCGCCCCCAGCCCCGATAACCACACAATGTAAATAACACCCTACCCTAATGCAAACACTCCCCCGGCAGCAGCCACAGCCACCGGCACAACACCGAGCACCCCCTGCGCTTGCCGGAGCAAATGCGAAGCCAGAGCTTATGCCAAAGTCCTTTCTGGTTTAAGTGACAATGCAGAGCTAATTCCCAAAGACAATATACACAGTATCCATCAACAGTATAGATTATTTGCACAACAGCGCTTTACAGGTGACACATGGACCCATCTATCATTCCAGTTTCCTTTTCAAAATGGCTGAGTTTGTCAAACCCATTAATCATTGCTGACTTCTTCCTGCCACTTTCCCTGGAATCCTCACCAAATCCTGACAGCCCGGAGCCCCTTTGCTCTCTCCAGTCCCATGTAACATCTCTACAGTCGCCCTTTCCTCAGCCCTCTGCTACCCTGGTCCACTTAACTATCACATCCCACCCTGCGACCTTCTCATGTAGGGACTGGCAATGCCCTGAAGAGAGCAGAAAAGGGACAAGATGAAAAAACCTGACCAAGCTCAAATGGACGTTTAATGATGGGGCAAGAGCCTAAGCCAAGCTCCAAACTTGCCACCCAGACCCACACGGTCCCATCCTCCCTGCACCAGCTCCCCATCCCTTCTTACTGCCAACACTGATTCATCCCCAGGCACTTCGCCTAATTGAAACTTCCATCCTTTCAGAAAAGACATCTAATCACCAGTTTGAAGATCCCAAAAAGCTCTGGGGCTGCTTTATGCGTTGAGGCAATTGTATTTCACCTTATTCAACCCTGACCCTAACTGGCTGAAGGGGGCCGCAGTGCTCAGATGAAGCATTATGTGCGCATCGCAGTTTGCTACCCTGGGGCTCCCACCATAAGCCATAAGTGAGCACTGCTTCCAGTGGGCGACGTGTCTTTCCTAGCTAAAAGCCGATGCCTAGACATTGGAGGACAGTTTTTGTTCAAAAATTTACCAAATGGGTGGAAAAACACAGATAAGGCAAATTAGCAGCCTGTCATTTAATTAAGATCCAGGAATTTAGGGGACACAGAGCAGGGAGAAAAAACAATCCTTAAGAAAGAGGCAGCTTGGAAAACAGGTGGCATTGGCAGAAGCACAGAAAGCATCAAATCTACAAAGTATTTACTGCAGGCTATCATAGCAATGCGTTTCTCCAGGGTTTTTGTTTCAGAGCTGGAAAAGCCACCGCGGGGACAGCGCAGCATCCCTCGGCAGGTCCACCCCACGCAGTCCTCCTCCAGCCGTGGCACTGATAGGGCAGGACCTGCAGAGCCAGGCTGCACGAAGGGCACAGCTGCTGGTAGCAAGGGGGATTTTCTCCAGAAAAACAGGAAAATTTAAGCTAGAAAAAAAAACAGAAAAAATCTGAAGGTACACGTGGCCAACACAGCAAAAACGGGACCGTGGTTTAAATCTCTTGTCCTTGCAACGCCAGCTGAGGCTCCCGCAGGAGCATCCCGGGTCAGGCAGTGCAGAGCAGGAGGCAGCGCCTGTCCCACGCACGTACCAGGGGAAGCATCCAGCTTTCCCTTGACTCATGTCTGGTGCTGCAAACCACCAGACATCGGCAGCCTGCTCCATGGACTGCACTGCAAAGCAGACAAGTACTTTTAATAACCGCACAAGGGAGCGGGACCCACCCAGAGGAGAAATGACTCCTCGGCTTCTGTTTATCCTCACGCCTTACAGCTCTGTGCAGGCGGCCTTACATCAGCCACTGCAAACGTGGTGGCATCACCGCCACGCGCTGCAGGCCTTTAGAACAGAATATTTGCAAGCTTTGATTTTCCCTTCTGCTTCAAGCTCTCTGCTCCCCCCGCTAACCCAGGTCCCTCTTAAAACTGCTGCCATCCACGGGGCCAGCGCTCCGCTGTTGATTTGTCTGTGTTCCTCCCCAGCACAAACACCGTAACTCTTTCGATGGGACGGGGAGGTACGCCCAGGGCAAAGCAGCAGCCAAGCAGTAGGGAATGCAGGAAAGGAAGAGGTAGCCAAGATGCCTTAAAAAATAAAGCAAATACAAAGACCTGCTAAAAATACCCAAAGAGACAGATACCGGTAAATCAACAACCATCGTGCTCAGATGCTCCGCTCTACTGGCTATTTTTATCTATTTACATCCGTTAAACAAACCACAAATCTGCTAGGGTTTTTTGGGTGTGAAACAATCAGTTACAGACATGGAAAGCGGGATGCGGCTCAATGGACGGACAGACAGGGAGAGGGGCTGCGTAGATTGGTGTGACAAAAGGCTGCTTTATATTCACTCCTTCTCTACAGCCTGGCCAAGCACTGTGGTAACATAGGCAAAAATAACGAGAGGTTTCTGCAGCTATTTTGCAAAGAAGGGAAAAATAATAGCATGCAATTCAGGTTTTTAAAGGAAAAGAAAAGAGGAAACCCCTGACAGTCCCACCTCTCTCCACCCCAATAAAGAAAGGACATTAATCTCAAATTTCATTTTCCTATTATAAAGTCAGTCTTTAAAAATGCTCATTTTGCAAGTATAAACTTTTTTTTTTAAAAAATTATGTGTTCTGGGCAGATGGTCTGACCCCCCCCACCAGCAGATTAGAAACATGTGAAGAACAAGGAATCTAAACCACACGTTTTTATTAAACTGCATGACTTCTAGTTCAAATTTCATTACATTGAAGTAAATATTTTCTCTCTAGAGTAGCAGCTGCATGTTAGGCTACCCATAATAGATGCTTCATATAGGTACTTATGCATAGATGCATGCAGGTGCCCACACACGGGTGTCCCATGCTTGCTGATAAACTTAATAGATGTCAATGCAAGACCACAGGGCTGAAGCTGATTTTGCAATTTTTCTTTTAAAACCAACCTGCCTGTGCATACAGATACACCATTTAAAAAAATTAAAGCTGCAAGGGTTCCAGGATTTCAGAAATACTAGATTTAAGGTTGCATACCCTAAATCTATCACTCTGTACAGACACATTAGCATATAGTCTTTAATTTTTATCCAGGACCACCATGATACTTTTCCACTGTACTTCCACCTCATGTTGGGCACAAGTGGCAAAGGACACTTTCCTCCGCAGCCCCCTTTGCATGCCATTTGCACCCTTCTCTAAGCTCCGCTTTGCAGGCACAGTGCTTGCATACATGTTTTGCACATCCATGCTGCGTATCTAAGCATGTGTATGTTTAAGTGTGACATCTACAGATGCAGATGTTAAGCACTGCTAACTTAAATGAGCTCCTCCACTGATAGAGGAAAGCAGCATCCAGCTTTGGGTACTTTTGAAAGACACTGACTTCCTAGCGACTTAGCTTCCACTTCTGGCACAGGGGCACGCACCCTGCTAAAGCCTGACATATCCCTAGCAGCTTTCCTGAAGCCAGGGCTTAATCCTTATCCCCGGCCTCTTCCTGCAAAAGCTGGGACGTGTCAAACACAGCTATCGCCGGGTGTTTACAGAGCGCCTGGGCATCGCCTCCAGAGCAGAGCACGCATTTCCCGCTGGAGCACCGACCGCACGCTACATCCACAGGGATGGACCCTGACCCAGCCAGCACAGCCTTGGGAGCCCACGCCAGAGGCACTGATCTTACCATGCAGCCAAGGGCAGGCTCCCTGTCCCACCCACCAGCCCTCTGGAAGACAGCAGTGCTCTCCACCAGCCTTGAACCCCTCCTCTGAAGGGCTGACCCAGGCCAGCTTGAAGCCAGCTGAGCATGTGCCATTTGTCACCCAAACCAAGCCCTAATAACCTTTGGGATTTCCATCACCTGCAGCAGATGCAAAGCCAAGCCACAAGACTTGCTCATGGTACCCACCAGTGCTCTGATTTCAGCCCCAGCAGTGCAAGAAGCCCACGCGCTCAGCTGGTGAACATCAGCTCCAGGGGGACCTTAAGCCTGGAGGATGAAGAACTGCATCCATCTACAATGAGCAGCCTGCTGTGGCTCTCCTGGCCAGCTGGGGACCATCCTCAGCTGACACTCTTCTCTTGAGAAACTATTTACACATGTCCTGCAGCAACACCTTTCCCAAGAACAGAAAATGGGACAGGAGCTGGAGTCCCTTGGCTCACTGGAACTGAGTCCCCAAGAGCCCCAGAGGTTCTCATAGCTGTGGGATGGAAACCTTGCAATGCAATTTATCTAGACCATGCTACTAACCAGGCTTGACTGGAAGAAGTAACTCCTTTGCTGGCTTATTTTTAAGTTGCTGGCTGGGCAAAGGTGTTCCTTCTATTTCAGGGGAAGAGTGGAAAAAAAACTAAAAAAACCTGACTGCAGAACCCTTCCAAAGTGACTCAGTTTTCTTTGGCTACTCCAAAACTCCCATGAACATGGTAAATAGTCTGACTCTCTTCCCCTCTCCAGTTTTGACTGAAAAATAGGAAACCTGATTCTGAGAAGAGCTGGAATGAGAGAAAAGCAGGTTTAGACTCTGCATACAGGGCCAGCTTGGCAGAAGGACTTGGCACACTTGCACCACCTCCTAGGGAATGCGTGAGATGTTAAGGTCAGACCTGGTATAGGTCCCTTAGCAGACCTGATCTGTGCGGGCTCCTTGTGTGGGATCTTAAATGTTGCCTCCATTCAGCCAGGCAGAATCAGTTCTTGCATTTTTGCCAGCACAAGGAGCTAGAGCAGAACTGGGTCTCTCCCTACAAGGATCCTACCTAGAGGAAATACTTGGAGTAGAGCTGTTGTACGCATAGCAGGCGTGCTAGAGGGAAATGCCTTCACCAAAGAAACAACCCAGCCTTCTGGCCATCTCTGTAATTACAACTGCTAGCAACTAAATACTCATCTCTTGTGTATACCAGAAACCACACTGAGAGTTAATTTGAAGGTTTAAGGTAACACATAAGGAAGCATTCTCCTCTAATGAATTCATTAGGACAGCAATGCAGTTTTTTGGCTGTTTCCCCTGAAAGCAAGCCATGTGTGAGCTCTTTGTGCAGCCACAGGTGTGTTCGTCTATCTCTAACTCTTGAATCTGATAGCTGATTTCAATCACTTTTGACAGAGGAAAAAGGCTCAAGATAAACTCCTATAAATGTCATGGAAACAGACAGCTAGGTAAGAGAAAAGCATCATGCAAGTTCATTGTCTGAGGGGAGGCTTTGCAGCAAGTTCACATCTGATCAGATACAGGCATGCACAACAAGAACACATCTCTAGTGTTCCTACCATAAGAGAAGTTTAAGCAACCACAAGACACAAATTAGAAGGATTCTAGACCTGACTTATCTCAAGGCATCTCTGAGATTCCCAATTCCCACAGTAACTGGAAAAAGATGAGCTGAAGCACCACAAAATAAGTAGTTGTTCTTGCATTTCTGCCTATACATGGAAAACACCCTCTTCCCCTCAATTTTCCAGACCCAAGAAGAATGGAGGAGAAAACCAAGCCTCTCCAGGTCTCAGCTTGCCAGGTCTTCTGGCAGCTCTCAGAGGAACATCACGGGACTTGGCAGAGCCCAAGGGTTTGCTGCTACCTGTCATCAGATGCCGGCCACGTCGAGGCTAGCATTGCCACTCAGGCAACCTCGGATGAGCATTTACCCAAAGAGAGTGGCTTATCCATCTGCACAACAGACTTGTAATCATTACTGGCTCTCCAGCAAACACACTAGGATCAAACCCTTAGAGTTATTTTTTTCCCCTATATGACCACACAGCAGCTTGTCCCTCTGTGATTTCTGCCTTCAAACTCTTCATTTGATGACTTAAAATCAGCATTTATATCATACTCCACACAAATTACAGCGTTGATCCCTAAAAATAGAGGCCCCACAATCACCATGTGCTCTGTTGTCACTGTCTTTACATCTAGCCCAAATACAGCCTTTATAGCATGGGCACTGTACGGCTGTTGTTTTTTTCCCCCCCTCCAGATTACAAATGCTTAGGCAGGAACAGTGTAAATCTATAGGCTAGCTTTGAAAGGGACGCTTCAAAAACTGCTCAAAAATTGTACTGCTGAGTTCACAGGTATTCTTTAATAGATGCACCCACCATCTGTTTACAATATTAATACCACCAGCTGAGAGTGACTTCATAGTAACAGATTATTCAAAAAAACCAAAAGCTATCAGATACCTAGCCAGAATTTAAACATGCTTTTCTTAAGTTACTGTCTATTCCAAAGCATTCGCAAAACAACAGGCATGAATAACTCCACAGCGGAAGTTTTTCAAGCAGTTCCTTCCGATTGTTTTCCAATAGGAGCTGATTTGGCTCAGGTCTATTCACACGGTGTGGTTTTGTTCCCTAATTGAAGCATCAAGTCAGATTACGCTTCGGAACCCTTGCAAGCAGCAAATTAGACCATTCAAAAAAAAAAAATCCCTTAATACTTGCTCAAAAAGTTTGCTTCCATGGATGTGCTTAAGCAGGGCAACTCAGGAGGCACCTGGCAAAGGGCTTTTGCAACCGTAGCCTCCTCCTGACAGTCAAGGAAAGAAATTTTCATGCAAGGGTAAAGCAACAGGACAGCGTGACAAGGTGGTGCTCTCCCTGACAGCCATTGCAAGTGCCCGGTGTGACAGCGGGGCTCGGACCCCACCGACCAGCGATGCCGACTGCTGGGACAATCTGGGAAGGTACCAGAACCAGGCAAAGTTTGGCTTCACATCAGTGGTTGTAGTGGAAAAAAAAAAATGGAGTTTCCCCTCCTCTGCATGCACCCCCTGCCTGCTGCTCCTGCCATGCAGGGGAGGAGCAGGCATCAGCTTGCACCTACACCACCGCCCTCCGTCAGGGTGCTAACCGCTTCGGTGGTACCCCGAGGCCAGGATGAGAGGACCAGCGCAGGTTGGCATTGCTGGGACAACAGCCCCACGGGCAGCATCCCACAAAACTCACACTCAGGCCTGCTGGAAAACTACATTAACTGGTAGCCTGCACATTGTGGGAGGCATTTACATAAAGGGAGGATAGTGTCAGCCTGACCTTCCACGGTCCAGCATGGAAATTAAAAAAAAAAACCAACACGAAAGCCCAGCCCAGGCCTCTGAGAAATGAATAGGACAAAATGAATGGATGTCATTGTCTATCATGATCTGCCAGCCCTTTAACTAGCAGTTAATAAAGCTGAGAGGGAGAGAGGAGAAGATGAAACAATGAGCAATTTTGAAATAACGCCCTCATTTTGCATCCGGTGTATTCCAAATAACACTGCCTTTCTGAAGCATATGCTCAGTATCCTGCGCTCCGTAGAACAGGCTCAAAAAAAAGTTATTTTCTCCATTTTCCTCATCACATTCATTAGGAATCCCTGGAAGAAACCCAAGTCCCCATTTCCCCTTGCCCTCCACTGCTCTTTGAGCACCAGGTAGCCCAGCTCTCCCCCACCGGTGCCCCCACTCAAAGGTCATCCCCATTGCAGCAGGGCTCAAGGCACAGGGCCCCAGCAGCCCCACGGCCTGGCTGGTGTCCCCATCTGCAGAGCTGAGGTTCAGCTCTGGGCAGTGCCCTCTTATCCAGGCTACATTTCTCAAACAAAATGAGGAAATTGCAGCGTTTTCCTTGGAGAGGAGATGCAGCCTGGAGGGGAGCGTGCAGTCTCTGAAAACTCCATGTAAACCCAAATTAGAGCCCGCAAGGCTGCCAAAGGCTGCCCAGCCTTCCCATTTCTTCTTGTGGTCACGCAGACCTGACCACATACTCAAGCTCCCTATTTTCTTTACCATTTCATTTAGTGCTGCATTTCCCCCATCCAACTTCATCTCCTGATGTCACCACCTTACCAAGGGCTGATCATGCTCCTCCAAGTTTCCCCTCTCCATCCAAATCAAATAATCCACTAATAACCAAGCTGAAGGGCTGGCTTTTTCCTATAGAAGTTATTCTTCAATGACATATGTGTGAACCATAAGGGATAGTTTAAAACAGATTCTCCCTCATTACAAGCTGCGGCACAGCACATCGCGGCATTGCTCTTTTGTGTCTTCCCCCTCCATGCCGAACGATGCCGTTTCCTGGCTCCGGTTTCACGTTGATTTATTTCCCTTTCATCTATGGAAAATTAGGAACGAGATCAGCTTCTGCTGGCTGCGCCGCCCACACGAAGCTGGATACGCCAGCATATTGTAAGGGGGACTCTCTCACAGTGGAAAATATGTAGTAAAGTGAAGCTCTTGGCTTAAGTTACATGTTTGAAAACTCGCTGTTGGAGCTGCACTGAGCCAAAGCAGAGGCAATTGCTCAGTTTTTACTCAGCCCTGTGTAAACAGGGTCGTGGTGTCTGCCTGGGAGGTGTTGGTCCCAATGACCCAGAAAGCTTTGGGCTTCGTTCCCACCCCTGGCTACGATGGAGGTGGGGGACACAAAGGGAAAGAGAGGGTCTAGGGAAGGTGATGAACAGTCTCAAGAGAGACTTGAGGAGCAGCCGGTCTTGGTACAGAAGAGGAAGCAGCGGCAGGAAAGAGAAATCCAACCCAAGGTCTCCATCAAACATCTAGCCATGACCATCCGTGATGGTCAAACACAGCAGACAGCGTTTCACAGCTCCATCAGACAATTCACACCGCTCCTACAAGGGCAGGAAGAGCAGCCAAGGGCAGCCCCACACTGCTGCTCTGTGGATCTCCCATCCTCTCCCCTCCTCACTCCCTAAACACTGCCCAAACTCCAGTATGAAACCCCAGGCGAGTCCTCAGACAGCTCCAGAGCCCACAGCTCATTTTGGAAAGCCTCAGCCTCCCCCGGTCTGGGCTCACTTCCAGCACCAAAGGGTGGCTCTTTGCTTCTAGCAGCACATCAGGGCTTCCTGCTCCCATCCCACAACAGCTGGAGCTCTTCTGAGTACTAAGGTACCTAAAAGCTGCACACCCCTTGCTTTTACTCCATTTTTTTCCCCTCATAGCTGAATTAATCTGGAAGCTGAGCTGCCGTTTTCTCAGCCCCACAGACAGGCTTTCCATCCCCCGACTGCCACAACCCCAAGATCCACCCTGAGGTTTTATCCTCGGCCCTCCACACCGAGGTGGCTCAGGATCAAGGGTTTTGTATACACAGAGGCTTTTAATCAGGACTTGGAATGTTTTCTGCCCCAGGAGGTAAATACAGAATCCAGGTTTTATGGATTAAAGGGAATGGGGGAAAAACAGACCTGGCTGCCAAAGTTATCTCAGGATATAAGTGGGATTACATGCTTAGCCACAGGGGTAATCTGCTGACACACTCAGAATTTAACACCAAATTTTGGTTGGGAAAGAGTTTTCCTGCATTTGGCCAGTGACAATCACCAAACTATGGAGCACTGAGCACGACACATCTGCTGAGGCCACCCGAGAAGGAAGCTTTTAGTGCAGGTTCCTATTGCCATTTCGCACCATTGCTGCACATTTGGCCAGCACCGCTCAGGAAAGAGCTGAAAATGGACAGCTGAGCTAGTGTGCACACGTAGGCATAACACCTCTCATCCATACACCTTTCTCCCTCTTTCTCCAGGAAACTGGACCGTCTCCTTTGTCAATGTTCACGCACCTCTCACCTCCATGCTTCCAAAGTATTTCTGCAATTACGTTTCAACACTGCTAATTGTCCGTGAAAGACGATTTGGTTTTTCTATTCCTGCAAGAGAACCTCCGTGCAGCATCTCCCATCTCAAATTCAGCATTCGAGAAGTCTTGCGTTTAAACACAAACTCCTGCGTCGCTCCCATAACAAAGCTAATTGGGCACGACCCAAGCTTTTCATCCCAAGAAAGGGAGCTGGGTTTGTACACCCTATGGCCTGAAGAGCAGATGTGACATTCAGCCCAGAAAAATGGTTATCTGAACAAAACCCATTAAGGAACAGATGCAGCCTGACCGATGCCGCCAGCAGTAGCTGAGCATCACAGCTCAGATTTCGGTATTCTGAGCAGCAAGCTAGAAGAGGGTAAACATAATTTGCAGACAAATTTGCTTATGCAAGGCATCAAAGCCTCAGGAAAACCTTACTATGTTTGCAGACATTCCAGAGCAGAGAACAGCGCACAAAAGTAATATTCACCACAAATTCTCTCATCTCCCCACACATTTCGCTTCAGTGGCCAAAGCACTGTTTGTTCAAGCAGACTTGACCTCCTGAACCACAGCCAGTATGTGGCTACGTGTGGAGAACAATGAGCCCACGGTTAGAGACTTTTTTCCGTGTTCTTGGAGGGAATAGAAAACACATATACACAAACACACAAATCCCATCCAATATTCTGCACAACTCATTAGGAATACCCTCTTCCAGCTCCCATCCCCAGGGTGATGTATTTATTGTGAACATATACATTCGATCCCGCTTGGCTCTGTCAAAGTAAGTAGTACACCTGCACACTGGGGATGTCTGGAGTGGGCTAGGATTTTCCTTTGGGCTTTGGCAAGCAGCCCAGACTGCCTCAAAAAAAAATAAAAAGGCCTCACCATGTGTAAGGAACATGTGTTTCATTTGTTCGTACCTAAGTGACAAGGGAATGGGTTGAACACAAAGTCAACTAAGAGGCTTCTAGGTAGGATGGTCTTTTCTATGCTGGGTTTACTCTGTCCTCACTGCAATGAGGCTACATGCATAAAACCCTAGCTTAGAGAAAGGAAGACTTCAAGCAGTGTCCTGCAAAGGCAGGACAAAGCGATAAAGCCCTAAATTTCAAAAGAAACATCAGCTTGAACACTGCCAGGTCAGCAAGGACACACGCCCACCTCCCTGCCTGACCAGCTTGTTGCCAAGCTCAACGCTCACCATCTTCTTCCTCAACACAGTGGCTCTCCCAAGAGTTTGGCTCAGACAAGTCTGTACTTCCTATAACAGTTTGCTGCAGCAATGCAAATTAATCAAGATTTTTTTGTACATAGAAGAAAGAGGATGTTTTCCTGTCCACTGGCTTCTGCTCCAGAAATTCAATTTTATACAAATAAGACTAATCGGTGTGTCACCTTCCGTATAGAACAAGGTTCCCAAATTAGCAGGCAAGGGGAAACATGCACCGATTTGGGCCAGTGGCACACTATCACTCTCTGCTCTCAGTAATCACTTTTACATACTGCATAGTGATGCTGCCAATAAAGTTCAGCTGGAAACTTCTCCCCAATAGCATAAGTATTTGGCTTTCCCCCATGCTCAAGCTGAAGAAAATCATCTTTCCCAAACATGTCCATTCGCTCTCCTCTTCAGTGCCTTTCTAACACGCTCCGAGCCCCTTTGCAGTGCCTTTTCTACTCCTGAAGCCCTGTCCTGCTGCCTGCTCCCAGCAGACATCCATGTCCACTACGCCACTGTAAACCTTGGCATGATGTCACCGGAGAGGAGCAGGTTTCCAGCATTACATCACCCTGTCTGGGCTCAGCAATCAGCCTTCCGCACCTCAGAGTTTCCATGGAAGAAACCGAGCCCCCTCCTCTTCCCTCCTGCTATCCAGGGGGGGAAGCAAACTACAAATGAAGCCGAAAGACAATTCAGAGCTGAAAGAGTAATGACACTACACCTAACAGCATCCATCACATATAACAAGCCTGCCTGGGTTGCTGCCTGCCAGCATTTAAACACAAAACTCTGCCAGGTGAATGTCAGGAACAACCAGACACAACTCTGCTCCCCAAACCCCACAATCCCTGTGGTGGATGGAAATTGTTTTGAAGGATGAGCTTTGCCTCCCAGAGACCGCTCGGTTTTCCTCATTAGCAGTTTCAACTGGTTACCCTGCTCTGCGGGAGGTGCCCCAGGCCAGAGAAAGTTGGGCAACAGCCTGCCTGTCCTCTCCACGTCATGACCCAAGGATGACAGCAGTGATGGAGAGCCCTGCGTGGTATCGCTTAGCATCCCTCCCCACTCAGCACCCTTGCCCATGCCCTCCAAAATGGCAAAAGCTCATCCAAACCAACTAGCCTGCAGGAGTCCCTAAATAAGGCAACCATCAGGCTCCAAAAACTGCCTATTTGAACCATAATAATAAAAAAACATGTTTATTTCCCAGTTCAGTAGCTCCTGGAGTCATGGCACATCGCTATTATTGCGACCACTGTCCAGGAGCTGACAGGGAAGCCAGCGGTTCCTCAAACCAGGGTGAGGTCCCATGTCCTTCACCAGCTGTTCACAGAAGGCATTAACCCTGGATTTTCATGAGTGTTAAGTGCCCCATATGCGCAGCGTTCACCATGCTCTGCTAACAAAATCATGAGGAGGGACCCCTGAACAAGCAATTGCTCGGGGTTGGGTGCCTTTTCCCCTTTACAGACAACACCATCCCGTTGCTGCAATCAAGCTCGTGACCAGCAAAAGCAGGGCTCCCTGCAAGCTGCGTCTCACCACCAGGTTCCTCAGTGCTGCCTGACACTGCCAGCGCTTGAGATATTCAGCCTATACCCAAGAAAATTCCATATTAAACAGGCTAAGCTGCACACTTGGCCACAGGTACTGCACAAATGGGATCGCACAGTGAAGCATCGATTAAAAAGCCCTTACTCAGGATGACACCGAAAGGACTAAATCCCCTTTTAGACTAACAGTACACGCCAGCACCGAGGCCAGGAGAGGCAGCCAAGCACACCGCTATTACACACTGCCAGGCTTCCTGGGATTCTGCTTTCTCCCCATCTCCTTCCACGCAGACGACTCCTTTTGTTTCCTCTGCTGGCCACAGGGAATATAAAGTGCTTTGAATAACCACAGCTTCCCCTTATTGCTACCTCAAGAAAGATCAGTATCGCTTAAGGGCCATCGCTCTACCTTATTTTTAAGTCACAGCACATGCCATATCTTACTGAGTGCAAAGATCCAGAGGAGGGTTATTCACATTAACTAATGGAGGTGCCCGAAATTGAAGTCTGGACTCCCAGCAGTCAGAACCCCGTTTGACACAACATAGCGCTGGAAGTTAGAAGCAGCCCCCACCCAGTAAGAGAAATCCATTGCCACCCATCAGCACCCCTCCAGAGATGAAACCCGTGTGCGTCCTCCTGTAAGACTGGGGCTTGACTCTGGAAAAACTGCAAGCAGCAGTAAGACCATGCAGCTTCCTAGGCTGATGCTTAACTTGGCCATATTAAAAGATAAATGATGCACCGTATAACTGTTAAACATCAATAAAAGCACTTTTATGTTCTGCCTGAACAATAAAGCACATGTCCCCACGCATTGTATGCTATCAGAGGCCTGAAGGCGTTCGATACCAGCAAACTGCAGTAATTATCTACACATGCCAATGCACATGTAAACTTTTACAGTTTATGAAATTGAATTTACCACTGACCAAAAAAACAAGTCAAGAGAGTTAGAATCATTAAATGTGTATTTTGTAATCATGGCTAATAAGGCTACATCATTACAGGCAACCCTGACCCAGTCACAAAGCTTGACTGCAGTCCAGATGGCTAAACTGCCAGTTACCCAGCAAATCTAAATGAAAAACAAGAGTTTGAGCAAAGTGTATGCGAGCAATTAATCTGATGTTTCCACCCAAATCCTCACTTTCCTTGCTGGCACCTGACAGATAGAGGTCAGATGAAATGGTGTCAGTTTAGGATTCGAATGAAGCCACCTGAAGCACAGACTAACTTTTACAAGCTGTTTTGCAATTCTTATTCTGGATCTGGTTCTGCCCCTCCCTCGGTACAGACACACTGGTAAAACCAGATGATGTCCCTGGGCACCTGTGTAAGACGATGCTGCATGCGAGACCTTGCCAACTGGAGCCAAATATCACATTTGGGTTTTGATTAGACTGACTGCGTTGCTTGGACCCTGGCACAAAAATCTTGCCATTAATTGCAAACCCATCCAGAGGCATAATCTTCAATAATTGTAGACATTTTCTAGGCAGCATTGCTCTTCTGGAAGAGCCTAATTCTGTGATTTAATCCATATGTCTCAAGTGCACCATTTAACTAAAGAGGATCCCTTTGAAAAAACAAAAGCAGAAGAAATGACGAGAAAACCAGCAACTAAATGAAGAATTATTAGGAGACCGGGAAAAGCTAGACATCTTCAATAAAGAACCCTAATGCTGGCTCAGAACGTTTTATTTTCCATCATCTCACACCATAGTATATGCTGGTGGTGTAAAACATCGACTCTTTGCACTCCCTGAAAGGCTCTACAGCAAAAGAGGTGAAATCAGCTTTGGCAGGGCCAGGAAAGCAGGCAGCCAGAACTGTAAATTAGTTTCTTTCAGCAGTCTGCCGAGGTAGGGAAAAATACACAGAAGCATGTATCCATGGTGCATCTTGACAGAGAAATTTACGTTAGTAAAAAACCCTAATTAATTAAAAAAGTTTTTGAATCTTTTTGAAGATTAACAAAAACTTAATAAGCACGAGCTCTGCCCAGTTCCTTCCTGACCCTCTGGACTAAGCCCAGATCTTGCAGAACATGACGGGTTCAACACCACACTCATGAGAAGCCTCACTGAGCTCAGTGGAGCCATTAACATGCTTCTGGATTGAGGATATTGGGGACCTTATTGCTTCTCCCATAAACATACAAATAAGCGTTCCCACGTGCTCCGTACCTTGCCACCGCTCTGTTTACATTTGCACAAGAGCCTCCTGCAAACAGGGACAGCAACGACAGCTGTGCCGAGGCAAGCTTGGGTCTAGATGTGAATCAGACACGGATTCAGGGCTGAGGCTCCCACGGTACGTTTGCACCCGTGAGCTGACAAGGTCTGCAAATCCTGCAGGTACCACCAGCCTGGCTTTCCCCAAAGCCCATTGTACTAGCTGCATAGCTATCCCTCCGCAATAGTAAACAGAGGCTATTTGATATATTAACAGCAGATCTGCCTGCAGAAGGGGAGCCCTAAATTTCTCCATCCTCAAACACCAAAAAAAATACCATAAGATGTGCCCACATGTATAAGAACCCTATTTGCATTTGTACACCTTTTGCTAAAGCAAAAGCCATTGATCCAATCTTACAACCTCAGAGGTGCCTGAGAAAAATAACGTACAGAAACTTTAAAAATAAGAGCACTTTCCAGAGCTGGAAATGCTACAGCCAAGAGCATGGGAAGGGAGGGAGAAAACCCTGACGACAGCAAAATGAAATCTGAGATAAAAAACAATTGTCACTGTGGTTGATAAAGTGTAAACAAGCCAGAAGATGAAAAGACAGTTGGCATTTCAACCCAAGAGCAACACAGCACCTGAACGGCCCCAATGTCTCAGCTAAGAGCATTGAAGCATCTATTCTGCTTTGTCTTGTTGTGCCCTGAAACATCCAACAGCCCTAAGAGCACCTCTGGCATCTTGCCCGGGCTTTCTGGCTCACCCCAGCACAAATTGCTTTCCCTCCATTTCTGATGTCTTGATTTCACTAGTGGTCTTCAAAAAACACAAAGGAGGAAAGAGAATAAAAAGCATCATCCTTTCAGCATCATCCAAAGCCCAGCAGCATGCCGTATCTCACCCCAGGACAAGCTTTGGCATAAGCTAATAGCAAATACTTTGTCAGCCCCTCAGGGTTTCACTGCCTTGGCAGAACAGTGTCTGCAGGTGTCCAAGACCCCTCTCTCACTTTGCACCTTGTTTGGCAGGATCAGAGGAAGCCCACTTGGTTTTACAGTACCAGCTAGACCAGTGAGACACAGTCATGGTACTCAGCTGGACAAAGTAAGCTCCTCTTGTCTCCAGAGGAGCCAACAGTAAAAGACAAACCTTAAAAAGCAATATACACATGCACTGAGCTTTTCCACTTACGGGAAAACTAATTTCATCTACACCAATACCAGACACTACTGCAAACCAGTGTTATTTCCAGAGGGTCAAAACGCCAGTTACCTTGTGGGACAATCCTGCAAAATTTTAAACAGATGAACCAAAAATAATTTACAACAAATGTACTCACTTGTTACTAGGGTACCCTCAGCAGTTTTACCAAAACCTACTCTTTCTTTTACCAATGTCCGCACCACAATTTTAACGATGCCGATGCTAGCTCTGCCAGCCGGGTGCTGTACAGTACTTTTATCGGCACAGCAGCCTCACGCAATAGTCTCTTCCTGACAGATCAGGAGACAAAACGGGATTTGCGGCAGCAATACGTAAGACACCACATATCTGGGACTTCAGCAAGGTCGGGACAAGTTTCATTTTGTTCATCAGCCCATCGCTGTAAGTGCTGGTCTACAGCGTAACACTAAGCAGTAAACCAGGGCTGGGCCACACACTATTGCAGAAACCAAACTTCTACAGGATTACATGAGACACTTCAAAACACCATTGCAAAGGGGTTAAGTTCACCTAATCCAGCCCAGGGACAGTAACATTTACCTGCCGCAGACATTGTGTGGCACTTTCCATTCATAAAGATTCTCCAGCTGCAGGTTACGGGATTTCTCTCTTCACTGCTGTAATACAGCCACTTTCTGGGACTGAAACGCAGCACCAGCGACCTTACTGAGCCAGGACCTGAACTTTGTTTCAACCCACATCTGCTAAACCAGAACAACTTCTTCAGCCCAGAACCAGCTGAACTGCTTTTCCACCAGACCACCACAGCAAACAGCAGGTTGGAAAAGCCAACCCACAGGGAGGTGCCATCCGCACGGTCCTGGGACACGCTGGTCAACTGGATTAAGTGAGCTGCACGCTGTTCTGGCTAAACATGTCAGAGCCTTGCCAGGCTTTGGTTGGGGGTGGGAGAGAGACCATATTCAACCCCAACTGCTCGCCCTGATGGAAGGAGCAAGCCTCAGGGAGATAGGTGCTGTCCCCTGAACCCAGCGACAAGTTATGTGTGGAGCAGAAATTCCTTGGCATGAGCATTTTCCAAGGACAATCTCAGATGAAAGCCCATGAAGCACCCAAATAGCCCACAGCTACGGTTGATGGGTACCATATACAACAGAAGTGTGCGTATAACAGCCAAGTAAGCCCTCAAGCAAGCAAAGCATTGGCCTGACAAGTGCTCAACTTATTCTCAGCTCTTACGCCAGCTCAGGCTACCAGGGATCAGCACAAAGGCTAACAGGTCAGCCTTGGGATCGACACGCTGCTGCCAGCGGAGATGGGCTCACACTTCCAGTTTCTCATTATCCACACAAGAACTGATGGAATCCTGCACAAAAAGGTGACTCCCGCAATAGATCACGGGCACTGAACAGGCAGGTCCTGCAGTGCATCACTGCCGAGCAGAGCCAGGAGCAGGGCCATCGCATCACCAGGATGTTTTGGAAAGTCTCCCTGGGTTTCAGGCAGAAGATGCTTTGCTCTCTGGGAAAGGGACTTTCCCAAACTTTCTCTGTCTCTTCCTACGCCTAACCATTAGACTGTGCTAGGACTTGGTTTCTAATGTATGTTTAAAAAAAGCACATCAAAAGAAACAGTTAATCCCTCTAAAAATGAGATACATTCACATGTCTTCCAACTTCCTTCCAGTGCTGCTGTAGCCACAGGAACACTGCTTACTACAGCCTGCGAGCAGAGAGAAAGCGTTTATCCTGTTCCGTGGATTATTTCTTCTCCTTCTCTCTCTCAACTGCAAAAAGCCCTTTGCTGTCTCACAACAGCATCCTCTGTCACAGCTTGAAGCCGGCCGCCACTTCCCAACCCCAGCACGAGAGCCTGTCCTGACATTTGTAAACTTCTGTTTTGAACAACAGCTCAGCACAAAACTTAACTTGTATAACCTAGGCTCCAGGCTTGGCCCCTTTTCAAACCTACCCAGCATTCCCCCAGCCGTACAGAGAGATCCACACAGCCTCTGAACTAATTGAATTTTAATGAGAGGAAGTCGTTTTTCCACTGGAAGAATGTTGTGCTAGAGAAATATTTTGAAACTCCTCTAACCTTTCCTGCCAGGCTTTTTCTGCAGCAGAGTACGAGCAAGGAAGTCCCCATCTGGGTGCTCGATCGACGAATACAGCAGAGCTGCTCCACTTGCAACCCCAGTTAGACCCGGAGCTTAAATAATTACAACTTTCAAAACAAAACGTTTGGGGTTTTATTTGATTTCAGTCCTGACAAGGAGGATGTGAATTCCCACTGCTTACAGCTCTTGCTGATTCGTGCTGAGACACAGCCCGTCTAAGCCCTCCCCAGCGCTGCCTTCCATCACACTCCCAGCTAACTGGGTTATTTTAATTTCCAGCAAAAACAACAAACATGCAGGAGCCAGACAACTGCATGGTTGCAGAAAACACTGGGGAACATCTTGTTAGCTGAGGTTTGCAGAGCAGTTGCCTACAGGACAGCAGCAGCTTCATCTCATCATTTTGCATTTAGTCCAGAAATTATCGGCTTTCCAGGAATACATAACTTTAACAGTTTACACCCATTTCCCATTGTTCTGAGCCACAATTTTCCTTATACAGTTTCTGCTTAGGCTTGCAGAAAGAAGAAAGGAGGGACCAAAGGAAATTAAGTTGCTGAGATATGAAGGAAATTAGGTTATAGTCCACTGCCTTCATGAAACCTATTAATTACATTCAGTTTAAAGCTGCTGGTATCTTGATTAGTATGTGTGCAGATACACTGAAAACCCTCTTTGTCTGATGAGGATGATAAAAGAAAAAAGGACAAATACCAGAACTAGAGAGGGGTTTTATAGACATGCTGTATAGTATCAGTACATATGTTATAAGACAGAGGGAAAAAAAAGACTTTCTAATTATCCAGTTCTCAGCAAGTGCCTGCAATGATCTTGCAGCTGCATCTCGTACCCAGAACAGACAACAGGCTCCAGCGGAGGGGAACACTCACTCGGTTTTACCCCACCTCCCAAGATCGAGGTTTCACAAGCCCTCTGAGCTTGTACCCCCAGATAAGTGCTTTTCAGCAAGGGAGCTGCGGCCAGCCCCATGGAGCTGGGAGAGCATTGCCACCCATAAATGCGCATTCCCTTGCCTGGCAGAGGAATCAGCAGTCCTAAATCCAGGTGAGCACTAAAAGCCACCTGGGAACATCTCAAGCTTCAGGGGCAGTTATGGAAACCGCATTACTTTGCAAAATGAAGCAGTCTAAAATGCAGGTTTCTTATCCAGTTTGGATGTGTTACCAAGTTCTTTAAGTGGATCTACTAGATCCCTGGGTCCAGCAGCTCTCCAGAAGAGCTCACCACTTTATATAACAACTCCACTTAAAATACAGCATATCCAGTGCGACTGCTGAAATTTTTGGCAGAACGTCCAACACTTGTGAAAGACACTCCAGTGCCCATTAAACCCAGCTTTTACTTTCCATTTTAATTGTTAAACTTCCCAGGGAATGTCTACTAATTTAACACAATTTAGAGATTCAGCTCTAACTCTGTAACTGGGATTTTGGCAGCAACATTCAGTCCATGCATTCTTGCTCTGTTCACAGCAGACCAGCTCCCAGATGTTGGTAATGTTAAACAGACTAGAACTTTCCTTCCGAGTGACAGCAAAATGCAGACAAGAGCTGGCTTCGCTACAGCTCTAATTATCTACCGATAGGAGATGTTCCCCATCCCTTTGCCAGGCTGGGGAGGCCCATGAGATACAGCTCTTCCTCCACATAAACGCAATAAAAGTAAGGAGATAGAGATCAATAGGTCTTAGTTTACACTCCATTGCACTGGCGCTGATTTCAGGGAAGCAATTCTAGCTTGCAAGAAAGATCAGGGACAAGATTCTCATACACATGAAAGCCTCAGAAGTGCAGCAGACCACAGAAGTTGAGATTGCTAGTGAAATGCATATATTAAACTAGCTGCTGAACTATGGGAAGAACTTCTACCATATGTACCTTGTCTATAAATAATCCTCTGTCTCTTTGCTTAAATCGGAGGAGCTCATGGGAACATTCCACCCATCACGATTTTGGTTTGCTTTTTAAAAGCAGTCGCTGTGTGGGAGGTGACAGGGCTGCCAAACAAGCTGTCAAGGAGAGTCCCCTTATGTCATGGTGCAAGAAACCAAGAATCAATGGCCAACGCATGGGAAAAGAGCAAATTCCTGTAGCCCCAGAGTGAATTGTGACTTGCAAGGGAGCTGCTTTCCTCAGCCTTCATTTACTGCCCCTGCAAATCTATCTAAATCATAACACAGGGACAAACGAAAACCCTGCGAGCCCTTCCCATGCTAAATGAGCCGAGAGCACAAGAGCTACAGACCTACAAAATCCCAGTGCAGGGGCTGGTCCAGAACCCCGGTAAGGGCGTGAAACCAGAGAACCAGAGGAGCTCACTCCAACAGGTCATCCGGCCCATGTAGTAATCATCATTACTACAGGGAGTATTTACCTAGTCGAAACAAAAACTTTTAAAAACAAATGACACAGGACAGTGTTCTAGTATGCAAAAATCCAATGCGACTTTCAAAAGTGAGCTGTAAATACCTCGTCAACCGGAACGCAGCTCATCATCTCCGCAGAACATCTCCAGAGCTGTTAATTTGTCATGACTTACCTCAAATACTTCCTCATCCAATATCCTTGTTCCAAATACAATGATGCCATTGACGTCAATGATGGGATGGTCACTTCGGTCCAAGAACTTGGTTATCTTCTTTTTACAGTCCAAAATCAAGGTGACATTTTTCTTCTGCACACTGATAGCTACTCTGTGCCACCTAGAAGAACAGTCCACAAATGTGTTAACCAGAGCCTTGGGCTTTCAAGAACAAGCCAATTATTGTATAACAATGAAGCTTTCATAAAATTATCTTCTGCAGACCTCCATGCCAGCCATCATCTGCAAACAGATGAAAATCATCCTTGGGCAGACCCTAAAGATTTCATTTGAAAAAAAAAAAGGCTGTATTGACAGATGATGCCATTCACTTCTCACCCCTCCAAAACAGGCAGGAGAGTGCCAGTTCTGGCTTCAACAAGAGGCAGAGGGAAAAAAACCACACCGATAACTCCCTGGCTATCCCCCTTTTCCACCCTTCTTACGTCCTGCAAAAGACTCAGTGTGGATTTTGCAGGACAAACTGATTTCTTAAGGCCCTTTGCGGCAAAACTCAGTGTTCCTGTCCCCATAAGCATCAGACAATTTGCACTGATATGCGATTCACACCTTATATATATGTATAAATACTATATAGTATTTATTCACCAAAGGGCAAAGTTCAAGAATGGGACACTTGGCAGTAGTCAAAGGTGTGTATATACATTTATATATGCGACTCCTATTTTACACAATGTTCAACATGCTGGTATAAACAAGGTACTGTTTTTTCCTTTGTGCACAAAATTTCACTTACTTGCCATCTGCTAGGTTAATGCCTCTAAAGAGAGGATAGTCTTCTGGGCCTGGCTTTCCTGTATGGTCTTCATACAGGAATACAGGAGATCTACCCATCTCCACACCAATTTGCTGGATCCCTTGCTCATTGTAAATTGAGATCAAGAAGGACTGACCTCCTTTCTTCGCTTTTACAGTGGTTAGAATGGAGAAGTCCTCTGGGAAGGGGGAAGCTGGAGTGGAAAAGCAAAGAGGTTAGTCAGGTTTCCTTGAAAATGAATCCCTACAGAAACAGTCCCGTTGTCTAATGACCCATGGGGAGACCACTGGTTTATCCCTCCAGATGTGTGCACATCAACCCTAAAAATCTGTATTGGGCAGCATCTTAGTTGCCAGGTGAAGATCTGGCTTCCCCCCAAAGCCTATCACGATACAGGGTTGGGATGGGCTGCAACCCAAAGTAGACTGCACCAGCAAAGCCAGTATAGAATAGTGTCCCCCAAGGGCTACCTGCTCTAATGGCACATTAAAAACTCAAGCACAGACCTGAACATCTCTGAGGACCATTCATTTATCAGAAAGCCTTTTTCCAGCCCTTATTGCAATCTGTCACAGAGCCAAAAGCCACCCCACATTCGAACTTGCAAGCAAAGGATGGCAAGGGGTCTACTGTTTTGGGATGAGACCATAGTGCTGGGGAAACAAAGGTTTTAAAAAGGCTGTTGGTTTAAATCTATTATTTGCACCTAGCCCTTCCTTAGTGTGCCCTAGAGCTTTTTAGGAGACAACACAAAAAAACCCCCCACTTTGTTTCATATATCATGAGGTGCCCAAATTAACTGAAGATGTCAGAGGGACAGAGGAAATGAAGCATCCCGTACCAGTTAGGCACAGACAGTATTGAAGGGTTTTATTTAAGGGAGTAGGGACATTGCATCAGGTTTTGTCTATTCCAAATGAGAACAAAGCATTCTGTGGCTTTGGCTTTCAGGGTTGCTGCAGACAAAAAAAATCTGAAAGCAGAAATAAATCTGGCAATCAGTAGGGGATGTTAATTTTTCTGCATATTAAAAAGCATCTAACATTGCCTAGCTTTTTGTCCACTCAGGAAAGCAACCCTGTCTGATCTCAGGTGATTTCTGCCTGTATATTTGCAAGCTTTGGAGGATTAAAGCTATTAAAGTATGCAGCAGGTACGGTCAGTACAGAAGCAATGCTCTGTGCAGGGGAAGGGTCAATCCCCTGCAACACCAGATGAACACATTTCAAGTCCCAAGTCAATGTGGGCATCAAGTCACACCCTATGCAGGACATAACTCCTCCGTTTGGGTTTTCTCTGCCATTCAGACTGGAAAGATGAGCCCAAACCGTAAAGCCTGGATGCACATCCCAAACAGGACATCGTTAAAACACCAGAAGCATTAGTAAAGGAGATTTCTTGGTCAAATTATTATTGGAGAATGGACCTACTGAAACAGGGGGTACCTACAGGGCATAACCTCCCCAGATGCTGCATTTCAGCAGCGTGCGACTTGCAGGGTATCTTTCCTTTAAGGTTCAGGCTTTCAAAAACAAGGATTGCATTGTACCGCTGGGTATCTGCTTGGGAAATCTTAAACCACGGCAGGGCAGAGTAAAGTGGGGCAGCCCCGCCACGGGCACTGCGGTGTGTGTGCTGGGACTATCTACGTGTGTGGCAGCCAGCAGCATGCAGGGAAGGGAACAACACAATGGATCATTTTTAAACTGCAGATCTGTAGCCATATAAAAACCACAAAAAATGTCAAACTTGGTGCCCATAAGCTTCAAATAGTTTTCCTTCACCCCTTTAGGCTTTTCTTAGATGGTATCCCAGGGCTGCTTAAGGGATTTTGACCCAGGGAGGGGACCGGGAACATGGGAGTGAGGAATTCTTCCAACCACAGCAAAGCTAGCAAGTTCAAACGCAAAGAGGCCATGAGCTCACCCTCTCCTCTTCTGCCTGGGAAGTTGCTTTAACTTTTATTAACAAACCAGTGTTTAAAATGCATCTGGCTGCCTAGGACCAGGCTACACCACCAGGCAGTGGAGGAGGCAGGAGGCACAAGCAGGCTGGGCTGCATCAAAAAATGAGCACTGCTACAAACAGCTCGTGCAAACAAAGGACACTAAGGGGGACATCTGAGGGTACCTACAGAGACCCATTGTGTTTGCACCAAGTTAATATCCCTCACCTTAGTTAAATAACATTTGGAAAGAAGCGCAAAGCAGTATTCTGAACAGAAGACTCACAGTCAGTAATTAAATGCCATGATTATAGCCTGATTTCCCCCTAGAACACAGACCCAGATATTTGGCAAAGGCAGGCATCCGATTATTATGCCTCCCATAAGATGCACTGAGCTTTATCTCCCTCCTGCTGTATACAAATCCTCCTGTAGCACTGAATCAAGACCATACGCCTTCCTGGTTCCAATTACAGGCTACAGTTTTGGGCCTTTTATGTAAAATAGTTCATGTCCAAAATTTCATTATGAATCCACAATACAGTACCTTTCAACTTGGACAAGCTGCCAACTCATTAAAAAGCTGCTTTTAATTTTTTTTTTCATTATTATTAAAATCTCTCCATGGTGATGTGAGTTTCTCAACCCAAATAACCATAATGGATGAATTATAGCTGACATTACTCTGTTACTGCTCTGCTGTCCTGGCAAAACAACAATGCCTTCACTGTCATAGCTAGAAATGACCCAGGCTATTAAATGATGTATGAAAACACAGCCACACAGACAGCAATACTAATAAATACATCATAATAAATATACGAAGCACAGAAATTGACCCAAATCCCCTTAAAGACAATGGAGACACCCCTCCAACAATGGGTTTGGGATTAAGCCCGTATATTCATTCACTTCTTCAAATGAGCTCGTGCTGAGAGATGTTGCACATCCATTTCTTCGCTTAACAGCACTGCAACGATGCTGAATTTGGCTCAGCATCGCTCTTCTACCCCATGGCCAAGTCCTTTCAAATTCACTGCAACCTCCTGCAAGGCAGCAAAGGGTTAAGACCCCAATTCTGCAGATGGAGCCATGGAAAGAGCCGAGGAGGTCCAGGGCAGGCAAAGATCCCTCCACCCCACACAGCTCCCCAACACACTGATGCCATTAGCTTCACTTGAGCAGACTGCATCTGTGGTATGCCCCAATATGCAAACCAGTGGAGTCAGGCTGAGTTTCTTCTTTCCTGAATACCATGACCAGGGATTAAAGGCTCTTCTGCAATCTCATGGTCTTCAAAATAGGGACACAGCTGGGACCTCTTCCTAACCCAGATCCTGCAGGTGTATCCAAACACAGCCTAAAATAAAGAGCCCTGCTGCTGATCTGGGAAGGACAAGAAAGTTTAAGCTGCTTAATAGCAAAAAAAAAAAAAAAATCAAAAACATTGAGCTGATCCAGTTCCTGACACAAACACAAACCAGATCTCTTGCGTGAGATGGTGTCATTTCCAGAGCCACTTTTCAAAGGAAAACAGCTCTTCAACAGTGTCACCAACTTCTGGCCTTTTTCTTCATCTGTGAAGACTCAATTTTGGAATGGCTTGTTTTCCTCAGAGATGACTGTTCAATCTATAACAGAGATTTTTTGAGCTCTTAAATATATATATGCAGACACCCACAAGCAGTGTGGAGAATACAGAGTTTGCTAGAAGAATGCAAATGACATTTTGCTGGCTGCCACTGAAAACTTTGTCTTTCTTGCCTCTGCTGGAAGAGCACGGTTTTGCTGGGAAGCAGAACTTATTTAGGGAGCAAGGACAAAGAGCATCTCAGCAGATTTTCTCACTCTGTGGGCTTGAAAAAACAGACAAGCTTTTTTATATATCTCTCTCTCTCTATCTTGCTTTGCTGGCTGTGGAAGCAGAATGCAAAGCCCATAGAATTACCATTTTAGAAAAGCACCGACTTCTAATTAACACAAAATATTATGTGCAGCGTACATTTGCCTAGGGTGCTCTATAGCAGAGAGGGAAAGTTATGCTACAACCTACCCGCCTGTTAACGTGAAATCACCAAAACCACACTTCTTGTGGTACATTGCACTGCAATTACTTTGTTATCTTTATCTCCTCTCTCATTCATTTGGTGGTGTGAGCTGAAGTCACATCTAGTTATGGAGATGTACTGAGAAAACAGCCGTTGATCTGATGGAAAACACAGGGGTTCTTCACTTCGCTCTTCCCTTCCTATTTCCTTAGCAAGCAGCAGAGAAGACCTCAATGACTTTGGAAGTCTCCGGAGAGGGACAGAACTGCTTCCATCACCCCATGGTCGTCCAGATGAAGTGATTGAAAAGTTGCTTGATGACACCAAGGAAACACCATCCAGACCTTCTCACCCAAGGAAGACAGTAGATGCAAACCAAGAACTCAATGAGGACATACAAGTAGTACGGTGGGACAAAAGCGAGAAAATCTCCTACAATGCCGAGTTCTCTCCTGTGACCACGATTCACTTCTGCATGCTGCCTTGTCGTGTCAACCTTTGTCATAAGTGGTATCATCCAGTCTCCTTGCTACGTTGATTAGCCAGAATACTCCATCCTTGTTTTTATATCTTAGGGTCACCACTGTTTGCTTGTTTCTGTAACAAAGGCGATCAGGCAAGATTTCACAGCAGCTACAGCAATTACTGAACAGCTCTCAAATCCACTGAAGTTGTATATTCCAAACCAGAACCATTTCCTTCACGCACTTCTGAGCTTGAAGATACCAGCTGGGCCAAAACTTTGAGTCATTTCAGATACACAGAAAGGGAGTATGTGAAAGCGGTCAAACACACGCTGGTTAGGTTGAGCTGATCTTGCCCTGGGACAAATGGATGGACTCAGGGGCCACTGCAGGGCCCTTGCAGCCTGTCCCTAAGATGACTATTCCCCATATCCGCAGGCACGATCCTCTGTGACATGAAGGCACAACCTGGCAGAGGGGTATAGTTGGGCACATGATGATTTTATCTATAGTCAGGAAGGACTGTCTTGCCATGGGCAGCAATAAAGACAAATATAGAGTCTGTTCTGCACTTCTGCAGACATTGAAACAGGGCTTTAGGCAAAACTGAGCAGCTCCTTTGCTAAGGGTTGGCCATGCAATGGAGGGCTACCAGCCCACAGCCCAGGCACAGCTGCTCTCACCTTCATGTCAGGCTCTCAGCTCATATGCAAGACACAGGGTATGCTCCTGCTCACAGAGATTAAATTAGTTCACCTGCTTACTGTCACAGCAGGATAATAATGAAGTCTGAAAATAACCTTAGTGATAACACAGGCAACAAAGAAAATACAGGACTGGAGGATGCAAGTGCATCAGCAGTCCGGCCTCGGAGTCCTCATTTAGGCCATTGACAGGCTGGGTCTGGTAATACAGCATGTTAATTAAAAAGCATTGGTAGCAGCATGCCACATTACCCCTGATTTAGCTAATGCATTTTGTATCATTAATTCTCTCACAAACACCAAAAGGAGAATATGTGTGTGTGTCTGCTTTGCTTAAGTCATCTACTGCTTCACAGACGAGTTACATGCAGCATCTTTCTGCCTCATTGCTAAACCTTCCCCAGCAAAGGCACTTCTCTGAAACCTAGAAAGTCCTACCATGCCTACTCCCAGCATCCCTGCACTCCCCCATGGAAAACAGGGACACAGCAGTGCTCCTGTATGGCTTTGAAGGAAGACTTCTGATGGTGAATACATGTTCAAGACTGAAGCTCTCAGGCAGCGAGTAGTTTGGGTCCATAACGCGTCCAGTCTTTTTACAAGCACATTTTACTCTAACAGTAGTGATTTTCCCTTGGCCTGAAAAATTAAGACTCCAGCACATCCTCAGCGACAAATAGCCCACATGCGCTTCAAGGGCTTTGTGAACTCCTGCATCGTAGTGGCTTTCCCTAATGAACCTCCAATTTCTTCAGACAACTTTTCTGGCGACATCTGTTCTTGTGGGGCAGTCTATTATTTTTATATGGTGATTATTTGTGTTATGAGAGACACCACAGCCACCGAGTAAGACCCTACTGTGCTTGGCACTCCACAAATGCAGAACAAGACACCGTCTGCGTTCCTTTGCATCTTTTCCAAGTCTCTCTCCCCAGCTGGAGGTCGCTGTGTGATAGTGAGACAGTAGAAGCTTTCTAATATAGGCAGGAACAGATGTAGGCATTGGCCACATCTTCTGCAGTGAAGCCTGCCACCATGTGCAAATGCAATGATCAAGGAACAACTTACTGCATTGTTATTTGATGGTTGAGAGTTTGCAGCCCCCTAAAACAGCAGAATCGCTCCTTGCCAAGGGAGCACGCAAGCACACTTGGAAAATGAAGAAGTTACGCAGTGCCCTGTATGTGCCTGCAGAATCTGAGAAAAGGATCAGATATTTCCATACGACAAAAAAAGCCGCGGACTCACCAGGATACAGCTGCTTTGTCGGTGCACTAAGCTGAGCATCTTTTGTTACTCTATAAGCAACATCTGCTTCTTTCGAAGATCTTCTGCTTGTGCAAAACCCTGTTGTTTTTGTTATACCATCAGGTAAATTATGAAAATCTAATACCTTCAAGAGATCTGCAGGTTCAGCTGTAAAAAGAAAAGGAGAAAACAAGAATTAGCAGGCAATAAGACTGGCACTTGCTCACATCCAAGTTGTTATTAGCCTGCCTCACACAAATCATTCATCACAATTTTAAAAACAGATGAAATATGTTTTCAATACATCTGCAAATACAATGTTAATACCGGCTTCAGAGCTAGGACACTGTACTGCTGGTCAGAGACACTACTTCAATGCAGAGTGGAACAGCTGATCAGCTGTCTGCATGAGGGCAGAAGGGAGAATATACTACCTTATTAGCTCTAGTATTTATATTTTCTGGATGTCTTCACCCAGTCTCCATCATTCAAGCACATTCTGAAGATTAAACATTAGACAGGAAATTCATAACCTGAGAAAGGCTTTAAATCGAGAAGTTGCCACCGCACTGATGCAAACATTTCCATTCTTTTTTCTTAAGTTGGTTGATCCAAAAAGTTGTTTTGAAGCAAATACCTGAGCAAGCTTCCGCAAAGGATTACACACACCACACAAAACAACCACAGGTGAATTCACACTAGCTGGGATAACAGGTAAACCCACATCCATGCCAGGGTATAAAACAAGTCATGGCAGAGCAGCATCCCACCACAGTGCTTTGGCGCTCACGGGTTGTTCATGCTGCCTGCAGGCTCGCGCAGACCCTGGGAGGGTTTGTGCACAGCGTCTAACCCTGCTTGGAGCAAAGGCAGGCAGCACAGAGCAGGGATGCAGCACGACTCCACTGCAGGCAGTCCAGTGTCCCACCCTGTAACTCAGCCCAAGCCCAGGCAAGTCCCAGCAACTAAGTTCCCCTTCTCTCCCTGCCATGACACACTGGGATTTCTGCACAACCACCAGCGCACACACGAGTGCAGCCGGACTGGCCAACAACACGCGTACGCTTCAGAGAAGAAAGAAAATCCAGTTACTCTCCAGCTTGGGAAAAAGCTTGTTCTGGTTTCCGTGGCCTCATCGGGCAGTCTGTCCCTTCAGCTGGGAAATTCAGGGCAGACTACGGAGATGGCACCTCCATCCTGGCCAGGAACAGGCTGCAGCAGGACACAGCACAGCCACCACAGTGCCCCATCCATCATCCCTGTCCCCCCTCCTCCAGACAGCGCAGCGCCTGGGGATGCCTCAAAGCAAGCTGCACAGGCATTTTGACTAATGACATGAAGCAAAAGGCTCCTTTCCTTAACAGCCCTCCTCAACCACATCCCATTAGGCTCGTATCCTGCCTGAGGCTCTCACTGCTGCAGACATTAAACTAGTGAATGGAGAGCACTTGTCTCACACCCAGAACTCCCCACACCAGCAAAGTTAGGGCTGGTTCACCTCCAGATGTTCAGGTCTTTAGAACATCGATTAAGTAATGCAAGTGATACGTCTCGTTAACTTCCTAATCTGGTCTTGCTCATGTCAGGAGAGATGGTGTCTCCAAAAGTAGAATAACCAGATCTGACCTTAAATACTTAAAAGAAATTAGTTTGAATTTTGACTTGATATTTGGAGCAAAGTGCTGTCAGAAAGATGAACCACACAACTCAAACCCTTAGCAGTGCCCAAAGCAAACGTCTTCACAACAGCTTCATTTAGCCTTGCCTGGACAATATATGACAGCTGTATTCCCTTCTACTTGATCCAATACTTTCTCCAAAGAGCAATATTATTCAGATCCTCAAGGACAGCCACACATTAGACGGGTATCATTGCCAACATCAGACTACAACAAACCCCCCCGGGCTGGCTGCCGCAGCTTCCATCAGGATCTTGGGGCATCTCGCCACACTGCGTGGCCTAGGGTGCAAAGCTTATTACCAGCTCACAGAATGACCACAAAGAGCCCAACCGCATTCAGGAAGGTGCATGGCATCACTAATACCGAAAAAAAAGGGACAGATCTCTCAAAGGGCAGGAAAACACAGGAAAAAAACTTGCAAGGGAAAAAAAATAAAAATTGGCCTCATGTGGGGATCAAGCATAGTACTAGAAAAACCAGAGCGGAAAGAGAGGGAGAGGATTTGCAAGGGATATGCCATATACAACTGGTTGCATCCATGGGGAAGGGCTCCAGCATGCACATTAGCACTGAACACAAACAACCCAGCAACGGAAAGAAATAGCATGAACAGATCTTTTACGATATTAAAAAAAACTTTTGGTTACTAAGAAGATCAGCCTAATATTTGCACGGAACACTCATGTACATTGTTGCAGTTTTTAAAAGTCTCCACAATCCTGAGAAGTTGGGCCCTCAGTAAGAGATTACAAACATATGGCAAATCCAAGTCAGCGCTGCAGACAATAAGCCAGCTGACAGAGCCTGGCCCAAGCGGCATACAGCTGTAACGTTTCCTCGTCTCTCTTGCTCTTGTTAGACAGCGTATGGATGACACATTTGTCTAAGCTGTCCTTGCCACTTAGATCTTCCCACTGCCTTTAACCATGTTTTATTTCACACAAATATCTGCATACATACAGCCCGAGCTGCGTTTAAGCAACTAAAATTACAACAAAACTCCAGCTCTGCTTCCAGTTACCTCCCTGCGCTCCAAGAGATTCAAATCAGCCAGCTCCTAAGCTGCCTCCAACATTTATTTAGGGAGGAGAGGGGAAAAAGGCAAAGGCAAGGGGGAGGGGATGTGAATTCCAGACTCCTGACATCAGCCCGGTCCCCACGCCGGGTGCAGGGGGATTTGAGCCTCGCTCACAGCACTGCACATAAGCCACCTCGCGGAGAGCGGCCACAGCAGGGCTGAGGTGTTCGCAGGAACAGGAACATCTGCAGAAGAATCCATTGTCCAAAAGGAGAGTTGCTGTTGTGACAGAAAACTGCGCGGACATCGTCTCCTTTGGCAAGGGAGCCCCAGCGCACACTAGAGCCAGTCGCGGTCATCTCATAGGAAAGAAGCGTATGGTGCTGAACAAGTCAAATGCTGCTCATTGTCATGATCTTATAGCTAAAATTGGGCAGCGTATATTGAGAGGAAAGAAGCGCGACATGAAAAGACTTCACCAGCTCTATACGTTAACAGAACACCACCACTTGCAAGCCATACGGCAACTGCTTGCCAAAAGCTTCTGCAGTGGTTACACAGCCAGGTGACGGGCATTCGACAGAGCTGGACCTCCTCCAGAAGCAACCGGCCGTGGGCAGGTAGCAGGCTCGGCGCTCCAGCCCCTGCTCGGAGCCCTCTGAGCAACCCCCACCCATCATCACAGCCCTGGTGCAGAACATCTCATTTGTAAAGGACGACTCAAGCATCTACCTGCCTCCCTGTGCTGCTGTGAGCCTCCAAACACAACATGCAATTCATCTGCATTTAGAAGGAAGATCCTCTATACCTCCGTAACCACGATGGATTAGGTCAAAGCGAGATATTGAAGTAAAATAACAGTCTGGATATTGCACAAACTGCAAACCACACAGGTAGCCACCAGGAGAGGAAATGACCTCTGTTCACAGATGTGCACAAGTCTCACCTCTGCTTGGTCCTAGAAATCAAAGGAGAGCTGAGGAACCAGCTAAAACCCTACAGACCACTCATGTTGCACTTCATCACCAAGAGCATCAGTTTGAGTAGGGCTTAAGCAGCATGAAAGTCTCCAGTTCTTTCCAGATGAGCTTCACACAGGAGCAGCTCTTTTTCCTGCCCAGCTAATCGGTTTATTTACTTCCCCTTGATTTTTCAGCCAAATCTAAACTCAGCAATCTCCTGTTAGGAGCTATGACGGCATCGTGCACAGAAGGACAGAGACCAGACTGACCAAAGCCAGGCTCTACAAAGTATTTCTTACAAGCTTGCACTGGGCTTGGCCTTCATCCGAGAACTAAATTAGTTGTTGCTTTATGAAAGTTTTTTTTCCTTGCTATTTTATGAATAACATTACTATGCAGCATTACACAGGATCATTCTTTCACTTGAGATGCACAGGGCTCCCCAAAGAGACCAACAGCTCGGTCCCTGCTGTGCTGGAGAAGGGTGGCAATATACCCAGTACACAAGGTGGCAAACCCCAAATAGCCAAAGTTAGACCAAAATCAGACCAGAGGCTGCCCCAAAAGCCTGCACCCAGCTGCATGTAAAGCCCTTGAACAAGACTG
Organism: Aptenodytes patagonicus; assembly: GCF_965638725.1. Taxonomy (NCBI): domain Eukaryota; kingdom Metazoa; phylum Chordata; class Aves; order Sphenisciformes; family Spheniscidae; genus Aptenodytes; species Aptenodytes patagonicus. The sequence continues at coordinate 9,486,960 of NC_134966.1, read as the reverse complement.
AAAAGGAGCATTACTTCCCATTTTAACAGAGCGGAGATGAACGACTCACTGGTGAACCAATAGTGGTAAAAGGAGGAATTCAATCCCTAATTCCTCCATGTCTGACCAAGGCTTTAACCACAAGACCAATCTTTCTGTGTTAATCTGATTCTTAATTATTTAATTACCAGTTAAAACCTAGAACAGAGGCAGCTGGTATTAACTTTATAACTCTACCCCCACTCAGCAGTGGCCAATAGCCACTTTTTCTTTCTTACACATCAATATTAAACCAAATCAAGCAGCATTCATTGAAATAAGCTGCCTGGCTTTGGGCTGGGCACAGGCTCCAGCCACAACAGGGTCAGTGCAGCCATCCCCTGCCACACTCGACCACAGCCAAACCACCTGCTCGGACTCAAGTTGTGGGGATATTTCTGCTCCTGCATCCCAAGGAACTCAAAAGGAAACCCGAGCATCATTAACATCTGAAGGCAAATATTAGAGCACACTGAACGCCCCTGGCTGTAGGCAAACCCCATTCCCAACGTGACCGGGTTGTTCATCCTCACCTTTCCTTTCTCTGCCTGTTCTTTAAATCAAATTTTAAGAGGGAAAGAGGTCTTAAGCCCTGCTGATCCTTCAGGACACGTGCAATAGTAAACAAGGATTTTTTTAAATGCTATTACACTTGCAAGTCAGAGCAGAAAAGGGGACAATCAGCCCTTGTTTAGCGACTGCAGCGAAGGTCAGTTAAAGACTTTTTCCATGCACCATCTACCACACAACCATTATGCAAAGGTTAAACAGTTTGGTTTCTCCAAGCTTGATATCAAGCCCAGACCCCTCCTAATTTTGCCTTCCCTGGCCAAGGCATTTTGTTTTGCTTTCGCCAGGGGAAGCTATCCTGTCCTCGCTTCACTCCTCCGAGGGCAAACGGGCATCAGCCCAGGGAGGGCACACAGCACCAGTTCCCTTCTCCTCTCACTTCATCACCCCCTTGGCTGTTCCCCAGCTGAACGTTCTTAAAAGCAGGATGGATCAGTGGGGAAAATAAGACATTATTCCCCCCTCCAAAAAAAACCCAACCCAAGAACCTAATGGAAATGACACTATTGAAATTTAGTGCAAGATGGACCTGCAGCTTATGTAGATCACACTGAAAATCCCAGCATATACAGCATTAGCCAGATGTCATTAATCTAAGCCATATTTATGCCTATAATAATCATTTTTAACACTTGAAGCAAAGCTCTTGAACGAGCCCCAAAGCACTTTACCAAGCGTCAGGATACATAAGTCGCTTATACGTTACTTGTGGGTATCCGCGTTTCCAGCGTCTGAAAAAGTTACCGAATTACAAATAACAAACCTTGAAACAATTCTCCCTCCTGTCATTTTTCAAGGTCTTTAATTAAATCCTTATCCCCAAGGAAATCTGCAATATTTAAACTTGCCACTGAGTTGAAGGCTGAAGCTTGCAGTGCTGGTGACAGACATTCTCCGTGGCCCCCCTGCCGTACGCCACAGCATTCGGAGGCAGCTGCTCTCCCCAGCCACCCCGCACAGCCCATCAGGGTGAACGGAGCAGCACCAACACGCACTGGTCAAAAGGCAAAGCCAGGCATTCAAGAAGAGTACAGTCTGGATTCCAGTAAATTATAAAGTTAAAATATATTTATTTTCCCAACTATATACAGTCAGTTTTATACATCTGTTATTAAAGTCCAATTATGCACAATAAATTTTATAAATCTGTTCTGAAAGTTGCCTCCCAGTTTTTCAGTATAGTCTTCAAGCTTTTCCAGCTGTCATTTGGGAAGATTTACTTTTTTTTAAGTGACACAATCACATGGCTCCAGGAGCAGAGACTCTCAGAAAAAGAAAGCAAGAAAACCCCACTAGGTATCACAAGACTCCTCATACAAATCCCAGCAAGCTGGCAATGCCTCGACACTATCTCCACTGCAAACTTAACGGTGCATACTTGGCACAGGGATAACAACGATTCAAAGGCAGTCCAGGCTCTCCAAGCCAACCACCGGCCCGCGGTGCTGGGTGCCCCAGAGCTGGGTACACAGCACAGGACTTCAAGGAGCAGAAACGCTGTTTCTGTAGCACAGAGAGCACATCTGGAAAACCCACCCCAATCCTTAATGGCTCTGTTGCATTCATTTGATTGCTAGTGAAAGGCACTGGCTTGACATCCCCCAAGATCAAAGCCAACCCTTTGAGAACATTTGCAGTAACGTGCGCAGCAGACGAGCTCCCACACCATGCCCAGCCCGCTCCTTCCTCTGAAGGCCTGGAAAGACCACGCATCCAGTCAACAAGAAAACTACCTCCCCAGTCAGGCCAGCGCCCTCATTGCGATGAGAGCTGTACCTGCAGTGGGTCGCATACTCCAAATGAGTTAGCACCTAGATCTGCTTCTTCCTCTTCACAGACCTCTACGCATTTTCCAGCAGAGCTGCAGAGGACGCTATTTGGTCTATTGCTGAAAACAGATTTGCTTTTTCAACTACTGTTGCTCATATCACCAAAATGGTCAGGAGGCTCCCAAAGATCTCAACGGACCAGAAGCTGAAAAGGTTTTAGCAGAGCAGTTTAATCAACCGAAGTCGCATGCACACCACTAGCACTGCCCAGTGCAACATGCTGTCCACAAGACGAGAAAGCACCTGCACTGCCACGCAGCAGCTGTATTACAGCTGTGTCCAAAATTGGGCTTAAGAGGTCAAAGCCTTCCCCTTTCACTAACTGCCACCGCCATCTTAAGGTACATCTGTAGCTTATTCAGTCTTATCCGACAACATCGAGCATGCCTTCAGCGTCTCCACTGAACACATTCCTAGAACTTAGAGTCAAGAAAACTCCCTTTCTTCAACTTTTTGCCTTACAATACCCTTCAAAGGGTATACCCTCATCAGCATCCTGAGACACACATTTATTGTGCACAGCTGACCTGTCGTCATACTAATGTAATAATTGAGACATGTGGGTGTCTGGAGAAGAGGTCACCATCCTGTAACAGTGGAGAACCAATTCTCCTGTATTCGGTTTCGTAACAGCTAAAGGGCATCCAAAGACCTTCAGGACTTCATGACACAGCACTTAGTCATGCTATAGTCTGTGTGCAATTATTGCCAAAGGTTTGAGGCCATAAGTTGAAGAATGAGTAAACATTTATGTTCCCAGCTCATTCCAGGTGCCCTCTGCAACTTTCTCATCATTTGATACATAACCCACCAGTCTGGGTATTTGTATTCAAGTGTCACATCACCAGTGAAGCAGGTTTACTGGGAAGCAAAGCCCTCCTATATGAACAAGCAATATAAACCAAACTTGCCACCTTATCCCACAGCAAGTAATGGCAGTAAATAAAGTAAATAAGGATTATTTCAAGAGTAACTTGAGTCCCACAGAAAGGCAGAAAGAACAGCTTTAACAGAAAAAGCAAAGTGATACACTGCAATTAACCCACCCACAATTAACTAACTGGCTTAAATTGCCCTGTTTCTCTTGCATACAGATTGCTGACAGCAATCTCGCCCACACAGCCTTGGCCAAGCCAGTTAGTGCCAGGTAGATAAGGCAGATCTAAACCTCCCAGCTTTAATGAAACACGGTCTACTTATGCCACCAGAGAACCTACTCCTTAACATCTCCATCTCTCATTTTTTATCATCTTTAAGCCAGAAAAATCACCAGCATCTGTGTTGAGGAGGTTACAAGAGACATAATTTTGTAAGGCACTTTTCAGGTACTCAGATGACGAGTATGAAGTTATTACCGTATTTTCACCAATTAATATCAATGTATCCTGCACAAACATTAGGCAGAGCACCGCCCTGTCCCACTGCATTACCTTCTCAAACAGAAAAGGAGGATTCTGCAGGGCTGCCTGAATGTACAGCAAAAACCCATTCCCTGGAAGAAACGGAGGAGAGGCTATTGCGCATTTTTAAGGGAAAAGGTGTTTTCCGACAGAAGCCCAAAAAGCCCCCGAGCTGTGAGAGGTCAGACCAGGGTGTACTTGCACAGCGGCACGGCGGTGATCGGGGACAGGAAGAGCCAGCTGTGACCCAGCAGCAGCACCGCGCTTTAATCCCGGCCCGGGAAACCCAGCCAAGGTCGGGGTCCCTCCGGTAGGGAGCTGAGCCTCCGCACCGACAGAGCTACTGTCAGGACAGCGTGCTGGGTGCTTTACCGCCCTGCCTGGAAGCCAGCTAGGGAAAACACTGCTCCGAACAGCACCAACACACGCAGATCCTCTCCCTTCCATCTTTACCAGCTTTTGCTTCTTTGAATACTTTTCCAAGACAGTTTATTCTTAGCGCTAAATAAACACTCAATTATTTCCTTTGGAGGACGAAACGCAGACCAGCAGCAAGGCAGAGCAGAGCGTGCAGGGGGAAGGATGCCCTTTCACTGGGCTTGGGGTTTCTCACTCTCCAGGCAGCTGCCCAGAGGCTGACATGGATGGCTTGGCTTATACTAGAAGTTAAACACCAAGGGATAAATGCTCCTGCCCTGAGGTCCACAAGAGACAGCCGAACACAGATGAGAACTGGAAGCTGCTTCACTTAGAGATGGATTTCTATGGAGCCTGGAGTCTCCAGATCATGCCTGTGGGATTTCAACAATTTCTACTCCTTATCTAAACACTTTTCACCACTGTTGACCTTGTAGCTGCAGCCCTTGAATAACTGACTAAAACAAGATGGCAGAGGCCAAGACAAAATATAGACAAAATTAATAATATAAAGCTCCAGTTGCCATTGCTTAAGCATCCTTTGGATAGACTTGATTCAGCCCCTTGAATTCTAAAGCATCCCAGCAGCCCAATAAAACAAAGTCATAGAATCATTAAGGTTGGAAAAGACCTCTAAGATCATCGAGTCCAACTGTCAACCCAACACCACCATGGCCACTAAACCACGTCCCTAAGCGCCTCATCTACTCGTCTTTTAAATACCTCCAGGGATGGGGACTCAACCACCTCCCTGGGCAGCCTGGTCCAATGTTTAACCACTCTTTCAGTAAAGAAATTTTTCCTCATGTCCAACCTAAACCTCCCCTGGCGCAACTTGAGGCCGTTTCCTCTCGTCCCATCACTTGTTACTTGGGAGAAGAGACTGACACCCACCTCGCTACAACCTCCTTTCAGGTGGTTGTAGAGAGCGATGAGGTCTCCCCTCAGCCTCCTTTTCTCCAGGCTAAACAACCCCAGTTCCCTCAGCCGCTCCTCATCAGACTTGTTCTCCAGACCCCTCACCAGCTCTGTTATATGATATATTTGGACAAAGAGGAAAGGCATTTTAAGGAGGAGAATCAAGGAATCTGAACTGCAGGATTGAAGATATAGAAGTTTGTTCCCTAGGAAGGGGCATAATACAGCAAAAAAGGCCAGCCATAAAAGGGGTCAGATACTCATCTGGTGCACATCAGCTCCTTCCAATAGCTGCAACAGAGCTGTGTCAATTCACATTGCTCTAGATAGCCGAATATTTCACCAATGACTCATGTCATCCCCTTATGGGTTTTTTTTTTTTAAAGGACCAAATAGTCCCAACTGTGAACAAAGGAAGCCATTATGCAGAGTCAGATTCGAAAGATTGTATGCATAATCCCAAAAGGGAAAGAAAGAAACCCAGAACTGATACTGGAGCAGCTCTGCAAGACTACATTAAATTCAAAGAATCAAATAATCTTTGTTCCTTTGAGCATAAGTTTTTTTTTTTAAATAATCAATCATTTGGGTTTCTAACAAAGCAGCGGTGTTAGCAGCTAACAGCAAGCAAAGAGCAGGCCTTTCCTCCACAGAATATAATTACACCACGCAAAAAAATCTCTGCTGCAAATGCCATGCAAAACTTAAAGACACAACACACAGAAAACAGGCAAACATTTAGGACTTTGGGAAAAATCCCAGCCCCACTCAAGAGCAGCGAATATCCCATTCATTTTAATGAACTGAGAATTTCAGATTCTCCCCCGGTAAGGAAAAAAAGATACAGGGCTGGCTCCGTGAGCACAGGGATTGCTCAGCAGAGGAAAAAGAGTGCCAAAGGGTCAGGGAGGACAAGAGCTTACTTCTGATATTGGAGCAGCTCTGGCCAGGGTGATTCCTGCCCTGTGCCGGCGTGGGAGCCAGAGAGCGGCCAAGTGACACATCCATCGCTAGAAGTTAGGGACAGCCCACTGCTGCGTGCCAAGAGCACACGTAGGAGAGAGCTCAAAGGAGGGGCTTCTGCCCCTTTCAAGGAGCTGCTGACCCCCATTCCCACGAATCCTGGGAAAAGGTGATGAACAAGATCCAGAGCACAGGGAAAGGGTGGTGGTGGGGTCCCCAGAAGGGCAGGTCTGAGGGTGCAAAGCCAACACACGCCATCCCTTTCCCTGCTCATTGATCCCGGCACAGACGGGCGAGGCCACCAAGGGGATTTGTACTGGGTTTCGCCAACTGTCCCCAAGAAGGGGGCCATGGCACGACTTCTTCCTTCCACCCCCCTCCCCGCTGAAGCAAACCATCCCATCCACTCAAGAGAAAAGCACGAAGCCTTTTAAGGCAGAGCCCAAGTCAAGCCCTGCCAAACCCCCAGCCCACATCAGCACTCAGCGCCACTGTCCAGTGTCCGAGGAGTTTTTACAGCCCGTCCTGGCAGTGGGGTCAGAAGAATTAGGTGAATCACCAGCTTTGCAGTCGAGTCATTGCCTCTGCTCACACGCCCGGGCTGCAGCAGAGATGCCTCGCATACCACCCTGCCCACAGCCCTGTGCTGCTCCGATCCCAGCCAGCCAGGACCCAGGGGGAGCTTTCCAAACCCCCACCAGTTGGATCAAGTATTTCTGGGTCACTGTGACATTTTGGGAAGTTTTCCAGCAGAAGTTTGATTACTGGCAGGAACCTCGCCCTTTAAAGAAAAACTAAGGGTGAATGGAGTCTAAAAACTTTTAGAGTTATTAAAACTACAAACTCACACGCTCAGCAGATCTGCAAAAGTAAACAGCGGCAGAGCATGACTCCATCTTCTGAATGATTAACTGGGAGGTCTTAAAGAAAGCTCAGTTTTAGGAGCAGTTTCTGAAAGCCAGCCCATAAAGGGATGCAAGTTACATGCAAATGAATAGGCACTCTCCTCCCCTTCCCTCCCGCCCCAAGTCTCTGGTTGCTTTACTCAAAAAGCCCACTTTAAAATCCTTGCAAGGCCCCTGGATTGCCTCAGCCCCGAGGAGGCACGTGGAGATGTACCAGCAAGAGATGGAAATTGCATCCAAGGAGTCTGTCATTCTTCCGAGAAAAACCTTAGCACAGCCTTTTGGAAAGTAGCTCTGCAGGTATAGCATTGAGGTTTTCCAGGTTGAGGTGGAGGGGGAAAGTCTCTGATGTGAGAATTGTCCCCTCTCTGCCTATGGCACCTCATGCTTTTCTTCAGGAGGTGATGAGGAACCAGCTAGTATCTCCACAGACATCTGACCACACGGCCCAGCTTAGTGACAGGGAGGACTTAATGTCCATAGGCAGCATCTCTTCAATACTGAGCCATCCCAACACGAGGCAGAGATCACAGCTCGAGCCCAGGACCACATGCGCAGAGCAGAGTGCTGCAAGGACTGCAGACATGTCAGCATCACTTGGGGACCTTTGAGTTGCACTCCACTGTGACCATGTTGCACAGTCAAGGCAACCCAACCAAACTACAGGTTTCGCTTCAGGCTCATGACAGCTTTAAGCAAAACATTATTTACTGCTTCTTTAAGTAATCATTATTTTCTGGCTGGGCCTTAGAGGATATCCACTGCTTTTCCCAGTTTCACTGTGCTGCCACAGGACTCACACCTAAGCCAGCTGCAGCCATCACAGAGGCTCCTCACAGCTCTCAAGCAGATGCATTTGAAGGTGGAAAAGGAAAGTTCAACCTTTTGTCTTTGCTGTAAGGAGTGCCACGTGTTTCCAGATGATCTGGCACTTGCACAGCATTTGCATTTTCAAAGTACTTTAATGATCAACCACTTAATGCTCTTTGCAGGATTTAATTAGGGCCTGATCTTGCAGCACATTAAAGTCAACAGAAGTTTTGCAACCAGTTTTAATGGGCTGCAGAATAGTTACTCCTGCAAGGAAGAAGCTGGCATGCTCATCTCCCAGACAAAGGGAAATACTACATGAAGCCCTGACATAACCTCTTTGTCAGAGCAAGTGTGAGCATCCTCCCTCAACCACTGCCGCAGCCAGCTGCAGTGCGCTCCCAGGGCCACCATCTGCTCCAGCCTGCTGCTCCTAGATGCTGCAGCACACCACAGAGGGCACCTTTCTTCCTCCTTTTGGTATCCAAAGCTACTTGGCACCGAGTCCAGAACAAGAAGGGCATCACCCTTTGATGAAACCAGGGAGATGTGGATCAAGGTAGTGGCCTCCTCTGCATGACATCTCTCTCAAAACCTCCCAAAAAACCTTCCAGAAAGAAACAAAATTCAAACAGCTGAACTGCAGTTTTCCTGCAAAAACAATACTTTGCAGCCCTCTGGGTTGTTTTATGCGGCTGACCATCTCATTGCGTCCCAGGGATGTCACTGAGCACTCACAGACATGGGACAGGAGTTGCATCAGGCAGGCTGGAGCCATCATACGCAGACAGACATACAGTCATGCCCTACACCCAGGAAGCCCCAGCCCATCTATACTGGATGCTTACGAGCACCCAGCAGCCTCCATGCATGTCAGGGCAGTTTGGGAACAGAATGAGCCATGGTCAGGGCTTTTTCCCCTCCTCTTCCCATGCTAGTGGCTGGAAGCACAGCTGAACACACCAGGATGCACATAAACAGCCTACATCCATATAGGATGCCCAATGCCACATGTCTTCTTGACACTTCAGGGTCAGAACAAAAAAAAAAAGCTGATTGGGCCACTTTCTACATGGAAGTCTGTGCCAAGGGAAATAGGACCACCCTCACAAGTGCAGTGCAAAGGATGATGTTCCCTCTCAGCTTCTTCCAGCAGTACTCAGGGAAAACAGGAGATGCTGAAGAAGCACCATTAGAGCAGGCTGTCCCAGCAACCATGGCTGGAGCTCCTGTGACGCAAGGACACAAGGGACAAGAGGCACAGACAGCATCTTCTATCAGCTAGACCAATACAGTCTGGGAAGAGCAGCCAAAATGGACGAGCTTTGGGGGAACATTTGCCATTCTGGAATAATACCCTCCCTACAGCCTTCCCATGGCCATGCCCAGCCCTCTAATTTCTGGTGTGGTGCTGCAAGTGGATTGCCCAACCATGAGCTTAAACAAACACATTAACACAAGCACCTGCATAATTACAATCATTTCCACCATGGTAAATATTGCAGCTACAGTCAAGGCTAGCAATCTGCATCGCGTGGTTAGCGCATCACATCAGCCACTTAAAAGGGAACAAAACCACAGAGGAGTTTACTGCAGGGCACTACCCCACACCCATTCAGATAGCCCAGCTGGGATGCTTCCAGAATACAGTCACTGAGGAGCTAAAGACTCATTTTCATGCACTGTGGGGCTTTTAGTTGACCATAAAAGTTAATGGGACCAAGCATAAGTAATTTTTATTTTTAAATATTTCATTGGATGATTTTAAAAAAAGCCCAACACTGAATTATTTCCAGCACTATGGTATACTTGAATATTTTGACACAGGGAAAGAAATGTAAAACCAATTCTTTCCCTCAGATGTTTAAATCAACGAACTCTTAACATTCACTTTATATCTGTATTTGATTTTCCTCATCAAAAATGTAGCCAGAAGGCAAATTTCAAATTAATATCTGCTTGACTTCGAGACGTGTTTCTGAAGCTTGTTTTCCAGAATTCTCAGGAGCTTTAGTCCCTTTGTGAGTTTATACAGCCCACATCTGCACACCACAGGTGCTGCTTTCAAGGCAAGAATAGCAGGAGGAAGATGCACAGCAGGCCTGAATTAACCACCCACAGCCATGAGTTTCATCAGTTCTCAGCAAACACCACAAACCAACCAAAGAGCTGTGATGCCTTCAAGGGAAGTCTGCAAGCAGGGAGAAATTCACCACTTAAGTTACTAGTTCTTAATGATTTTCTCAGTTCTAATCCATATTTATTCAGCAGATCTTATTCCTGATTAGGTGTTTAAATGGGTTTCTTTGTTAACATCACCAGGGAATGAACATTATTTTACTTCAGACCAATCGAGTTTTTTTTATGGACCAGCTAGAATAATATCTAATCTGTTGATATCCAAACATGCAGAAGAGGCTCATCCAAATACAACACTCCAGCTCCCATTCCTGTCCGATTTCCAGTCCCATTATAAATAAAACACAAGTACATGGTGCATTTCCCTACTGCCCAAATTAAGAAATGGCATATCACGAGGTTTTGCTTTACAAGCACAGGATTCCTCCCCATCCACCCACAGCCCCCCGGTCCGGGCAGGACCAAATGGTGGAAGGGAGTTTATTACCATCAACCAAGCACATCAAGCAGCATTAGGGTAATATTAAGAAATTCCTGTTCAGCCTTGACCGACCTTTGTGATCTCTGACCCTCAGTCATTAGGGGAGAAAGCCAACCCATTAACCCCCTCGTACACACAGACAGAGCGGTATCTCCATTACAAATAGCTATCAGGAGCCAAATAAGAGCTAATTACCCAGTACCAATATTCCTATAAGATTGTGGCTTCATCTGCTCAAAACCCACGGCTGCCACTGTGGTGTTTTACAGCAGTGACCAAGTCACACAGGGACAAGAGCTGATTTTAGAAAGTTTGGGTCACAGCTGCATGATCATTTTTTCTCCCCTTCAGATATTTTCTGTTAAACTAGTTACAGCGCGATTTGTACATTGACTGTTCTTGGAAATATCTGCTGCACTTAACTGAAATGTCATTTCAGGTCTTCCATTATACATGAAGAAGAATTCAAACCCAAAGATAGCATCTAAACTGAAATATGCTGCTATAAAAGCTAACAAGAAATATCCAAGACACCCATCTAAAAAGCTTTCCCAGGACTCTAACACTAGCCCAGACAAATATTTACACAATTATTCACATGGGTTTGTTTTAAATAAAGAGCCTTTTATTATTACTACTTTGGCATCAACCATCTAATCAGAGGCCAATGACAGTTAAAAAAAAAAATCACTGCAAGCAGCACTGACAAGAAATGCTACCTGAGTGATGGGCAGCACCAGAGCTGTCCCTGCCCTCCTGCTCACCTGGGGAAATCAGGAGAGGGAACTGTCAGGAGAGGGACTATCTCCCTGCAGACACGAGGGGATGGAGGAGGGATGGCTTCCGCCTCTGGTGACTGCGTGCCGGGGGAATGGAAAAATCGATGGGCAAAGGGTGAGAGGTCTCCTGGCAGAAATGCCCGCTCGTGCCTGGTTCTTTCTCAGCTCTAACGCCAGCACTGTGCTATGACACTGGACTAGTCACTTTTATGCATCTCTGCTTTACATGTTAGCTTTTGGGACTAGCCTTTCCCTGAATGCACGCAGACTGCCCAGCCCAGCAAAGCGGACCTCAACTCTGAAGTCCTACTGTAGCATACAAATGATGTGGCTAAAAGTAATCCACTTAGCATAGAAAGATCAAGATAAATATATGCCATGGTACTTATGGTGGTCTATTACTGGGAATAAAAACATGCACAACCCAGTTTTAAGGTGAGGTTTCAAGTATACTGATGAAGTGGAAGATAAAAAAACCACTCCTGGCTTGCAGTAAGAAACTGCCAAGAGATTTGTCCGGAGTCACTTCTGTGCACGCTCCCAGATCACACCATTAGAGATCCCTGGGGTTCCCTGCACACACAGGCTCCTCTCATCAATCCCATTATTAAAATTGCCTCTTTCCACTGCTTTAGAGAAACCAAAATGGTGACACCACCTCCAGCTCCTCAGGTGCCTCCAGGGACCTTGCTTCAACAGGGAGCACAGCAGAGGCAGGAGAGCCAGTAGAGTCAGTGACAGCAGAGCACAAGCTGCAAGAGCAACAGATCTGCTGGTCCGCAGCCCATCTCCTGCCAGGCACTCTTCCTTCTGGGCATTTTTCCAGCTGTGCTTTGTACAATAGCTGTAAAGGTCCCCAAACCAACTCCTTCGGGACTTCTCTACATGGCCCCTTTTCCCTATGGCCTGGCTCAGGCACTCAGCTCTCAAATTTACCACTCTGAGCAAATAGTCAAGTTCAGCACCAAAATCCCTTCATGCTCCTGAGCATCTGGAAAGGACCTTCCCCTACTGACTTGTTTCAATGAGTCCCTGCAAGTCCAGCCTCCAAGCCCCACCACTGCTCCAGCTGCTGTTTCCTAAATCCCTTCCAACTTTGCCAAATCTTCTAAGAAAGGAGATGAGAAGACACAATATTCCCATCACAGACTTGCTCACAGCATGCAGGGAGGGACCAGTGACCATGCTTGCTCCTGGGCACAACCCTCATTTTGCACATGTAGCTCAGACATTTGATTGTCTATCTCACCCCCACCCACCACATCATATCACTAGCTGATTTCTAGCAATGGATTGCTGAAGTACATAATCACTTGCTGAATATCTTTTTCCTTCTCTTTTTCTCAGTTTTATTGTGCTCCTGAGGCGTTTTGAGCTGGGATTCAAGTTACTGAAAGCAAGACAATCCATCACAGCATGGCTGAGAAAGAATAGAAATGAAGCTATCCGGGGCCATAAAGCTAAGCTAGAACAGTGAGAAAAAAAAAATCTCACCCCCCCATTGATCTTTCCACCCCCAAGACAGATGTGAAGAGAGGAAAGACCTCAAAGCCAGCAAATGCTGCCTTTGGAAGATGCTACCTTCACAATAAGGAGGCGGTGCAGAGACCCAGTGCCTCATTATCTTTTGCTCAGTCAAACACAAGTCTGAGCAAGATGTTCCTGGGGCACCTGAAAGAAAGGTGACCCCCTGTATTTGCATTTGCAAGAACTTGACTTGCTGCAAGCCCATTTAACTCAAGCAAGAAAGCAATTAGTGCTCCCTCCTAGTGAAAAGGCAGATAATAAATATTGGGTAACCTTCCCACAAACCAGTCCCAAAGCACCAATAAAAACATATGAAAATATTTTCCTCTAACTGATTACTTTCCAGCTAATGAATGGAAGCAACTGAAGATTTCCTTAAGTGATATTCAGCTAGCATGGTGACCAGTGCCACGTTTCTTTCTGTAGGTAAGAAGAGGGCTTTGCATTTCAGTAGCTCTATGTCCAGGACATCTTTTCTCAGGCTGCAAGCAAAAAACAAACAAACAAAAAACAACCTTGCTTTGCCTCAGGACCTGGGAAAGGTCAATTCCAGTCTCAAGCTTATTTTCACTTGCCTGGAAGGGGTTTCACGGCATGACCTCTTCATCATACCTGGAGGTTTAAAATGCTCAATCACAACTCTGATCAGTCAGACCTGTAATATTTGCAGACTGCTATAATGATGCTTTTCGTATCCTAATACACATGTTCCAAGTGCTTTCAGGAAATGATACTTCTGGCTTCTTAACTGCAAGCAACTAGCTTAGGTGACAGAAAAAGGATCTTGGCAGATGGATGAGGTGCTTGGCACTGCCGCAGGGTGAGCGCCACCACAGGCAAAGACAGCCAGACCCTGGCAGCAGTAGGATGCTGAGCCCTTCAAACCACCATTGCCTGCTCCTGACAGGCAGCTGGGCAAATTCTCATTCCCAGGCAGGAAAAAAGAAAGCACCAAACAAACAGGGCAACATAAAGGGTGGCAGACGCGCGCTCTTGGCAAAGGGAACCAGTGGGATTAACGTCTTTCACATTTCTGCAGAGCAACTTGGCCCACCCTTTGCACATTCAGCAGCAATTCCCACCACGTTTTATTTTCTCTGCCTTTTCAGTCATGGTCAGTGGGCAGGAGAGGGAAGCCCAGCAAGATATTGTCCCCCTTCAATGCAGGATTCCCCCTCCTGGGTTGCCAGTGAACTTGCTCTTCAGATTGTAGTTCACGTAGTGCCTTAAACCCAAGGGAATGGATTTTGGGGAATTAGCAGTATAAACAATAAAGATGACACATAGGGACCCTGGGAGTAAAGAGTGACAAATTCATCCAGATCTGAGCTATTTCAGAGCTCAGATACAACAGCAAACATGAAACAAAGTCTTGGTACTGCTTTAAAGAAAGATCAAAGATGAAGAAAATTGAGTCTCACTGCCAGCAGTAGTGAAATGCCATTTTAATCCCAAATCTTCCTCACATTTCAGACTAAAACCAGAAAATAGATTAAAGATATGCTGAAAGATTAATTTCACTGCAGGGCCGCTCTCCTGATGTCCCCCAACCTAAAATGGTGCCAAATTTGGAAAGGAATTCAGAATTTTATCAAGGAACAAATACTTCTCAAATTGTTCTGAGTTTCTGAGACACAAATCACAGACAACTACACAGATATACTCCATTTAAAGCCAGTGAAGCGCAGAAGAGCAACACCTTAATATACTGGCCACTAAAAGCTGGGCTTTCTTGGTTTTGCTTTGATTTTTGCTAGCACCGAAGAACCAGTTTTCCATCAGACAACTGAATTCTCTAAAGGGAAACAAGTAAATTGCAGCTTTGTAAATAAAACTGCTTAGCAGAGCTGAGGTTTTCTGCAGAAGCCTAGCGCAGCCATATGCTCCCCACATAACTCTTCCAGGCCCTATTCCCACTGAGGAATAGTATATTACTTTGCTTTCAAACAATCCCAATATGTTCAGTGGCAATTTGCTTAATAAGGTCAGGTGATAAGGCTGGCAGAATCTGTCCCTAAGAGATGGGTAATCAAAAAATAAATTTGTGTAAGAGAACACAGCACAACAAGCATTCATTTACATGATGTTGAGAAATGCAATCACAGCACAGAGACGCCCAAGCAAGATCTAACACAGCAACCTTGGGCACCGCCAGCAGCAAAGTCAGTGCCCCAAGCTCCAAGGGTGAGACACTCGACTCCTGCGCTAAGCTATGCGGCCCCTGAAAGCCATCTGGCTTCAAACGATCAATCCAGCGTAGCTAGACTAAAGGTAGATGGGTAGAGCACTCATCAGTACCAATGTCTCTTAACTACAGTCCAAGCAGAGCCCACATCATTCTCACCCTTCCAAAGGGTGCAGAAATGCAGCAAGTAAACAGATGAGTAAAAAGCAGAAATCAATACCCTGACCTATTAACCACTTTTTAAACTGTTCTCTGTAGTACAAGACATTCACCTTGACATTATCCCCTTGTTTTAAAGGCTGACAACATTTCTGTTAAATTTTCTTCCTTTATCATAAGCAGGATAACAATAACACAAGCGGCCTTGAGCAAGGTCACAGGAGCCAGCGAGTGATGAAGAAACAGTTCATCCGCAGCTCTGAACATTAGACCATACTGACTTGACCAACTGATAAACTTCCCCTTAATCACCTATGGTAGACATTAAATGTTAATTAAGCACATGCTTTATAAGCATTAAACTGGATTTTTTTTTTCCTGCCACTGCTATTCAGTCCCAAGTGCATCGTAACCTTCCCCCCAAGCACATGCACGAGAACCTGCCTCATCTCCCAAGCCATTCAGCAGACCCTCCGTAATGACGTGTCAGTCATCCTATGAGGATGATGACTAACATGCCCTATTGCCCTTTAACAGTTTTTAACAAGACCCCAGGCTGTTTTGAGCAGACGAGCTCATGGGGCAGGAATCTGCTCGCAGGCACCGTCTACAAAAAGCAGCTGTTGGCCACCTCCATATGGGCAGCCCCAACCACCCGAGCAACTCCCATGCATGCGGGCCTGGGTGGGGAATTTTTATTTGTTTGCTTCTTTCCACTTCATCAATCAAGGTTTGGCAAGAAACACGCCTGCTTTTCAGAGCAAAGCACACTGGAAACCACTTCTCACCACTGCAACGCTCACCCTGCCTTCCCAACTCCATCCTCTATCCCCGGGTGAGTTTGTCCTGTTCCAGCAGAGCTGTGAGCAGAACCAGCACTTCTGTCCCCACAGTTAAATTGCTCTCATCTCCCTTGTTCCTCCCTCACATTTCTGCAAAGGGCAGGGGGAGGAGATCCCCTTTCACGGCCTTGCTCTGCACAGCAAAGAGCTGTCAGTGGCAAACTCACTTTCTGGTTCTTTCTCCTGGAGAAATTGTACAGCATCTCAAAGTGTTTCTTTTTACTTTAGAAAGCACCATGGTTAACAGCATATGACACTGATCTCCTGCCAAGCGCACCTCTGCACTCAGAAACAAACAAAAGCACCATCATGAAAGAGCCCTTCACAAAGCAAAGGGATGTACGAGGATGCTCTGGAAGGACAGCTGACTCCGAGATGCATTTGGAAATGTTGCCACTCCACATCCGCACCACCCGGCAGCGGCCATCACGGGTACCAACTCAAGGCAGCCACACAGCTGGCTGGAGAGTTGAAGGCAGAGGGAAGAAGAGGCAGTAACTTTGGCAGGGGATGAAGCTGGATCTGCAGAGATGTTCTAAACAAGCTGGCTGACAGGATGAGCGGCAGTACGGCTGGGGACAATAAAGGTGGTCAGGTGGCTGAGGGATGCTGCTCCAGCCTGCAGTCCAGGGTGGTCGCCAAAAACCGAGCTGGAAATGTTTTCCCAGATAAAGTCTGTACCTGTGCAAAGGCCAGGGCTTTGATCAGCAGCAGAAGAGGGATTTTGATTAATGAGATGTTGATGAGGTGGGAAAACAGCTTAGCTGTACATCACCAGGATACCACAGAGCAGATCCTCGTGTGGTGTAAATCAGCATCATTCTGCTGAAATCCTAACAGAAGCAGGCAATTCATTGCAAGGAAAGATCCTTCTCCTACACATAGAGAAACCACAGCCTCAGCATATGACAGTGCATGAGAAGTTATCAGGTCCTTTATTTGGACATGATCCTTCCTTGAAAAGCAGCCAGCCAGGATGAATGAAGATGCCACTGAGTAAGAATATTTCAAATTCAATGATGACATCAGTATTAAAATACCCACGGAGGCAAGTATTTGAGGGAGTCACACAAATAGCTTGTCAGCTTTAGGCAAAAGCAGATGGAAGGATAATCTGAACTACAAGTGTGCAGTCCCATCCCAGGGGAGTCTTACAACACACAAGTAGGAAATATTTAGGAATGTTTGGAGTCTTGCAATTAAACTTCCTTCCAGCTTAATCCAAAGAGAGAAGACTTGTGTGAGCCAGCATGGCTGGATATGCACAGGTAGAAAGGGAGCTGAAAAACTTTTCAAAAACTTACTCCCTGCGGTAAAAAGAAGGGTCAAAAGAAAAAAATATACAAACAGGATCAAGTCTAATTAAAGGAGCAAAAATAAATGACAGCTACAAAAAGGCAGGGGCTATTTTCATACAGAGCAAAGGGTCGCTGGCACGTATTTGCAGAGCCCCAACACCCAGAAGGCAGGGAGAAAAGAGGTCCTTTGTGAGAGGGATGGGGAAGCATGGGAACGCAGGAGCCCTGGGGTAGCTCAGAGGCATTACTGTACTCAGCACAAAAGAGAGAAACAATAGAGGGCAAAAGGAGACGGGGCTGTTTATTTTTCTGGGTATGGTAGGCAAGGGAGGGCTCACAAATAGCATTGAGAGAGACACTGGAAGAAGCAGCCACTAAGGAAGAGAGTATCAGGCCCAGATAACAGCCTGAGAGGCATGGGGACCACAAGGTTAAAAATGGGGGAATCCTAGATTAGGCATAGTTAGAAATTCTCCAACAAGAGCTATTTCCCTAAGGTAAGTGGCAAACTGGTGATCCACTTAACAGAATTGCTGCAAGGTATCTTCTGAAAAGAACAAAGGTGTTCTAGAAATGCAAAAATATTGTTAGAAGGAATCACCTAGAAAAGCCCTTACAAGAACATGCTCTCTTTTTATATGAAGCAAAAGGCAGGGTGGAAACCAAACACTTTAAAATGCATGCACTGTTATTGTTTCTAAGGCTCTGGATGAAGCCTCTCAGCTCTGCCTCTGACCCAGGGGCTGCATGAAATACCAAGCAACTCCCTGGAGCTCTGAACAGTTCCCAGAACCGGGACAGCCGTGATGCAAACAGACAGTGGGAATAAAACACAACAGCAACCAAGAACTACGTTTTCTGTTACTGCTTCAATTTCAATGGGGCTGTCTTGAGAGTCACCCACCCCCCAGTTTCCAAAAATGCCGAGAGCTCGGAGCTTTCATTCAGAGAGCTGTTAAGCTGAAATTCAGTCCTTCATTGCCCTAACTTGGGCACCCAAATCCAGCATCCCTCCCTGGAGCTTTGCCAACATCTGACCAGAGCAACTTCTCTACAACCCTGCCCAAACTCGAGTACTTCAATTCTTATCCCCAAAGAGCCTGAGAACTTATCAGGACATAGCACACAAAAAAACCCCAACAGCATCCTCTTGCAGATAAGTAGAAGGGCAGAAGATGAAGGGTAGATACAGATCTTACTGGAGTGCAACGAGAGATGCCAGAGCAAGCACCAGGGTACCAGCACTGCAATCACAAGCAGGGTAACAGCAAGGCGCTTCCCAGGCAAGCTGCTGCATTCATGCCATGCACAGCAGAGAAGAAACCCAAGCCAAAGTTAGTCTTTCACTCACCAAGCCATTCTTCCCCCAGGAGACATCCCTCCCCACCAAGACCAAACCCAGCTTTCCCCATGAAACCAAATAAAGACTGGTCATCCTGCTGCAAATCCAGATCTTTACATTGCTTGGAGTTATAGTTTGGTGATTGCATTTCAAGTCCTGAAAGCTGTTCCTGCTATGGAGTGTGCAGCTTCACCCCACGCTGGTGAAACGGAGACAAGAATCACTCCGTCACTTCAGTTCAAGTCTGGTAGTAATTAATTTCATTGAGTTTGACATTTGAAATAAATGAAGTAAGGAACATGCTTCCACCATCTGGAAAAGCGCATGCTGACACTTCCAATCATTTGTGCATCCACTCGTGAATGTGTATAAGTAATGTTTGGTATTTTTACATATAGAGAGAGAAGGTAAATGACACATCAAAGCATCAATCCATGCGGACAAGTACAGCAGCCCAGCACCACTCATCATACAGATGAGCAAAAGGCGTGTTGATTAGTGGAAGCAGCCAAATGAGGTAAGAAAATATTTGGGAAACTGGAGACGAGGCAAATGCCAAGAGTTATCAGTATATTTTGAGAAGACTGATTTATACGTGGAGCATGCTTGATATTCTCTCCATCGCTAAAATAAGCAATATATGAAGTACTTTGTACTAGGGCATACACAACAGCTTAAAAGTAATCTGTGTACATTTTATATGCCCTCATTTATTACTCAAAGGGAAGACAGCCTTTTCATAGCTACAGGAAAACAAATTTTGTCCTTACAAAAGTGCAAAGAGGTCACTTACAGTATGTTCCTCTTCATTAACATGCTGAGATCTCTTTTCCAGAGCAAGGAGAAGGGACAAGACATTCCCTTTGACATTAAGACAGACATCCTAGAAAATATAACACCAGCTGCACGTATGACCCAAACCCATGAGAGTTTGGAAAGGACTCTACCCTTTTCCAGTGCCACCCTGGCTCCTCCGGCCCATTCCTGTCAAAAACCATCAGGACATGCCTGCAGAGAAGTTCCAGTTGCAAGTCTATCACTACATGCATGGATAGTAGAATAAAATAATTTTGTATTAAAAACAGGACATCATGGGTCAAATTCACCACAGCATCAGTTCAAAGCAGCCATAAACCCAGTTTAAGCATCGCTGAGGTTGGTGGCCTGAAACAGGAGTTTAACACTAACCAGGACCAACCAGCCTATATGAAAAACCTCCACCAAGGCTGGAGCCGCTGTGCACGCGTCGAGTCCTCCTCGCTCCAGCCCTGCACTCTTGCCGTTGGGCTCAACTCTGTTGTTTCTGCAAACATCTAAAATAATCCTGCTGCAGCCCTCAGTACAAAGGAAAAGGGGCTTCTGCTTTTCACACCCAACCTTGGCAGAGCATTAGTTCCTCCAGTAGCAACTGCCTCCTCTCCAAGAGGGACTGACATCTTGCCTTACGGAGCCGCTCCTGCCCCACATCCATCCCTTCCTCCGCTCGCTCTGGGAAGCTTTATACGTGGCAAGACATTTTCGAGTGCAGTAACGCAGAGCTGCTCTCCCAGCGCTGCAGGATGCTCTCAGACCAGCCAGCCTCACCAGCGCCAAGTACGCCACTGCCTTCCAAGCTGCTGATCCATCGCCTGGCAGATTTCCAGGGGCACAGATGAGGACTGTGGCTCGTCTAGAGCAGGTTATTTCACCTCCCAAGTTCTCCGATGATTATTTCTCACTAGGCTTTACTTCCTAGAAGAATTTTCCACATGCCTTATTTAATCCTGTGTCAACTGACATTACACAGGCATGACATACCTGCCTGCATTAACGCTCCCGCCTACCATTCATTGCTCACTAAAACGGAAAGAAAAGCGTTGAAATAGACCTGTTCCCCCAAA
Organism: Aptenodytes patagonicus; assembly: GCF_965638725.1. Lineage (NCBI taxonomy): Eukaryota > Metazoa > Chordata > Aves > Sphenisciformes > Spheniscidae > Aptenodytes > Aptenodytes patagonicus. The sequence continues at coordinate 9,466,498 of NC_134966.1, read as the reverse complement.
TACATTTCTTGGGGCACATCTGTAGCTTTCGGTCCTCAGCATAAGAAAACCCATTTCAGTTTCACAGAAGCTCCCCCTCATCTCCCACATCTATTTTCAGCCTTTCCATTGACTAAAGTTTCCTATAAGATACTCTGCGGCTGGGCATTTTGCCACCATCAGAAAAATAATCAACTTGACCCCACAAGTCACAACAGGGGTAGGAATATGGGGCCCCAAATCCCACCCAGGTTCCTTAGAGGCCACATGAGCTAAAGCAAAGATGTGGCAGACTTCACTCCCCCAAAAGCAGATGGTTTCATCTTCATCCATAAAAAGCTTAGTCCCAGGCCACAAATTGGCCAGCTCTGCTCAAGCAGCAGAGACTCAGCTATTTCCAGGCTTGCAGGAATCATGCTCATTTTAGCAGCACGGCTGTTCGTTATTTGGGATGAGTGTCCCCAGGGCAAGGAGGGCCCCGGCTTGTCTGGCCAAGGCTTTGGAGAAGGGAGCTGCAGGGAGGGAAGCACGCTGGGTTACCCAGTTACTCTAAATGTGCAGAACATTAACTGATGTTCTGACTCTGAAAGTTTCAGAGCATCTCTAAGTTTATCAGTGTGAATTTTTAGGTACCTTCAAATGAGGAACCCAAAGTTCTTTACAGACATTTCCACACCCAAAACAAGCTCCAGTTTTGGTTGTGGTTCATATTTCATAGGAAAAAATCTTAATCAGCTTGGTGTTATCCAAGCCTATTCCCCATTGCCACAAGAAATCACATTGCATTTTCCTAGGCTGAATCCCAACCAGCACTGTAAATGTTCCGTGAACTACCAAAAAAATGCAGGCTTGTGGGCAATGAAAGCAAGTCAAAAACAGGGGTAGAGAAAAGATGAAGTTTTGTGATTTAGGCCTGATGATGCTATGCTACTTCACTGCCTAAATTCCCAAGGTCAACGGGATGACAGTCCCAGCCCTGCATCTGCCCTCAGCTTCACGTGGACAGACTCCTGCATCAGTGCAGTGCTGCAAGAGTCAAACTCACAGCCAAGAAGCGAAAAAAAAAAATCCTGTCTCTGCCCAGCCACAGGGCCCTGGGCCAAGACAAAACTCAGTGTGTAAGCGCCAAAGGGTCAGACCAAAAATCCTGGCCCATGCACAGGGATGACTTTCCCCTCAGTGCACAGGAACCCCCTAAGCAGGGACCGTGGCTGCATTCGGAGGCTGGGTACAAAACACCACATCCAGCATCCTTGGGCATCGCCGTCTGCCAAAGGCTGCAGAGCTTCTCAGCTGTGCTTTCCCATTTAAGGAGTAAAGGGCTGATCCTGCCCAGTGCTTAGTTCTCAGCTCACAAGGGGCATCTCACAGTCAGGCCCTGCTGGGGGAATGGGTCTGTGGTTGGAAAAGAAAGAGATGGTGAGACACTGCAGAGGACTTAACCCTCCGCACCAGCTCTGGCAGAAGTGTTAAGCACGCCTGCTGCCTTTTCTATACATAGTCTTGTAAGACAATAGCCCCCAGCACGTAAAGGCTTCGCTGCTTCCTGATATAGCTCTTAATTAAAAGAACACTGGGAAAATTGATGTTTCCAGAGCAGCTATGGCCCTTATTGTTTTTCTGTTTTGCATCCTGCAGGGAATCAGGACTGAAGCTTAAAAAAAAAGCCAGAGCCAGTTATAAGCACTGGGGTCTGTTTGCTCCTCCTCCCAGTCCCAGCTCCTGAGGTCAGCGGGGAAAGCATCCAACAGTTGCAGAAAGACAGATTGTTTTAATTTAAACATTTGAGAGAGGCAGAGCGAGGGACTTTCTCCCAAAGTGTACAAGACGTGATAATATGCCTCTCCCGATCCCTGCAAACCCTTGCGAGAGAACATTCCTAGCAGTTTTCCTATGCGAGCACTCGCCAGCATGTGCCAGGGGCAGTGGCCAGGATGAAAGCCACTTCCTCCTCCCACCCTCACATCACTTTTGGAGCACAGAAGTGATGAGGGGATTCTTACTGATCTGCCCTCCCTGCTACAAAAGGCAGAATACCCAACAAGATCCAGAGAACAACATTGGCCTCAACAAGAAAAGCATCTGCAGCCGCAGGGCTCTAGGTGAGCAGTCCTTATCCTTCAAGGAATCGACAGCTTTCCAAGATGAGACACTGAGCAGCCCACACTCAGGGAACAGATGCTGTACCTGGGGGACAGACGGCCTCTATCTTCTAGGGGAAACCCTCTGAAGGGCACATCCAGCATGGCTCCTGCCCTGCAGCAGGCTTCTCCTGCGTGGTGGCTCCCATGGAGTCACACACCAGCAAGCGCAGAGCGGCTCTGCTGGTCCCACACATCTCACGCTGCCAGCAGCAGCGTCCTGCCCATCAAACACACCTACCGCCCACCTCATCTATCTGCAGAAATCTTTACCTTCCATGCAATACCAACACAAGGGTTATAGACCCAATGCTTCACTGCACAAACCAGGCAGGGTCCTCCCATGCACATGAGCTACAAGCCATCAACTCCTGCCTTGCTACAGCCCTCCATCAGCATCACACTATTGCCTCATTAGCAAATGAGTCCTGGTTCCCAGTCATTTGATTTCAAAAGGAACGTGTGTTGAATTTTCAGCCACCTTGGATCAAAGCTATACTGGCAAATTCATTTGAAAGTTGTTTATGGAAATGATTGTGCATTAGGTGGGCAAGAAAAATAGTTGGCTTAATTTTCTACTGAAGATATATTTCAATAAGGGAGGATAAATCAGGATTATAAAACTTCAGGGGTTTTTTTGAGGAATATTGTTTTACACTGGAGGAATGACTTCAGAACAGAAAAATCCAATGGCTAGAAATCAAAAATGTAAATATTTCTATGTACTGTCTCTCAGGATTCATATTCTGCCAAAATACCAAAGCAGTGCTAGACAATATGCAGGAGTGTCTGCAACAGCACACCATCATCTCAAATGCACTGTGGATGTTTCCTTTCCAGGACAGTGAAAAGCAATTAGCCAAAATGCTGATAACCCCAAAGGAGGGTGTTTCAGCCATGTGAAAAAGGAAACCCATAGGCACAGGAGCTCATGACTTAAAGAAACTCTACCCCATTAAAAAGAGCATTAACAACTTCTGAACTGGCTTCTGTTTTCTGGCCTCCTGGCCACCACTTCTGTTTTATTGGAATTGCCCTGGCAGTATCAGTTAAAGGAAAATTCCAGCCAACTCCCCATCCTATCCCACCCACTTGGCATTAACCCATCCACAGCTCACCGCTCCCCCTTCCACACACGCAACCCACAAGCCACATTTCTATTTTCAGCGCTCTGCCAGTGTGGTTAACCAGCTGCCTTGTCGAATGAAGCTTTCGGGCAGGAAATTAAAAAAGCTTAATTTACAACTGGGCATTTACTAGGGCCAGGGCAGGGGATGGGCCCGTGCTTACCCTCCAGGCACCTTGCAGACTCACACATCCCACCACCCTGCTCTGATGCTGCAGCTCCTTCCCCCAGGATGGTGCAGGGGGAGCTGGGACCCCGCTGGGGCTCATCGGTCAAGGAACACACATTTTCTCACCAGCATTTCAAGAGATAATACTGTCCCATGACAGCACCTTCACAACACTGCTACTCTTGCTCTAAGTGTTGGAGGAAAGCGGCCCGACCAAGTATTAGGAGTCTCCACGTTGATTTGGAGGAGGCCTTTTCTGGGTACCACTGGGTATATATAAGGAAGCTGAGAACAAGAGCTCCTAACCCTGCAAGCTCCGGCTGTTTGTTTTGCAAAACAGCAGCAATGAGCCCGATGCTTCCAGAATATCACCCTGATTTTCTGTACACAGCCTACATCAGCAGCTGCCTTCAGAGCCCCTGGCAACTACAACTGCCAAACCCCAGCTCCAGCCCCTCGCTAACTTTCAGGTGCTTGAGCATCTCAGCAGATCTCAGCCCAGATTTACTCTTGTAACTCCCTGAAAGTACAGTGAAACAGAGCTGTTTGGCACCAGCTGAAACACCTGGCTTAGAAGCTCCTTTTTTTCCATTTCTTCTGAGCAGAATGACACTTGTATTCACAGTGACTCATCTCCTTGACCTTTCTATTCACTTTTAATGGTGCAAGCTGGAAATAAGGGCATACAAACAATGCATTCATTATTCAGCTGGTGAACTGCAGCCCTCAGACTAAAGCTCTACCCTGCAGCAGACAAGAGCACACAGAGTAGGTATCTCATTCCAGCACATCTAGGATGAGCCCCCTCAAAGACCATACAAACCCACCGCTTAATTCATATTTGAGGGGTGCAGCTGAATGAGCTTGGACCCTACCACCAAAAATTGCTGTGTAAATTGCTGCAGGAGTGTAAGAGATCCTGGGAAACTGGCAGTGTCATCTCCAGGAATTCAGCTGCAATGAATTCTTACTTAAGTATTGTCTTGGAAACAAAAAAGGGGGTGGAGGGAGGAACAGCAGAGGAAAAGAGGCCAGGGAGGCTCTCCACGAGGATACATGAGCTCAGCCAAAGCACGGCTCTTTCCTGTATATCCACACAAAAAATAGAAACTCCAGCTGACATGCAAATGAAAATCTAAATCTGGCCACTAAAACTGCCTGTCCCTTCAAGCAGGGACTCCAGCAGACCCCTTAGTGACCTCTCTCCTCTAGGAGTTCCCCCCCCCATCAACTTCTTACAGCATTTCCATCAGAGCTGCAAACTCCCCTGTCCTTTGCAAGTTATAGCAATGAAGTGCAGAAAGGCAAGGAAAGAACAGGGCTTTAAACAGTTTACTTAAAAGCTAAGCCAGGAAAAAACTTATTACTTTATTTACTCTGAAAGAATTAGCATCTCTTTGGCTGCAGATGCACAGCTTGATCCAGGCAGGGATGGCATACAGGGTCATCCCAAGCTAACAGTAAGATTTAGCTGCATTTAAGCTAGGCAGATCATTCAGGTCTCCAGCAAGCTGCAGCTTCCTAAGGAGAAAAGGTCCCCCCCCAAACATGCACCCCCATCCCTCATTAGGAAAACCGGGTGCCTAGCTCCTTTGGGTGACATCCAGACACTGTTCAGGCCAATGGAAAAATTGCCCCTGAGCGCAGCAAGGCTAAGGTTTGGCCTTCAAATCTTTCTCAGGTGAACCTAGAGCAGCAGGGCTGAGCACCACGAGGACTATAGCATCAGGCATGGGAGACTTCAAGAAATCAAACCAAACCTACAGGGATGAATCCACTTATCCCAGTCTGTGGCAGAGCACTCAGCAAGATGATCCACTGGAATTACTTTCTTATATCAGCAAAACAGCTGAATGTCAGCACCCCAAAGCCAGCTAAAAGACAGACTGACATCAACTTACCTGACCCTCCTGTTCCTGCCCACAGCGCTGGCTTAGCACGCAAAACCCCACGGGGATATCCAGCTTCAGTATCCAGCACCCCGCTTCCATTTGCATCCCTCCAGCTTCTAAGGGTGTTTCTTCCCAGTAAACTGAAGCATGTATGTGGCTGCCTGAGAGATCCTCTGCCTGCTTCGGATTTCATTTATAGGTCTAACACTTCAAAGTGTTCTGAGAGTAGTCAATATAACAGCATGGTGGTCCGTATTGTACCCCATCATATAACCTGCAAGAGATCTGTCCAAATCTAAAGACAAAATCTAAATAACCTTCTGGATTTGCAGTGTGAGGCACTAGTGTTGCTGGACAGGAAAACACCATTCCAGGGAGGAAAAGTATTTTTAAAGTAGAAAACTCCTAGACCACAACCACTAACATAACCTGAGGCACAGAGATGAAGAGAGACTCTTAGAACACTTCAGCGCTTGAAAACACTTCTTGTTGGCATATCAGCATTAAATTTCTGTTAAAGCAACACCTGAATGCCAGGTTCCATCCAGGGAGACAGGATCAGGCCCCGGGACATGGGAAACACAGGAACTTGCCTAAGGGCTGGGAGAAAGTCTGCAGCAGAGGTTAGGAACGGGCGCTCATCACTCCACTCATTCAATACCCAAACCATCCTCTTCCTCTCCAGCTTATTACAATGTTGGAGTTTTCCTTCAAGATTGTGTAAATACATTAATACCATTTTCCTAGTTTCAAAAAATGACATCTCTCAACATCGTGAAAGCTTCCAGATGAGGCTAAGAATCCTGTTGACTTCTGGAGAGAAAAACAGAGCCCAGACTCAGAGCAACCAACCTCAAAAATGCCTTTTGTGCAGCTCCTTCATTTATTTTAGTTCTAAAGATTTTCCAGGCATGTCCACAGAGAAACCACGGCATCGTTTGGACAGTTCACTCAGTGCTAGGCTTCATTTCAAAAGCCTTGAAACTTGCCAGCAGTAACCCGGTGGCTAATTATACCACATTGCCAACCTAAGTTTTTTCCATATAACATCAGATTTTAACAAAATTTTTCCATTCTTTCATGTCTCAACTTTTTTCTGGTTTTGCTCATTCTTCCCATACTGGGTTTTTCTTTGCTTCACACAAAGCTTTATTTTATTTTTAAGAAAAACTGTCAACTTGCAAACTCAGTACCTATCACAGCCTCCAATCTAGCTAGTAAGAATAAAATCTTTGATGTACAGCAAGGCCAGGCTGCAACTGGAGAAGACAGTCCCAAGAACCTCTCTCAAGCAAGCCAGGAGGGCAAAGGAGAGGGAATGCACTGCCTAGAATAACAACAGCTGAAGGTATAAGTAGATAACAGGCAACACCAGGAGGCAGAAAAAATCTTAAGGGTCTGAAGATTGCATTCTGCTTGCCTTGGTCAAAGATTTGCACCCACAGCCAAACAACGAAGCTGCTAGCTCAGGACACTGCTATGCTTTGCTGATGTTCAGCCAAAGGGGGACAGCCAAACTCCAGTAACGGAACTGTTTCCCAATATAGATGTCAGGCACTCTGCCTTCTCCAGAACGCACAAGACAGCGTCCACCTGGAAGGGTTTCCCTTCCAAAAAAAGTCTCCTAAAACCTCCCCAGAAAGTCACCATCCCATTAGCAGGGAATAAAAAACCTACCAACATCTTCAGACTGTTACTCCCGATAGCTCTGTACAACAGCTGCACTCCAAAGGGGTCATAACCAGAGAAATCCAAATAAAAATAACAAGAGCTAGAGAAGGCACCGAGCAGCCCTGATCCAGAAGAACATACCTGAGCACAGAGAAGCTTCCACATCTCAGCAGAACCAGAGCTTGGAAGGAAGCGCAGGAGCGGTGCCTTTGGTTGCATCAGCCCTCCCTTGGGGGTCCCCCACCAAGTCAGCCGATCCAAGGGGGAACCTCCTTCGTGGGGACAGACGGTGTCTCCCAGCACAATGCCAGTAGCAGGTCCTAACTGCTTATCTCAAACAGACTTGCCATATATCCAAGATAGATGGTTGCATTCCATACTAAACAGAAGCTAAAAGTCAAGGACCTACATAGATAGCAGAGGGAAACCAGCGGAGATATCAAACTGAGCTCCAGAAGAAGCATACTCATGTGTGCACATGCCTTTGTGGTGACATGGGCTTTTACTGTGGGACAAATCCCACAGATCTTAAATTTGACCCAATTGCAGCAGATGACTGTTTAAGGCCTCAGCATTCCCAAAATATCCCCAACAGCAGCAGTATCTCAACCTGCAGCAGAGTCAGGGCTTTCCTAAATGCATGATGAGAAGTCACCTACACTGGATAGAAGCACAGAAGAGTGGAAGAAGTCTTTCTCCACACGAATAAAGTCTGAGGTGTGTTTCATGGTTCAATTCCCAGTTTATTTTCCGGATAATTCTTTTTAAACAGCAGTTTCCATTTACTAAAATCTAGGCATTGAAAAGTTATAATCATGTTTTCAACAGAACACAAATAACATTTTAAACCTTTCTCTGCAAAATAATTCATTTTATAGAACGATAGCTGCTTCCAGAGGATAAGACTCCTGCTAAACAAACCAGGCGAGAGCATACGTGGGTGAGCGTGTACCTACGTGACGAAGTGCCAAATTTATACTTGTAACACAGCAGGGATTTCCCCCATCTTCAGAGCTGCTACGCGTCAACGTCATTCACAGGATAGCAGAGCACAAGCTCCAAATAGCATTGCTTTTCCCAAATCACCCCAGACCTGGGCACCTCCACCCCGAACCATGGCGTATGCAGACTGGTCCTTACTGTCTAATGCCAGTGCCAACCAGCAGGCCAACGGAGGGGCTCCTCACTCGACCCTTTGGAAGTCCTTTAAGGCCAAACAGCCCCTGCCTGCACCATTTGTTTGAACGAGGTCCTAGACCCATCTCTGCACCTGCAGCGTTTGCTGCCATCCAACAACCCCGGGGCGCTCATCTGCCTGCTCTTCCCAGGTCCCACCATTCTCCAGACGTATCCGCAGGCAACCACGTAAACACACATAAATAGCAAAACCATGAATCACCATGGTGATACCTCAATTTGAGCACTTTTCTACCCTATGTACACCATCTCCCCAGGGGCCAGCTGACCTGTCCCTCCTTTCCCCCATTGCCCCTTGAAGGTTTGCTGAGCCAGAAAGCCCCTAATCCTCAATCTGCTTGCGTGGAAGCATTCACAGCAGTATTGCTCCGTGCAGTTTTTCCAAGCGCAGACTTCAACGTTTACACAAAGCGATTGGCCACCCATGCTCTACCTGCTTCGGGAAGGGCAGCACCAGCATCCAGATCGTGTAGAGAGAGGGAGAGCACAGGGAGCAGGTCAAAGAATCAGGGCATATGACAAAAAGTAGAGAAGTAATTGTTTAAAGAATTAATTGCCAGTTTGCTTTACCTCTACAGAAGAAAAAAAAACCCTCAGACTGAAGTGCAGTTTCCTGGAAAGCACTCCCACAGATTTATTTCTGAAGTCCAGACAAAACTCAGATTACCTAAAACGCATCTATAAATGATGCTTCACACAAACGCCTCTGCATTAGTGGCATATGCCACAGCAGTGCCTTCTGCTTCTCAGCATCTGTTGCCATGCTTTGTCTCATCTTAAAGATTACATCTGTAATTCAAAGCAGTTGTGAGAATGCATACTCTAAGCCCATGCCCTCAAACTAGGCTGCAGGACAGACAGGGAAACTTCAAGTCACCAAAGCAGAGATGGACAGACAGCATCAGGACCAGACCACATCTTCGGTGTTAGAAGAAAAGCAACCAGGCACATGCTACCAAGGGTGATAGGACATCTACACCCCATTAAGGGTCTGGGCCTCTGGGACAGTGGCAGAGATTTTCATGTTGGAGCTCTGAGAGAAAGAAAAACTACTTCAGAATTAAAACTGTTATGGCGAGCATCACGTACAGTGCAGCTGCTGGTACCATACGTACAGAGAAACAGCACTCTAACAAATGACCTTCTCTTGGGGCCTACCAGTAGGGTGTGCCCAGCTCATAAGGTTTGCACCTCCACACCTGCATCACCTTCCCACAGCACAGAGGTGGGAGATCAGAGCAGAGGCCACATTGCAAGTCACACCCCAAAGGCTTCTGATAGATATTAGTACAACCCCTGCAACGCTATAACCTGGACTGCAAGTTATCATGAGACAGAAACCTACTCCTTAGATTTGCTCTACATTTCAAAAAGGAATGAACCCCAAAAGTACATCTCTGACAACAAAATGTAAGGGGCAGGGACACTACCCATTTGAAATAAGGATGCACATCCCCTTTACAGCCTCTCCCTATTTCTTCTAGGGCAGACTTTGTTTGCAAGCAGTAGGAGTAACATCAAGACAGTTTTGTTTGTTGGATTACCCTTGCTCTTAAAAAGAGGTTTTATATGTGAGGATCCAGCGTTAGGGATCTGAGCTAGCAATGCCAGCAGGCAAGTCCACACTGTTCTCCCTCTTTGTACGCCAAAAATTAGCAACTCTTCAGCAGGTTTTGCCTTAGAGCTACCCCTAAAGACCAGAGATGAAATGGGATTTCTCCAATCCCCAACAAATTATTGCCCAGGCAACACTGCGATGCTTCAGACTGAAAAGCCAAAATTCCCGTTAGCTTTGGTGGGAGCCAGCAGAACTGGCTCCTCGACCGCAAGTCTGAAATCGGCTCCCACATCCAGCACGGCTACGGCACCGCGGGGAGGCGAGCGCAGGAGCAGCCTTCAAAAACCACCTCGAAGTGAATGGTCAGCAAAGAGTTTTCATCTTGACCCCAGCTTACATGGAAGAATAATATATTACCTCAGCTGAACGCCTCTACTGCTTCCCCTGACGGGGCACGTCCGACAGCTGGGTGCTTTTAAGTTAAAGTCCTGTTCCAATCTGGCAATACATTGACAGCATAATCCAGGTTTTACACTGGAAATCAGATCTGCCATCAATTCCAGACTTATAAAGTCATATTTCTTCTTGTAAAACAATATCAACACTTTTGATTGGCAAAATATTAAACAAAACACTTCTAACTGGCTGGATAAAGATTTTTTTTTTTTTCTAGCTCATTCTAGATGACTGGGGAAGAGCCAAGGAGAGAAGCAACAGATGGTAATGGGATACTTCATAATTTCCAGCATTTTTATTTCTTTTAAAGGGCATTACACTTTTCTTTGCCACTAAAGGAAACTGCTGCTTCCAAAAATTTTCACCCAGAAACCTGATTCAATTTTATAGGGATTTGTAAAAGCAGAGACAGATTCCAACTTTGTCTGTGGGTTAGATTTTTGGGTGACATCATCTGTTAAAATACAGGGAAATCTGAGCTGCAAGGGCAGTGTTCAGAGGCAGTTCAGTTCATGTTGCCTTTGACATTGCTATTTCTCTATTTTGCTGGAAGCCCTCTCTACAAGGTGTCTTCCCCCTTTCTTTGGAACCACCTGATGGGTCTGCTTCTGAAGGTTGAGAAGATTCACCTCTCTCCATACAGAGAAGCCAACTAAAATGAAACTGAAACAGAAACAATCTGAGCTGAAATAAAACCAAAGAGAACTTGGAAAGATTAAAAAAGAGCTATAAAGAGCATTAGTCAATGCCATCAGCAGTCCCAATCTGACTCCTCCCTCATCTAAGTTATTTGATGTCCTATTAGGAGGCTCATTAGGAAAACTCAAAGCCTTTCACTGCAAGAGTCATTACTCAGAGCAGCACATCAGCCCTACAAAAGCTCTCCAGCCACCCACTGCAGCGTTAGCTCCAGCCAGCCCTCTGCTTCCTGCAGCCCACATCTGGACCCAAAAGTGTCAGAAAAGTTCCCGGGTAGCTTTAAAAAGGAGCTAGGTTCTTCTGCTGAAGCTGTCCGAAGGATATACACCGACAGGCAAAATGCCTGCGGATGCTCTGAAACCATTAAAGCATTAGCACAGACAAAAGAAAAAGGAAAACTTGGTCGTCTTTCCTTTGCAATAGTTGAGACTGGTAATAATTCCGTTTTCAACTAATACAAAGTAACAGAGCAGCCTGACAAGCTGGCTGCACAGAAGGGGAACTCAAGCTGGGCTAGTATCACTCCAGTATTCTTCTAATCAGAACACTGCTCTAACAGTCCGATACTTTTGCAGTACAACACAAACTCTTGTGGCAGCTCCGACCACCGTTAACTTTCCCTGCAGCGATGTTCTAGAGGCATTTTATTCATTGACTAGCAACTTATTTGCCATCTTGGTCAGACTTTGCAAGCAAACCATTAATGAAAGCATTCCTCATACGCCCACCTTTTCTCCCTTAAGGTCATTTTAAGAACCTAGAAATTACAGTAATTTCCATCATGCTGCTATATACAGAATCCCACACGCATTTGTCCTGGTAACACACCAACAACTCTGCAAACACCGCTGGCCTGGGCTTCCCAGGAAAAAATACCCAGAGCGCACAAAAATCAAGCATGAAAGCTGAATCCCAGACAGCTCGGCTCTTCGGGGCACTTCTCACTCAGTTTCTCAAGTTACCCTGCAGAACTCCATCTACTTTAACTTTTCAGATTTCAAAATCAGCTTTGCTGACAAGCTGCTTCTTAGTCTCTCCCTTGAAATAAAAGATAAAAAGACCTCAGAGCACCGATGCCTCCAAAGCGTCCGCTACAAACTCAGAAAACGCCCTGAAAACACACAGAAAACTTTTTCAGCAGACCCCCAAGGCTCCATCTGCCCTGCTCTGGCATTTCACAGCCCACCCGGGGAAGGCAGACATTTGGAAAGCAGAGCTCTCGAAACACACTCAGCAAACCCAAAGCCTCCACTTAGTGAAATAAAGCGCTTAGTCCCACTCCTGCATGATTGTAAAAAAAAAATTGACATTCCAGGGTTTTTCTGGCTGCATGTCTAGTGCTGTTGCACATCTGGTACTTCACAGAGCTTCCTCTTGCTACACTCGGCCACAATTTTAGGGAGAAACCCTGCAAATTGGGGCTGGCGAGGGGGCAGAGCGAGCCTTGGGGTCCCGAGCAGAAGCGGCTGCAAAGCTTTTGTGTTCCGAGATCTGCCGCTTTGATGTGCGGAGGGGAGAGCAGATTACTTCTGGACAAAAAGTTTCTTCTCCTCAAAGAGGAGGAACTACGCAAGACGAGAGGTTTCCAGTTGACTAAATATATATTCACATATACATACACGCAGATATATAAAGAACTAGAGCCTCCAGAAACACATCCCGACTTTTGCTCCAGAAAAACGAGCGCAGCAACAGGCAGCTCTGCTCTAAGAAAAGCGAATAAAGTATTGTTTTAAGGTTTTTTTTTCCCCTTTTACGGGCCCCCTGACAAATGGCATTCAGAGACTCGGGCAGCTAAAGGAGGTTGGGTGGGTTGGTTTTTTTTTTTCTTTTTTTTTTCTTTCCGGAATGCATTGAGTGAGGAAAGGCAAATGTTTTGCCCCGCACAAAAGCCACCTCGCCCTCCCCACCCGCCCGGCTCCCCCCCCGGCCCCGCACGCCGCTGACACCCGCCTCCCTCCCGCGGCCGCCGGGACTCACCGCCCCGCTGCCCTGGGGACGGGGCTTTGGGGGGGGGGGGGGGGGGGGCTCGGGGGCCGCTTACCTGCCCGGCCGAGGGACAGGGCACCCAGCAGCACCAAGGCAGCGGGTACCAACCAGCTCCGTATCCAACTGCGCCTTTTCCACCGCGTGTGCGTATCCATGGTCCACAAAAAACGGGGCACCAGCTCGGGACAACTCGGGGGGAAAGGGTGGGGGGGAAAAAAAATATATACAAGCGAAAGAAAAGCCGCTCAGACCCCCCCCGCCAGCCCCCCCCGGAGAGCAGCCGCTTTATAAAGCCATGGGGCGGGCGGAGGGCTGTCGGGGGCTCCGCCGCGCTCACTCCCGGCCCCTGCCTGCTCCTGCAGCGAAAAAACTTTTCTTTCTCTCCCCCCACCCCCCTTTTTTTTCCTTCTTTTAAACCCAAGGCAAGAGTTTGTCAATCTCGGAGCCGCGCAGCAAATCAGGGCCGGGCGGTGCGGCCCCCCGGCCCGGCCCGGCCCCCCCGCCCGCCCCCCCCCCCCTCCCCGCCCGGCCCCGCGGCAAGTTTGAACCCTGCGGGGCTGCAGCAGCCGGGCTGCCCCGGCCCCCAAAACAGCCCGTCGTCGTCGCGTCCCCCCCCCCCCCCCCCCCCGCCCCCTTTCCCCACAGGAGTTAGGCACAAGCCGGAGTCTTCTCTCCCTTCCCCTCCCAGCCCCCTGCTCTTTCTGGCTCCCGAGGGAGATAGGGCCCCAGGGCTTGTGGAAGCATGGAAAATGCTAGGATTTGGCAAAAAAAAAAAAAGAGCGAGGCCACCGCTGCAAAACATGCGTGCAAAGGGTAGACAGTGCAAGCAAGAAGTGGAAAGGGAAGGCCAGGCTAGCTGGGTGCTGGGCTGGCAAAACCCTCCTCTGGCAGGCAAGGAGGACAGTAAGGGGTGAAAGCGCTGCTGGCCCGCCGGCTGCACGCACGGCCTGTCCTGGGGTCCAGCCCCAGCACTGCTCTGCTCCTGGGGCTCTTCCTCTCACTGTGCCACCAAGCACTGATCGCCTTCGCACACCAGTGGTGGCTGATGCATCACACCGATAAACATCAACTTCAAGTTATTTTACTTGTTCTGGCATTATATAGCAGTGATATTAGTATGGTACTGAAAAAACATAAAAGCCGATTGACTTCCCCACACCACATCCTTTCCTCCAGCAATGTCCTCCCTCAGGTCCCAGGAAAAGAGGACAGACCTCGCACTGTAGGACTAGGTGGCACACAATGCTGCAGATCCCTCAACAAAACCAAGATCAGGTCATCTGGAGACCAAAGAAGGAAGAACAACCAAATGCAGCCCTCTCCCTTAACTAAAATGCTTTGAAGACACTTGCTTGTATCAATACTTGCTTTGGCAGTGCCATTAAGGATCTGAGCATCATTGCTAGCACACATCCAGCTGACAGTCCCAGCTCCTGTGACTCTAGTGGTTGGAGTTGTATGATTTTCATGGAGCAGTGGTTTCACCTATAGACTCATACCTTGAGCCACAGCAAAGCATCCCAGCCCTCCCCAGTCCTTGCACAGCAGCATCCTTAAGGCCTTCGGCATCCACAGGGAAAGTCACCATTGCTATCACCTGAACTGCCACATTCTGCCTACCCTGGACTCCGGTCTCCTTGTCTATGGGTTTGGTCATTCAGCACTGCAAGAACCTGGGCAGTCACCGGCCATTCCGTTTATCATACGGAAGGAAGGCAATGTATGAGATACGGGTCACTCGTCCTGTCCCTGCTTTGGGCTGTCTGATGGATGAAGACTCAGCACAACAGGGACTTGCGTTGAGCTTTAGCTATTTGCTCAGCATAAAATCTTTGACCTGCTGAAATGAATGTTTCTTGGACTGGTAATTGATATCAAACTAGCACATCAAAACCTACAAGCACAGGAAGCCAAATCCCACCAGATCAAGCAAGGGGAAAGGGGTCCTCCCAGTCCACTCAGCTTGTAGCCTAATAAAGAAGTTATCTAATAGTTCAATGGAGAAGAGCTGTAGGAAATATCTCCCTTTACTTCTGAACCTGTTGAGATGCCTCTCCCCCCTCCCCAGCCTCCCTGTGGAACTGGAAAGTCTGGAGCATGAGCCATACGCAAGAAGAGATTCTCTGCTGAAAGAGCCTTTCACCAGAGAGAGGTGAAAGGCAAATTGGCTGCAAGCCCCTGAGTTGCAAGCTGGGAGGAGGCACGCAGCACGCACGTGCTGGCTGCAGCCACGTGTAGGGTGGGTACAGTGCCAGTGGCACTCCCGGGCAAATCTCTCAGATGAAAGCCCCTTCCAGTTCTTGCCGTTCATGAGTAACCAGATGACTAGAGGCTGGCTAGACGAATTAAGTGATGCTCCGTATCCAGGAGGAGCCTGGAGGCACGCTTTTCCAGTGCAAGTAACACCAGTGCAACCCTGCAAACACCATACAGAGCACCCACTGGATGCAGCCCAGCAATGACATGTCCATCTCCACTGCACCTCCCTCCTGCTTTAAAATATCCCACTGCTCACAGCAACAGTCCTTTCCCCAGGCTCACAGCTGCCTCCAGTATGGAGCAGAGAAGCTATTCCACAGCTCACAGAAACACTGCGTGATGGAGATGTTTTCTGTCCCCTCCATTTGTATGAACAACAAAACATCTCAGGCATACAGATATTGAACTAGGACAGCTAAAAGCACCAGCAGCCCCTGTGGGTTGCAGATACCCTTCTTCCCAGTAACTCTTCTTATTATGGTAGCAAAGTCATAACTTGATCCACTGTGTTTCTACGGATGCCTAATCACCCTTGAGAGGCACTACCAGCCGCACTGACAGAGGTGGCATCCGATTTCAGCCCCAGTTACACAAGTGCCAGGGATCCTAGGTCTTCTCATCCCAGATGTTGGCATTTCTGACCATACAAACAGCTCATTGTTTTGGAGTGGGACCCTCTTGTGCCTTCTCCAGCTGCAGGTGAAAATCCCACCAACACCTGAACACTGTAACCAAAGCATTGACATTCCCTGCCCTTCCAGAGGCACACAGCTATAGGAAGGGGGATACCTAAAGCATCAAAAGCACTGCAGACAAGGAAATAAAAGGAGCTCAGAGCAGTACACCCACTTACACACCACCCATTTTCCAAGGGGACCCAACACCAGAAGCAAGCCAGGTTACCCAAACTTGGACCTGCGCTGGATGCAAAGCAACTTTGCTTTACACCAGTTGAGAACCTGGCCCAGGGAGCTTCTGCTGAGCAGTAAGTCTGAGCTTCCAGTTGCTTTCCAGGTGATTTAGAAGCTTGCACAGACCTGTTAGCCCCTCCTTGACAATAACAGAGAAATACAGAAATAAGCTTGTAATGGCAAACTGGAAAATTCCAGCATCCGCATGCCAAGTTTAAAGAGCCAATCTCCGAGTCAGAACGGGCCAGATCATCTGGTGGTGCAAGCTCCAAGTAGGTTTACACGAGCTGGGCTGGTTGATGCCAACTCAGAATCCTTCCAGCAGCCAGTTGGGGTAACATCTGAATAGCCAAAGGAATACAGCGCAGCGGTGGCAGATGGCCAAATATCTTTAAGGAACAGCAGTTTATAGAAGTATTTTCATGACTAAATGCATCTTGAGCCCAGCTAGCTGTTGTTTATAGGATGGAGGACACATTTGTAAGCTTTCCAAGAAAACTTAAGATTGTATCTTAAGGTAAAAATTTTTTTTATATAAATTATATGCTATGAAACCAGACATGAGCATTCAGCCAAAAAACCCAAAAGCGCATTCTTCTGTAGTTTGAAAGTAAGTGTTGAGATAATCGGAAAGAATAGCCCTAGGTGTTACTGATAGCCATTACACACTGACCAGCTGATAAGAACAGACCAAAAATGAGACTTTTAGAATTGCCTGAGCTGTTGCATAAATAATCAGGAAAGACAGCTGCTCTCAGGAATGATTTCAAATATATTTATGAAGAGCACACGTATCTAAAAGGACAACTTTCCCCTGCAATCTTATAACCTGCCATTATTCTTTGCAAAGATATAAACACAGTTGCATCCCTACCCCTAACTCAAATTTTATGAATTGTCTTATGCCGAAGGGACAGTCCCAACTTATGATCTCATACCTGTTGCCATGGAAATGATTGCTCTCAAATTCAGCTTAAGAAAAAAATGAGAATTTAGTGGTACTGAGGCATTTTGGATTGAGAGACTTGAAAAATAAAGCTATCCATTTACCCGCAGAGAACGCACCACATCTGGTATCCCGAGGCTGGACACTGTCTCAAGCCTCAGTGCTCTGTACTCTGTGTGGTCTTTAATCCCAGCAGCGTGTTTGCTGTACTACCCAGGACCGTTCATGCGCATTCCCACCCTGTTGAAGAGCTGCAGTGTGACAGCAACTTTCCCCAATGCCCTAAAACCTTTCCAGAAACATTGTTTTGAGCAAAGGTCATCTCAAATCTGCAGTTATAGAACATGGTGATGGGTAGCACATCAACACTGATGTTGCAATACCGCAACCTCTCAGGTGATACTAAACATATAGAGCAGATACTGTTATGTTCCAGTGAGACTCCAGGCTGGCCGGTGACATGATGAAGAGATTCAACAAGTACCTCCCAAACGTGAAAAATGTACAACTCTTCCTAGAGTTGTTTTTTTTTTTCCTCCCAGAAAGACAAATCACAACACAGAAATAAAAATAACACCACTCCTGTGGTTAAGCACCTGTTTTTGCTTTGCAGGCCAGTTTCTTTACAAAACAGCTACAGTGCTGTGAGGCTAGGAGCTGGACAGCCAATTCCCCCAGATCCCAGCTGCTCTGGTGGAAATTCAAATCTGATTTTTGCCATGAGGTGGCACCAGGACAAGCCCCATCAGTGGAAAGAGCAGCCAACACAAGGTGGGGCTTGTTTTCTGTATGTTTAAATGTTTCATAGTCAAAGAGGTTTGTTTAATAGAGGAAATAGCATTATAAAGAGAACTGACTTTCCACTCCTCCTCTTTTTCCAGTGCTGTTGCCTTCTCTTCAGTTTCATGTTAATGACTCCAAGCCTTGTATGTGTTTGAACCATACTGATCCACGAAACGCAGAAGGACAAATTGCACCACAGTGCCTACTGAGAAGGATGAACTCGGTTCACCTCCTTCCCCTTTCATCTGGTTCCTCTCTTCATTCCCAGCACCAGCCTGGAAGACTGGTAGGAGTTGCCATTCCCTCTCCACATCCCTGTGTTTTATTTCCTCCTGCTCTACAATCTGCGGTCAATGGCTCAGGCTAAACCCTATATAATCTGTCTAGACCTCAGGGAGATAATCCTTGGTGCTACAGAAAGTGTTATGTTAAACCACAAGGCTGCACATTAACAAGAACCTGGGACTCACCCTGTGATCTTCACAAGGGTCAAAAGATGAAGATGTTCCTAAGTGCCTTGGACTAAACTCTCACTGACCCTAATGAAGGTTTCGTTAAATACAGACCACAAAGTTCACTTTCTAGCTCCACTTTGTCTATCATAATCATGCCTGAAGATTAAAGGTGAGCCCAAACCACAAAGCTTATGTACAGGTCCAAAATTCCCCAATAACATCTGTCTTCAGGGGTTGGACTTGGGTGCCTGTTAGGAACATTTTCATCTAGACCACCGTGGTGTTCATTTTCAAGCCTATCCACAAGGAAGGCTTTTAATATTTTCCCCAGGGATGAATGGGGATGGACAGGAGTCAAATGAGCAGATGACAGCTTACTTCTCAAGCACCCCCACTTTTTGCACGTTAACAGTGATCACAAGTTTACTTAACACACCTTCTGCCAGGAACACAATATATTTTTGTAGCAATTGTTAGGGGTTTTTTTTTCCCCTCTCATTGTTATTCCAAGAATGCAGATGAGCAGTTTTGCTGGTGGAGCCCAGCTTCGAGAACTGAGGTCGCTCTCCTCCCTCCTGCCTTACATTTTCTGAAATAATGATCAGGACAGATGTCAGTTGTGCTCATCCCCAGCAGCTTTCCCTCCTCACCTGCCTCTTCAAGTGTTCACCAGGCCATTTTTGCCAAATATTCCATGCACAGTTATTTGACATTAAAGACCACCTCTGGTAGCTTCTGAGCACAAGCAAGATTTGGTGTTGTACCAAGGAAAAGCCAGCAATTCATTTTCCCCTACCACAATTAGCTGCTTTGAGCAGAGCTCTTTCCTAACGAGATATGTGCTGGAATCTTACCCAGGAAAGCCCTGAATCCAAAATATAAATTGCTGGAAATCCTGAGATATCAGACTGAATAAGTCAGCAGAAGTTGTAGATCTTGATCTATAGAATATGGAATAGCTTTTGCAAGCGTGGCAATCCAACTACTTCCCTGCAGAGCTTTCTCAGAGAGAGCCATCTCTAAAGATGTCCGTGCATTTTTTTTTTGGGGGGGGGGGGGTATTACAACAGTTCCAGAGCTCTGTACTCTCAAAAGCAGCCCACGCAACCTGAGTGTGTGCTACCTGTGCGTATGTGAGGGTACAACACCAAACAGGTAGAGTTTAGGGCATGCACGGGATTACTGGATGGAAATTAAATAGCACAAAATTCAGACTAAGTTGTCAGGAAAAAATCCTTACAATTCAGATGTCCTCAGCCATGGAAGATCTGTTAGACTTCCCAAAGGAAGTGGTGAAAAATCCCATTGCCTGAGTCATATCAAATCAGTCTGGACAAACCTATATGCTGTTGGGAACGGTCCTGCCCTGGCACGAGAGTAGGTTGGATGATCAGAGAAATCTTTTCCACCGACGGTTTCTGCAGCTCAGTAATTCTGAAAAAATTGGGGTGGATTTCACAAGAAAGCGTGGTCACAGCACTAAGACAAGCCTTGCGGCTCCTGCTCCCACCATTGAGCAAGTGGGTTACAGCCTTCTCCTGCCTTTGCTGGCACGTACGAGACATCCCAGCGGGCCTTCCACCTGTTTTGCCTGTTGACCACGTACCCTCTTCAGGACAAGGAATGTCATTTGCTAGGTTTTCCACACATGCAAGCTGGCAAAAAAAATCGTAAGTGGTTTTTTCATCGCTATGAGCAGTAACAATACAAGAATTTGCATGTTCTACATATGCCCAAGCACATCCAAAATTAGCATCACTTATGAATTATTCTACCCAGGCCTAGTAACTGACTAAAGCATCCCAGTACATTTCTGTTGCATCAGCCAATGGTCCTTTCATCCTCTAGTCCTTCCTCAAAAAAAAATAGAGCAACTTCAAACCTAGAGACTTATTTTACCAAGCAATTTTCATCCACATTTTCCCTGTTCTAATATTCCTGTCAATTAACCACATAACACAATTTCCAGGCAGCTATTTCCATTTATAACGTTGTTGCATTAACTATACCAAAAATGGCACATTCCCTAGATTCCCCTTTGATTTCACAAGATTACAGGTTCATTCCACCGAGGGCTTCTGGAGTGACAAACCCCTTCATTTTGTCTTTCCCCCCCCCCTTGTTGAAGTAGTGGTTTAGAAATTATGAGAATACAAGGATGCTATGCACACCACCCAGCTATCAAAAAGTAATTCAGACAACCAGCAACAGTCTTAGTCTAAGCTACTTTCTAAATAGAGAGAGGAAATAAAGTGTCAGGCAAAGCAGTCATTTTTGTGGATGAATCACTCGAGGAATCCGATCCAGCCACCAAGTGGTCTCTAACATGACTAATTTTTACTTCTGTCTGTTCAGTGTTTCCAGTAAGTCACCTTCTCAGACGCATCAGCACCTTTCCACAAGTCCCCACAGTAACTTACTCCCTTCTCTCCCCACTGATGAGTTTTCCAGTTTGGGGAGCTCCGGGGTGAGCCAGACAGCACGGCCAAAGGTGCGGACCTTGGCCAGACCATTAACATTTTTAACTAGAGACAACACTCATACCTTCAGATTAAGCACCAATATACCACCCTGGATCACCCCACCACGTGCTAGCTCCGATTCATGCTCCAGCCTCTCAGCCTTTTTTCAGCTGGGTTTCCAGGATGCAGCACCCACATATCCACCATATTTCTACAATAGATGCTCAGCTACTGCTTGGGGGATGATGCCTTCTAGAGCTGCTGTCTTTCTGTATCATCTACAGTCTTCTGAAATTGTTACCAAGTGTTACAGCTATCTGAAACCGCAAATTGGCTGGTCACCTCTTAACAGGGTTTCTTGCTTAATTATTTTTTAAATAGATACCTGGTTTTGTTCCCAGTTCAGTTCCAGACCAGAGCAGCATCCTAAAGTCTCCTGTTTACATATTTTGGGGTTTTGCGGGTGGGTTTTTTTTACATTTCTCAGACACCTTTGAAGTCCAAGGAGTTTTGGCCACACATTACATTTTCGAGATCAGCAGTGCAAAATACTCCACCAGCATTTCACTTCCCTTGGAGGATCTGATCCAGAAAAAACCAGCAGAGTATCAGCCCTAATCGTTCTGTCCCAAGGCATTACAGCAACTGTGTCAGGGAACAGGTAGCAGACAGACCCTGGTCTGCTGTGCTTCCTATCTTTGAATTGCAACTAAACCATACCTTTCAGAAAACAGAAAGCTACCTAGCTATGTGTATATATGCCATTGGCTTGCATTTTTTTTTTGCCTGCAGCCCCCTCCCCAGAGGGTGGGGAGATCTCTAGCAGCATTTATATTTACCCTGTAGAGGTTATAACTATCTTGTTGGGTTAAAAGGGTTTGCTGCATCACTATACCCAACTTCAGAGTACAATCACAGCCACAGCTTTGTCACTCCTTGGGGTTTTATTAGCCCTGAGAAGCAGCACTGTGCCTGTTGGGGGTTTGCAAATGTATAAAGAGAAACCCCCAGACACCTAATGCATATAGGCAACTCCTAAACATTAAGAAATAGATAGCTGCATAATTAACATTTGGGGGAGATTAAGTTGGCATAGACATTCATGTGGTCCTGATTAGGACCAGATGTGGGATTTTTTTTACTGCTGGTGATCTCAACAACAGGAATTTGGCAGTGCATCTCAGGGACAGGAGGGCTGGGAGACAGCTGGGTCCTGCCCCTTCCCTGGGACCCGAGACCTGATGGCTGCTCACCTGGTTCAGTCCCTTCCACCTCTGAACACCACAAAACACAGCCTCACAACGCCGCTGTGGATTTATTCTCCTTTCAATTCTATTCAGATTTGTACAAATCAAAAGTACAGGGATACAGGAGACCTCAGTCCCAAACCCTGTATGAAAGCAAGGGCACCTACTCCAAACTATCCTCAGCAGCTCCCCCCCCCCCAGGAGCAAAGCCTCTCCAGGAGGGCAGAGCACTTGACAGCTCATTACACCTCCCAGCTGTGTGGCTTCCAGTTTATGGGTGTTTTTAACTCTTTGCTGCCCCAGTGCCTTTTATTTACCTATCATACAGCTTGTTTTCCTCTGGCAAGGCTTCCCCCAGCTTTGTATTCATAAATCATGAGGCCAGAGGGGCTCATGTTTCACAGAGGCCATGGGGCTTCAATGAATTAAGTCTTGTTTGAACTAGAGTATCTTTTTTAGCAAACCAAACAAAACTTCTTGACCTGACTTGTACTACAGCAAAATGAGCCCAGAAAGAACTCCGGGCTGCAGTGGGAAGGTATTTTGCTTGAAAAGTCAAGTATAACAGCTTCCTCACGGCACTGCTGAGAGCATGGAAGATCTGAGGAGACACCCTCATCTCAGACATTCTGCTGGGTCCAAGGCTAATTTATGTAAAGGCCCTTTATACCCTTCTGGCAGCCCTTAAATTGCCATCAGTGCCTTCTTGCAGTTAGAGATGTTTTTCTTGGTGTCATGTTTGGCCCCACTGAACAGTTTTTCTCCCTCTTGGTCCCTGGCTTCAGCACCAGAAATGTGTATATCATCCAGATCAGATGCTCAGCTGATTTAAGTTAACATATCTCCATCAAAGGCAATGAGGCTTCACACATTCATGCTTGCAGCATCTCTGCCCCATGCCTTCCTTTAAATGAAAAAAGTCAACTACTTAATCACAAGACATGACTGCAATTTAACTTCCAGGGTGACCTTAAATCTTATTGCTAACTGGACTCTCATTCTACAGTCTTCCCCAAGACCCACAGAAAATTCAGTCCTTTTCCAGAAATGCTTTTCCATTCAGAAAACAATTTATTTCCAGCTCATACACAGCTCTCATGCAGGACTTCAAATGCTTACTGATCAATTCTGTGGGCAGTGCTAAGTAGCCAGCTGCATGAGTGGGGCTCCCATGACTTAACTCATGCGATGTCAAACCTAAGATCAGAAATTCTGGGACTATTGACCCCAGTCCTGCTAAAGTAGCTATTCACTTTAGGGACATTTTAGCATAGGTTCCACTTCTGTGTATTTAAAAAGACAGAAGAGTCTTCAGATGAAGGATTCAATTGACAAAGGTCACCAGCAAACACGACTAATCCGTTATGCTGTTAAACAACTCAACATGCAGGGGTTAATGCTAGCCCAAGGTCTAATCCCTCTCTGCTAAATAACTCACTGAAAACAAACTCTGCCTACTAATGTTCTGGAAAGGAAGATAAATGCATACAAGGCTTGAGAAGGTTCAGTTTTCAGAGCTCTCAGTTACTATAAAGCCTGACTACTGTCAGTCTGGCCAGATGTTATTTCCATCCTTGCGAGGATATGGATCAGGGGAAGGTTGGCTGGCACTCTGCCAGTTTACAAGAGGCAAAGCACTGGACTCCTCCTCAACCTGGGTTAGCAGGGCTGTCCTGCACAGACAAAGCAAGAGTCACTATTCCCTTGGGGTTTCTGTGCATATTCCAGACCCCTATTTATAGCTGTGACTTGTGTTTTTACAAGATGGTAATTTCATGCTGCTCATAAATCTTTCCCTGAAAACTGGTATTTGTAGGTCAGCAAGGAGAGGAAGCCAGCAACCAAAATTGCTGAACTTCTGCAGAGACCGTACAATTGGGCCACAAACACTGAAATGCAATTAGGAGGAATCAAAGAACCTTGTGTTGTCTCTCATGTTGGAAGGGGACAAGTTTGTTCCATGAGGATCAGCGGCTGCTGCCTACACATTGAGGAGGTTGTTTGGGATCTGGGAAGAGGGTGACACCATTTGCTTACCCAGCGGATACAGCTTACTGCATCAATATGCCAGCCCAGTTTGGACTGGCAAGTCACATCGCTGACATTATGTCATGAAAGCATTCATCCCTTTTGATATTTTTTTGCATTTCTTACATCTCTGGGATTGCATTTTCCCTCAAAAGGGAACAAAGGCTCAGCAGAAGATTATTTCCTTTGGCATTTAAAGATATTGGGAGGAAACTAATACCACTTTAGGCTCTACAGTGTTAGAAAGCCCACAAATACAAATGCTAACCTGTCCTTAAGACCCTCCTGTGTCCCACTGATTTTGGGGCAGCCTTGCAAGAGTCCAGTCCCTCGGAATAAATGGCCACAGTTACTGCAGGTCATGACAACTTTTAACAAGCAGGTATTGCAAGCTGGGATCCTCGAGATGCAGGGTCTCAGACACCACGCTTCCTTTTCCCTGTTAATGCTTCCAACACTAATAACTAAGGGAAACCCTTAGGGCTATGCCCATCCTCATATTCATTACACCCATGCTGCATCACTGAAGTAAAATAGCTTTTACTCCAAATGCCTTACTGTTACATGTAAACAGGCTTTTTATAATTAGAAAAGAGGTGCTCAATTCCTGAAAAAATGATTAAAACCATTTTGTAAGTTGCATTCCATTGCGAGGGCACTCCAACTTCCAAATAACTTCACTTTTCATTGCAACAGTTTTGCCTGCCTCTGATTAGCAATAAGTGACTTGCAGGATTTTTGCTCTTTGGCTAAGCACCCAAAACACTTGCTGCTTTTCTAAGCTGATTTTTTTTTTTATTTGCCACTGGAAACTGCAAGGTTCACAGAACAGCTCCATAGTGAATTTGCAAGGTGCTTCTTTCCCTCCGAGCTCCCCAGGACCATCTACAATCTGATACACCAGAGGCACCCAATGAAAAAAGCAATTGTAAAGCAAAGAGTTAGTCCAACACTAAAACTCTCAGTAACTCAAATAAATCAAGTCTCCTCTTAAAGACCCTGTGCCTGACCTCTGCTTAGTTACACCCAAGTACATCAGTAGAACTACAGCCAAAGCAATCCTGGTGCCCTATGAACTTCAACTTCATTGAGTTTTTTCATGCAAAAAAGGCCCAGGTGCTGGGGCCTGGGACCTGAACGAGGACAGTCATTCATGGAAAGCCAGAACTGCATTCCTGCATGCTGGCTTCACCATCCTTCCCTGCACATTTCAGCCTGTTTGCAGCAGGCAACGCAGTCCCCATTTCCCACCATCAGCGCTGGAGGATCTCGGCTGGGTGGGCCCCCACGGGTGGTGGAGGGGAGTTGGGATCTCACCCAGCTGCTCTGTCAGACCCTTGCTGGAGCAGGAGGCAGCAAATGTGGAAAGCAGATGCGTGAGCGGAGGAAATCAGGTTTGCAGAAGACAAGGAAAGGAAGCACAGAGCCGCCTGCGGGAACAGCACCTGTCCCGCTAAAGCAAGATGCATGCTCCTAATAAAATGCCTTTGCAGCAGAGGCAGGCACACCAACCAACCAGTTCTCTCCCACATCCTCCACTAATTTGTCTTAACACACAGCAGGAAGCAGTCTAGCCTTTAAGATACCAAGACACATCAGCAGGGACCAAGCTGAGGACTTCCAGCCGCAAGATGTGCATAGCTCCTGCCCGAATTGGTAGCTCACCATAAGAGCCAAAGGAAAGAGCCTTTTGACTGAGTCCCTGGCATGGGGAAGAAACCTAAAGTATTTCCCAGCTCCTCTACTGACTCTTTGGTAAATCAGTCACTGAAGTTCAACAGCAGTCCCTGCACTGGCTGCAAAACTGCTTTTTTTGAGAAAAACACCGAATGTTGGATATTTTGAGATGTAGTGCTGTCTACCTGATTTGGAGCACAGATTTAAACCTGGCCGCCTCCTCCTTCCCAGCTGTGGAAGATAAATGATAAGTTTCCAGAAGGTTTAGTCCCAGAGAAGCAGAGCTTGCCAACTGCAAAGGAAGCAAGCATATCAAAATCATTTTTGGACAGCTCTGAAAAATATCCTGTAAATCTTTCACCTGTGACTTTTCACTTCATCCAAGGCAAGATGAAGGAGAAAGTCAGAAGGGGCTCTTCTCAGGTAGGAAGAGCTGTGGTTTAGTTCAGTGCTAATTCTGGAGTACAGGAGTGCTGGTCATGGGTGCGTGTGTAGTGTCATACTGATTGCTATTCAGGCACATCAGATGAAGTTTAGGTTTTTTGGCATATTGTATAGTAGCTGAACTGTGTCCTAATGCTAGGAACATCACAGATGTGCTGGTTCAGTCATTTCCCAATAAAGCTACATGCTGACCTCCTCAGTGCCTGCATTTTTGCATCCCCAAATGCATAACTAAATACCTCTGAATATCTGTATTCCTCAAGCCTGTATTTAAAGCATGGATTGAGCAAATTCCTCAGACAGGTTGGAAGCACGTTTATGAAAATATCAGTCTAGAGTCCACTGTAAAATCATTATCCCCCAACACAAATCCCCATGGTGCAAATAAAGCCAGACAAGCCCAGTTGCTGCTCTGCATTCTCCTTGCCACAGCCCAAATTCTCTCAGACACTTACAGGAGGAGATGCCAGCCTCCCGAGGGTACCTTTTTGAAAGCCCAAGAGCAGCCCCCTGACCCCAACAGCAACTCACTTTGCTACATTCGCTTCCTGCGGTTCATTCCATCACATGCAACATTATCCCTGTGGGACATGACAAAAGTCTGGCTGGTGGCTGTTTTATTTACTGCCAGCTGCAACTTCTCCCGAGTGCTGCAGCATCTGATAGGTGAAGTCCAATAAGCTGTATACATGCCTTCCTTATCATCCTGCTCTGGCTTTTCATTTGCTGGAGTCCCATGAACACAGAAGGAATAATATCTTGCAATATACAGTTTGGCCTTCAGAGACACTGAGCATCTCTGTTCGCTACAGATGTTCGGCATGTGGCAGCACAAGTATCATTTAATAGCAGGATTGAGATCAATGTTTGCTGCTAAAAATGTCAATTCAGTGTAACTGAAGTTAATTCACATGCAGATCCTCCCAAAGCAAGGCAAAGATGGCAATTTGTGCACAAAACTGGACTTTCCCAAGAACTATGCATGCAACAGAGCAGAATCAGTGTTTTCCACAACAGCAGCAGCATCACAAGAATCAAGAGCAAGTTTGGGGTGAAGTTCGGACCATTTCACAAAACCCCAGGGTCAGATTATTTGCAGAATCTATCCCAGCAACTCCAAAAGAGTGGTGTGCAGTGAGAGCACTGGCATTAAGAGAAACTGGTAAAGAGAACAGGGCAGCTCACTGAGTGATGAACCCAGGCACCCTGCAAACATTGCCTCCAGGAGAGCTACAACCGAGGTGGAAGCGCTACGTGTCCCTGCAGCACAGCGGCAGCCCAGAAGAGCCTCTCCTTGAGAGTATTATACCATGAGAGCCACTCATTGATTTATCACCTTGCAGGCAGTCCAGTTGGAAGCAGGGTGTGCAAACAAGAGTGCTCGAGCCAGTGTGGCCATCACAACCCTCTCCTTGTGGCTCTCCTCCCAGCAAGGACCTCTCCCCTTCCCGCGCAAGGCTCCAGCGTCTGCCTGGAGACCCAGGACCAAGCGTCACTATCATTTCTCCTGCACAGTAAAGGTCATATAATATAAACAGCATGTTTTCATCATTGTGCTTAAGCCAAATGGCAATTAACTGTACGGGGTTATTCATCCCCTTGCTGGCTATGCTATGACGCGGAGTTAACATTATTTAAACAGGAGCTCCGTCGTTTCCCCGAACGCTGCGTTGGCATCACTAGCCCTGGGGATGAGGGAAAGAGCTGCTCTCTGTAGCCATCACTCCCATCTCTTTTAAAGCACAGCAGTACGTGGAGGAGATTATCTATGGGCTTTGTTAGGAAAAGGAGAGGCCACAAAACTCCAGCATTCTATGGCTTTTGATAATTCTATGAGCATCCCCGCCAAAACACCGCTCCAAGGCTGTCAGATGGCCTTTCTAGACACACTGTCCCTCTGGGGCACTCACCATTTGTTTCTTCCAGAGAGCAAAATGCATTGCTCCAGCGTTCCCCCTGCCTCTTTCCCAAGTCCAGCTGCCGTGGTGACTGCAACAGCTTTTGGGGGCCTTAGAGGGAACTATTTCCAACATGTACTTTGGAGGAGTCACCATTTCATACACACATCTGTGCTGCTGGTGGTACAAAAAGCCCATGCCAAGTATTACTGCCACAGACCTTGAAGTAAATGAAAGTTTTTGCCACCGTGTCATGGTTTTGCCTCGTTACGCCACAATTCTCTTTCCAGCTCAGTGTATTTACCTACATAAACTGGAACTAGTATGGAAAAATCTTGATATTCAGAGGTGAGAGACAAGACTACTGCTACACTTCAGGGAAAGGTGGAAAGAAGAGGAAAGTGCCATCACAAATGTTTTTCCTACTCAAATCCTGCATGCAAATTTGGAAATTCAAGTCACATTGATTCTAGTGAACAGGCAGCGCGCATGAACATGCACGTGTGTGAGCAATGTAAGTATTTCTTTTTTACGTCCACAGAAGAGTTAAGCACGAACATTTTCAGGATATTTAGTAAGGTTAACTGAAAATAAATCTCTCGCAAGAAAAAGAACAGCACAGTATATGAGCCTCCTCCTAAGAGCTGAATTAATTCTGGCTTTACTATGTTCATCACTTACTCTGTCCAGAGGTTTGACAACAGTGCAGTTACAGCTGACAATACACACGGTGTGAAGAACCAGGGCCAAGGCTCAGTCCCACTCTGTGGGATACAGGCCATAATTTTAGCTGCTGACTTCCAAAATTAGCCAAGCTATTTGCATTTCTCATACATACCATGGCTTTCTTTTGACTCAAGAAGAGAAAAAGGGATTTCTTCTTGCCAAACACATCTTGCAGTGAGAAGACATCATAATGAGTCTACCAGTCCTTCAACGCATGAGAAGATAATCACATGGAAAAAACCAGTCCTCAAGACTGTTGGACAAACCTTATTTTTTCCCCTTGTTAGACCTGAGATGGACACAGGGAACAGCTGGGATGTTTTTAAACAAGAGCAACCAATTTAATGAAATGTGAAATTTATGAGCTGGTCAGCCTTAGGAATAATTAAGTTCGGGGACCCTCCGGGATCCAGAGGGTTTTCAGTAACGGAAAATCAGCTGTCTTCCTCTAGGATCTATAGGCTGCAATGAAGAAACCCGTAACCCCTTTGGGCAGCCCAGGGACTGATGTACCACGACTGGCATCATGATACAAAAGTGAAATCCCAGTTGTGACCTGGAATAGCAAACTCCCAGCACTTCTACTACACTACACAGCTGGCTTTTTCATTTCTTCTGTGCTTTTGTTTTCTTAACTGCCTCCAGCAACGTGAGCCTGGAGTTTTGTGAACTGAAGCTGCAGCAGGAGCTCCGAGTCCAATTTCGACTCAAAGACTGTAAACCCACTCGCAAAACTGCACACGTGTGGAGGCACCAGCAAGTGGGGAGGGAAGAAGCCAGGGAGCCAAGGATGGGAAAGGCCAGAGTCTGCATCCAAGGAGAGAGGAATGCAAGAAGAGCATAAAACACACATTCCTTTTGTATTCCTTTCAGTTCAGTGGTCGGTTGGGTTTGCTCATTTTTCACAAGGGCACACAAACAAACTGCAATATTCTGTAGCAGGAATGAACCTACAGTAGGAAAAGTCCCCACTTGCCACTCTTGGGCCGTACCGCAGCTCTCCGAGGCCATGGCAGGGAGTGTGGGATGAGCAGGGGGTAGCACTCCCTCACCACTGCCAGCAGAGAACAGCCCTCCCCTACAGCACTGCTCCAGACACCAATTTGCAGAAGAAATAAATATATCCCACAGATCAGGGCAGCAAAGATCATGGTTCAGTGCTACACTGAGCATGTATACGTACTGAGTGCCAGAACCTCCCCAAGTACTCCTCCAAAGCAAAATAACAGCAAAGCAAAACAATAACTGTAATAAACAGAGCAGCTTCCAAAAAGGAACAGATTTAGCCAGTCACAGATAATAGGAGGTGCCTGGTGCTCGCAGTGCTGTCCTCTTCACTTACCCACCAAAGCACCAGACAACATTGTGCAAAACTCATCCCTAATACAGCTGGTATTGCACAGTATCCAACCACCTCAACACAGGGTGGCTCCACCACCTCCTGGGATGTTTCCAACACCCCCCACAGCACAACCGCACCTCACAGGGTCCTGCTGCTCCCGAATCAGCTTCCCTGGCACCGGTAGCAGCAGCTGCACTTCTGCATACCCAGATGCACAGGAGTGCAAACAGCAGAATATTTCGCAGGAGCAACCAGCCCTGCAAAATACCGTGTTCCCAGCTCCAACGGGCGGTCTGAAAACCAAGCAAGTTCCAAAGCTGTAAATTGAAATGGTGTTTCAAACCAAGGAGAGTGGCCCAGGAGCTGCCGGGCCAAACTTGGCCCCCAGAAAGGTTGGCCAGCCATCAAGCCAAGCAAAGCTTGGGGATTGCTGTGGCTACGCTGGCTCCTGGCCCAGGGCAGGGGCTGCATTTGCCTGGCCTGCTGCACAGAACTGGATCGAGACTTTCACCATTAGCCCGGTAATACCGGTGGCCCTTGTGCAAGGAGGATTTGGGCAGCTCTGCCACAGCCTGACCTTTCTGCAGATGCCTCCAGCCCCGGCTGCAGGGCTCTCACAGGGCATGGTCAGCTCCTTCAGATGCATCTGTGGTCCAAGAGCAGCTCAGCCACTCTTGCCATCACAGAGGAACAGAGGTTTTTCTTTTCCCCCTCAAAAAAGGTCCCAGAAATCTTTAAGAAATAAATCACATGGTACCTTTGCAAAAACTTAGTACCTGGCATTTGTAAGGAGCTGCCAAGACACTTATTTTTGAGACAGAAAACAGTCTTCTCAGAAATCCCAGTGTAGTAAATTAATCCCAGGAGGTAACAGACTGAGCTTTTGCTACTGTAAATAGACTTTTTCATTATTCTGGAGCATTTTGAGGCCAAAAGACTGTCCCAACATATTGGAAAGTGTAAGTAACTGTCTCACTTCTCTGCAGAAGAGGAACATTAAACAAGCAGAGCAAGACAGATTGATTAGTTCTTCCATTTAGCTGGCAGGGTCAAAAGAGTGACTGTTGTTGCTGCTTTCACTTGTTTCTCTTGCCGGGGAGGGAGGACACCCACCCCAAAGCCCCCCTCCCCATAGTGGAAAGAGCTGATGCTGGGAGAACAGAGGTCCAGGTCCATGTTCTCAGCAGCTCCAGAGATGTCAAACACATGGGGCTGGTAACCACCAACATGAGCTGAGGAGCTGCCCCAGCATTTTTTTTTTTTTTGCTCTCAGCTAGAAATTACAAGGTGACTACACATGCAAGCTGTGATGGGAACCATAATAGTTTTACAAAACCCTGCTTATACTTTTTCCTTTTTTTTTTTTTAAATTAGGAGGTACATATGCCTCCTGCCTTACAGCAGAGTGATGGCACATGGTTTGTCCTAGGTAGGAAATTATTTGGGAGAACTTTAAGCCCTCTCTGCTCCACTGAATTCAGCAGCACAACAAATAGCATGCAGCATAAGCAGCATCCCCCATGTCTTGGCTGCAAAATGAATGCATCTGTCTGGTCTCCTGTGCAGCAAATGTGCATTTAGGAGACAGCTTGCTGCACTGAGATGAAAGCTTAGTTTATCTAAACTATCTTTGTCCCCTACCACCCCCGCCTTTCTTAACTATGGTCTGGAGATGCCAAACAACTTACAGAAAGCTCATACAATTCTGGAAAAGATTAAAGAATTATTTCAGCATGAAATCAGAGTAAGAAGCTATGCAAGATTGGCAATGGTTAATGAAGATTGACTGTGAAGCTGCTCAATGGGAAAGTATGAGCTCAAGAGCCATGAGGCTATAAGCCATCTATAAAACCAAGAGGGAAAGGAATATAGCAGGGGAGTGGATGAGCCCAGCTGGGTAAGGGGAGCTGTATGGTGTGACTTCAGATACACTTCTGAGTCAAGACCTGATCCCAAAGTCCTTGTTTAAAAAAAAAAAGACATTAGCCCAGTGAAAAACAAGAAATCTGCAATTCCCATTTTACAGGGGATTGGAAGCAGAGACAGACAGACACTCAAAGGGCAAGACTGTATCCTGAATAGGATTTTGGATCAAAAGCAGCCCTTCCTTTCACCTTCCCTCCCTGCTCCTAGGCAGGGCAAAACACTTCCCTCTCCCCAGCCCGGGGGGACCTGCTGTCCTGCACCAGTAACAACCCCCATTTCAAGCGTCACCCCCACTTCTTTAGCCTTTCTTCCATGTACTACACACACACAACAGGCCACCCTGGTCCAGGCACAAAGCCTGGCTCCACACACAAAAAAAGCCAAATATTTGCCAGCCCTCCAACTCCAGTGAGTTGGCTGGAGGGGGCCAGACCCCAGCAGGGCAGGCTCACTGTCACGACTTTACCAGGGCAACGGGTCCAGCAGAGCCCCAGGGGGTTCTGACTTCTGCAAGCACAGGAAAACCCTGCTGCAAGCCCAGGCAATGGCACAGCAGCCACACACCCACAGAGCCTCCTGACAAGCAGCAGCTGTATCTGGTACAAGAGCTCAATTTCCACCTATTTAGCAGTCCTGCAGAAAGTGCTTTTAAACTGCATATTTTCCACCAGCTTCACATTTCTCCCCGCAACTTCTCAATTAATTTCCCCAGGCTTTTAGCACCATTTTCAAGGACCTGCTTGGCAAACGATGTCAGACAGACTGCAAGTAACATCACCCTATTTCCTTTCACTAGCATTTTTACTGATGTCCTTCCCACAGAGCAGTGCTGATCCCACCATCCCCAGCTCCCTGGTTCTCTAGCAGACACCCAGCCACCACCCTGTGCTTTCTCAGGGATTGGGATGACTTCCCAGAGGTCAGAAACCCACTATCCCATCTTTTTCCCTCAAAGCCAGCTTTGACTTGCAGCCTGCAAAGGGGTGCTGGGTGAGAACCAGCAAGTAGAAGACATGAGCTTTGGCTTTGATCTGGGTGAAGAGAAGAAACTTCTCATATGTCAAGCACAAGCATTTCTGCATTGGTGCACCAACAGCATGAACACTGCATTAGTGCACCTCAATGTGCATTTACAAGCAGCATGAACTAACAAGTGTTTCTCACCTGCACATAAGTGGAAGCACACAACAACATCTAACAAGCATTTGGAGAGAAAGCTGCAGCTATCAGCTTTGCAGTCTGCAAAACTCAGCTCATCTTCAAGAAGCTGGCAATTATTGCTAATAGCTGGAACTAATTCACCATTGATTGGGAACACAAGAGACACTCGAGAAGAAAGTAAACCAATCCTCTAAGTGCATCTCAGCACCAGCAGAGCTACAGAACAACCCCATGATGTTGTGGGCACCCCAACCCTCCTCCTCATTAATTCAGAACTATGCATCTTAATTGTTCATAGAGATACTTGCTTTTAGTGACACTGCAAGGGGATGCTGGTTCACATTTTCCTGGGACTTAGGGAGTTTTTCAACTTCAATCATTGCATCATGTTAGAGCAGCTAAACTCTTCTCTGCAAATAATTAGAGACAGTAATTTTGGATTATCTTTAATTAACAAGGAAGAAGGCATAGTGCCTCCAGTCCCTGGAATGCTATTCTGTGGTTATGTCACAAATTATTTTTTACTTGTTTAGGCTGAAAACTGTCTCCTCTCCTCACAAGTATCACCCACTGCTCCTCAAGGGTTCAGCTGGACCTAAGCAACCTGCACCAACTTTCAGGCTGAGGCTACAAATGAGTTTTCATTATTTTAGGTCCTCTCTCACACACAAGCTTACAAGCACAGGCTTTGTATGTATGCACTGACTAGAAATCTGATTTTGCCACCAGCAGTCAATGGGAGTTTTCCCATTGATGAAGGTATAATCATTTTCCCATTGGCTTCAGTGGGAAACATGCATAGCTCCACAGTTTCCCTTCTCAGGGACCCCAGCCAGCTGTCATTTGGTTTCAATTTAAGCAGATTCACACCCCTTGACTTTAATGTGGATTTGAAATTCAGGTTCAAGTAAATCAAACTAAGCTGTGAGCAATAAATATCACAAACCAAGATATTTTGCCTTCTTTCCTATCAGTAGTAAGCAAAGCAAAAAACCCCAGTCATTGGAAAGTTCATTACTATATTTGTAAAGTTACTATTCATTCACAGGTATAGTTCTTGTCCTCTAATTAAATCCCACTTCAGCAGAAGTTAAAGTTTTCCAGCTAACCTTCTGAGCAAGGTCAGAAGAAATGCACCTCTCCAAAAGCCGGTGTGGCCTGGGGAGTGTCCTCAGCCCTTTGGGTTACAAGATCACAGGATGAGGGAATGGCTTTTGGCTTTATAGTTTACATTCTGTGCAAAATAACATACCAGTCTGTTGCTGGGGTGCTGCTATAATACAAATACATCGCTTCCACATAAGCGTACTGAAATGAATGTCTCTTTTTCATACTAAGAATGCACACATAAATAGCACTCCCCCCCATTAACATCCCTCTCTATAGCTATATGCAGGGGTATGTCTGTAATTTCTAGATCACCCACTAGCAGACTTGGTCTGATTCAAAGCTATAATACTCAGCCAGCTGTTTCTACAGGACCACTCAGGAATTTTAGCCTGTCATTACCCACAATATTCAACCTGGCCCACATCAAAAGCATACAGGCTTTTTTTAGATCAGTGCACAAGGAATATATGAAATCACCAGAAGAAAGAAAACACTCCTTTCGCATTCATTCCCAGGCGGGGAGCCCTCCCCAGGCAGAGCTGCCCAGCTGCCTGCAGCATCCTCAGTACCAGGAGCTGGTCCCAGCGTCTGCCCAGACCCCACCAGAGAGAGGGGAGCACTTTGCACAAGAGTTCCCGGAAAACATTTCCCACCTTCAGCGCTTGCTGAGGATCAGCATCTTGAAGGTGCTTCCCAAGGACGGCAGGCACGAAAAAAAGACTGATGTCCTTCAGCAGCCTTGCAGGAGCAGGACCCAGAGGAAGCCGTTACCCGGTGTGTCTGTCCTCCAGCTCAGCCCTGCCTGCCCCAGCACTACCCCAGTGAGGCAGAAGGGAGGGGTTTACCTATGGGCTCCTAATAAAGCCCACTCCTGCTTTGCTCAATCACCCAGAACAGGGCCCAGCTGGCAGTTCAGCTGTTAATAATGTGAAACTTCAACCTCCTGCTGCTTTTCCCCTAAGCTTGGCTATTCCGAGGTGTTTCCCGTAAATCTTTCCCTCCTGTCCTACAGCCCTTCTCCCCCGGCAGAGGTAAAAGCCCTGCCGGCCGCCCTGCCAGAGCAGGGCTTGCACAGCAGCCCCGTGCAGAGCCCTGACCTCTGCCAGCGGGACAGGATAATGTGCCATGGGATTTGTCCTGATTGCCCCGGAGCGCGCAAGCAGGTGCTCCGCTGCCGATCTCTTGATGGGAAATAGAAAGGACTGCTGCCACTAAGGCACTGCTGTGCTGCGAGGGAGAGCAGAGGTGTCAGCCACCGCTTTGCTGGCTAATTTCCACATCAGGGATGTGCATTCGGCAGACACAAATTCCCACTGCGGTGTAAATGAATGCAGAATTGTGTTTTATTTCCAGCCAACTGATGACAACTTTTCCTCTCTTAACATCATATGTATAATTCATCATACAGTGATATTTCAGGGCACATCAACTCCATAGCTGCTACCGTGTCACAGCTTTACAGGTTCAAGAAGTGTCTGTTCCTTCGCATTTCCCTTCCCTTCCCAGCTGCCATGTTTCAGCGTTCAGCCATTTCGCTGTACATCATTAAACCCCCGCTACGCTGCAGCCCGAAGATGGCTGCACGTCGCAATGCCAAAAAAATCCCTTTGTGTAGTCAGCTTGTAGTTCTTGTAAAGCACCGAAATGCTGGGGGAAAGGCACCATCATAAATCAACATTCAGTTGGAGATTTGTGCAGCGATTACAAAACCAGGTCCCAGGTTAATGGATAAAACGATATATACACTGTAATGAACCAACAGATTGCAGATGGTGCAATTTTCCATTTGTATTTACATCTGTGCGATGTCCCTTGGCATCGGAGCTCAGATCACAACAGAAACCAGAGATATGGTTAGACGATTTATTTATGTCCTGCCCTAATGGACATTTGCTCACATGTAGGATGATAACATCTGCACGCATCTGCGGTGTTCGTGGGCCACCCTTGTTTATTGTGCGTCAGTGTGTTTAACTCACTGACGCAGTGAATACAGGGATTTATTAACCACCCCGAGCCCACCTCGCTCTATTGCAGAAGCAGCCCTTGGCACAAAGCTGCCCGTTGAGGCCGGGGTTACTGACGCGAGACAGAGGTTTTTCCTTGCACTTGCCTTTAGTCCCAGCTGGTTTTTCTAGGTTAGTGTTAGGAAACCAGCAGCAACGCCTTGTCGTAGGGTGCCGTGAAAGTATGGAAAGCATACGCCTTGGCACAGAGTCCACTCGCTCTCCCTTATTTTGCCTTCTCCCTACCTGACATACAATCCTGTGCCTAAGCACACACACCTCGGCGCTTGGTTTGTTTGGGGCAGGTGGTTCCCATCCCTCCACGTGGGAAGCAGGACCCTCATGCAGCACCAACTGCGTGTGGGAGCACGGAAAACAGGCATGGGAACCAGCTGCAAAAATCCCACTTCAGGACTGGCTCCAGTTTACGGGCTGTATGTTCAGTCGTTCTCTTAATCTCCAACCCATTTGTACTCGTCAGGAGCCGCAATCAGTGCCTGATCAAAGCCCTGACCTGCTGGTCAGTGGCTGCATCTGAAATTCCCTGCCACCACAATCACGTTTCAGCTGCCTGCTGCTCCCTCCAGGACTATAAATGAGATAAGAGAGAATATATGTTGATGTAGCAGTAAATACAATTGTTGAAGTTAGAATTTGATCATTGCTGACTAAAAAACCACATCTGTAAGAAGCACCTCTTCATGTCCCCTCCCATACAGAAGAAGGGATGAGATCTTGGTTTCCAAAAAGGTTTTTGTGGAGTTGCACCCTTAGGAAAATAGCTGGCCACCGCCCCCAAGACTTACCTTGCTTCTTAGCAGCTTTGCCTATCATGGGGGGAGTGGACTGTGTTTACTTGTAAAGACACGGCGTAGGACTTACTGCAGAGGGACAAAGCAGGTCTCTGTCGCAAAGCAAATCTCACTGCTGAGTGGTGAGGAACCCAAAAGCCTTGCTGCCCTGGGTACATCAGGCTTTAAGTATTTTGTGGGTCTGCACGGAAGAAATCCCAGCTTTAAGAGATGAAGGGAGCCCTCATCAGCATGCACGGGGAGAGGGTGCCAGGGATCGGACCCCACCACGGAGCAAGGCTTGGCCACCTGGCTGGATAAGCGATGCCATGGTGTGGGCAGAAAGAAGGAGCCTTCTTTCCTGTAAAAGCATCCATCACGCCTTCCAGTTGCTCTGGCAAGTGCCAAGCGGAGGATTTGATTTCTGGTACCCAAACCCTGCAGACAGACGTGCTTATAAACAAGCTGATGTTTATACTCGTTTCGCTCCACTCTGTCTCTCCAGCACAACACTTTAGTATTAATTTATTAATAAAAAGAATGGAGGGAAAATAACTCTCTGGGGAGAGGTAGAAACTTTAATTTAGCAGCTAAAGGCTTGGCTGCACCAGCTGGAAACTCCTGGAGTTATGAACATGAGGTAATTCTGACGTAGGTGAGATGTGAAGGTGGAGCATGTCCTCGGAGAAGGGTTCAGGGCCTCCCTGGCACCCCGGGCTGCACCTCCAGGGCTGCTGCAGCCACAGTAAGTGCTGCAACGGTCACCCCCGCCACCACCCCCCCCCCCCCTCCAGCCCCCATCTCCCCCAGGAGCTCCCATCAGACAGACGTCTGGCTGTTCCTGCTGGAGCTCAGCCCTCCAGCCTGGAGAGCCCAAAGAAGTCACCCTGGAAGAAGGAGACCAGCGTGAATGCTCCAGCCCTGCTGTTTGCTGTCGCAAGGGCACGCATGTGTCCTCTCCGGGACTGGGGCATGAAGGTCGCTCATCAGCTTTTATACTTTTATTTGGAATCAGGACAAAGCTCAGGAGCAATTATGATTTGTGCTGTAGCAGCACACACAGAGAGCAGCGTTGTGGTTAAAGGCTTAGATCTGGATTTCATTCTCAGCTCTGCCACATGTTCTCTGCACGACCTTTGTCAAGCTGTTTAAGTGCTCTGTGCCTGGGCTGTTTGGCTGCAAATGAGTGAATGGTTCTTTTCTACCACTCCTTATCTCGCTTGTCTAACTTGCATCAAATTTTGGTCCGGCAGCTCTCTCTGACCGTGCATGTGCAGCGCTGTGGGTCCACAAGGAATCCTCCAATTTCCCTTAATAAAGGAGACGAACAGATGAATGGCCTGCAGATGAAGACCTTCCCTTGCTAAAGCAGCTCAGCTTGTTTAGCCCAGCAGAACAGAGCAGAGGAGGTACAGCTGGGGAACTGGACGTTGCTTACAGTGGAGCATCGCAGTCAGTGCCCCTGTCTCAAACCCGACTGCTGTGGCTGCTGGTTGAAGGAAGCAGGGGGATGCGCACGTACCCCCCGGGAATAAACGGTGGGAAAAACTGGCGCTCTCAAAGCGGGGACAGCAGTAGGGGCAGACAGGGGAACATTGTATTTTTATTAGTTTATTTTATTCCAGTGAGCTATCAGCAAAGATCACACACAGTTATGTCTGAAGATCATTGCAGAGTTTATGCACCCTGGACAAATATACATACGTATACAAACTTATACATATTTGTACAGGGTGGTGCACTCTGCAACACGGCATAATTCAAGAGAGGTTTAAGAGGGGCTGATGGATCACAAGGGACCTATAGTGGGCTCCTGGCCTCAGAGGCCTCCAGCTGCTGATCCATCCATCCATCCATATATATATATATATATATATATACCGCTCCCAATCCTGCATCATTGCTTGGCACCGTGTATCAAGCAGCTGATCTTCCAAACCCGCCCAGAACCGTAGCCTTGCGGTGCACGGCAAGCGCGCAGCCCTGCCCCACTGCAGTTAAAATCCACAGCTTCCCCATCTCTCTGCTGAGCTGTGTTTTCCATTTACCACAAAAACATCTTTTTTTAATTTTAACTTTAATATAGTAATCTTTAAGAACATTGTGTCTTAGACTGGCTTCAGCATTTGAAGGGGACCTTGTGGTACTATTGGTTTTAATCAGAGTTTCAGTAATAACATTTTTCTTTCTCCAACTATTCCCTAGTTAAGCTGCTGCTTCTCCATTTCCCAAATTGCAGCAGGTTCTGGTGAACAAAGCACTGTGGAGAAAAAATACGACGTATTCGTCTTTTTTGAAGGCTCCTATGTCATAAAATAGATGCCATTCCAGGTTGTGTAGAATGGCCTGCAAGTGGCCGGTCTGACGTTAGATTTGGAGCGATCTGTCTGTGTCCCCCTCTCATGAAAAATCACCATTTAAATACCTAGGTCTGCACAATGAAGCACGACGGCAGGAGAGTTTTACAGACTTCTTTTCCACTCAGAATTGCCCCTCAGCTTTAGGAAACCTAGGTTTGTAAGCAGGATTTTTGTGTCTCTGGTGTGACCAAAAGATAACCACGCTCCCTACAAACGCCCCCCGCTTCCAAAGCTCGTGCCCAGCTCACGTCGCTGCTCGAAGCGGAGGATGCAACCAGAGCTGGTGCGCGTCTGGTGCTTCCTCAGCAAAGGCGACATTTCCATTTTATACTTCAGCAAGCAAAGGCCATTCCTGTTCATTTCAGCTGGGGAGCAGCTAAACGAGAAGCGGCTCAAGTGAGGATAATTGCTGGCTGGTAAAAAGAGGAGGCAGAACTATTACGGCAGACAGTGCATTTGTAAATTGAGCCCCTCACGGTTATTATATGACAATTTTATGTGAACTTTCCATTTTCAGCAGGGTTTCTTGTAAAACCTTGGTAAAACTTCCCCAGCAGAAGATCCAAGCACACCTTGCCTTCAAAGCAAGGCTGGGCCAAGGGCTGGCGCCGGGACTGCCCGTGCGCTCTGAGCACCGGCTCTCCTGTTAGGAGCTCCTCGGGCACGAGCAAGCAGAGGGCAGGAGCTGCCGAGCCTGAACACAGAGTCCTTCTCTCTGGGACTGATCCAGAAAACACTGGTGACACGGGCGCTGGTCCTCTGGCTTTGTTGAGCTCTGGATCAGGTCCTCGGTTTAAAACGCAGGACGCAGCTGGCCTGATGCAGGCTGCAGTTTTGTGAGCTGACAGAGGGAGAAGAGCGTCCAATTCTCAAGGAAATAAAAACCAAGTAAAGCTTAAACAATGGCTTTGGGACCAGGCTCAGGTTTTGGTCTCCAAGAATACCTACTGGCTTGCAGAGCAAACTGGCAGCTTTCCTTCTCTGTATAACACACAGCTTGGAAGATGACAGCAGTGATAACATGGGATTCCTCAGCAGATATCAAGTGCCAGCTAGAGAGCAGTATCCATCCCCTGTGACAGCTCTCAGAGTGAGTAGGACAAATGCAAATCTCATCCAGTTTTGTGGCTGCAATTCCTGTGTAGTCTGCCAGCCGGAGCTGGCATCGTGCTGTAACCTACTGAGCAAAGTGCCTCAGACAGCAGTAGATCAGGACTCAGCATGGGAGAATCATTTTCAAACTGAGTTATGTGTTACATTATCCTCACTTGTTCATGACCAGCTTAAGGAAAAGAGCTGCCTGAAATTAGATATGACAAAGCGGCACCAGTTTCCCTGGTTTGTGTTGCTGCAGGAAGTGTGATTTCTTTTTCGCCTGGAGAGATGCTGAAATAGAGAGGCAGCTTGAGCTGATGTAAGCCCCATCAGAAGACTGTGTGATTGGGAAAAAAATCCCCCGTCGCAGGGTCTGCAGTGGATCTGAAGGGGTTGGATCTAGTTGGACCTCTTCCCTGAGCAGGAATTCCTGACCGAGGATTTGGGATCGATGGGAGTCAGAAGTGGGGTCACCGGCCGTTTCCACTGTGCTCCATGCCAAGCGGTCCCAGTGAGATGCTGGCAGGGGAGGAATGACGCTTGTTTCCTTTAGCAATTTTAATTGCATTTTAGACATTTTTCAAAGGCGCAGAGGGCACCTCTTAGCATTTCATGCACCCAAAGAAATAAATTATTTAGGGCATCTACCCCAGTGCCAAGTCCCTGGGTGCTAGTCTGCCAGCCACGAGAGCATGCTGGCGTTAAGAATTGATTTAAC
The DNA here is from genome assembly GCF_965638725.1 of Aptenodytes patagonicus. Classification (NCBI taxonomy): domain Eukaryota; kingdom Metazoa; phylum Chordata; class Aves; order Sphenisciformes; family Spheniscidae; genus Aptenodytes; species Aptenodytes patagonicus. The sequence goes on along the minus strand of NC_134966.1, from coordinate 9,425,276 downwards.
TGCAAAACAGGGGAGGGGAAACAGGAGAAGTCCCTACTCCAGGCACAAACCCTGTCCGCGGCTAAGCTGGAATTTGCTCCCAGGTTGGTGAAGGAGCCAGACTCTCCTGTAAACGGATTCCTGTGACTTGTGTGTCGGGCCCTGTGGGACTCCTCTTTTGCAATACACCAACTGGGCTTGAAACGCGCCGCTTTGCACAACTCGCTGTTGAAGCAGAAGGGGCCGTTGCAGCTACCGACCCTAAAAAGTCAGTGGCATCTAATTCACTTCTCTGTGAAGGCTTTTGGAGACATGGCATATGGAAGATGCTGTAAAAATCCATAACCCATGTCACCGCACAAGCTAATTGCCTATCAATATGCCAGGTTTTTATAAGGCAATTCATTCTTCTGCACTCGAAGGAGCATACTGTGGAAGGAGAAAATAAGAGAATTTCTTTGTTGTTTTCTAGCTTATTTTAAGACTTTCCTGAATTGGTGTTCCCTTGTTTTACCAGTGTTTTTAAAGCACCCCTTGGCCCATGTGGCATCCTGGTACGATATTGAGCATTGAATGAGAAATGCGGCTGTTCTGTGTCTGAGGAGCTGGTGCTAAAGGAAGCAGAGGCAAATTAAAAAACTAGCAACTGTGTTTCTTCAGAGGAAAAAGAAGATTTTTTTATGTGCTCAAGTGCAACGGCACAAGCAAGCAGTGCTAGATTCTGATTTTGATTAATAGTTGGCTAGAGATAATCTTAAACTATTGGGGGTTAGGGAAACAGTCCTCCAACACTGAAATCTTGGAAAGGAAAATCTGTCTGTGAGCCAAAAAGCTCAAGCACCAGCTTAGAAACAAAGTAAGAAAGCAAAATTGGTGTGGACAGAGTCTCAGCTGGTGACAGCAATATTGAAACCTGTGGAACTGTATGGCATCCACAGGCAGCACGTTTGGCTCAGAAAGTTTGAGGGCTGATGTCCTTGGAATTTGAAGCAGGGAAGATCGTCGGGTATTTTCTCCCTCTGTTATAAGGTGGGGATTTGAAATGCATATACTTACATCAAAGGCTTAAAAAAATCCACAGCCGTGAGAGCCCGGGCAGCGCCTGCTGCAGCCCCTGCACCGATGGGGGCTGCCGGAGAGGAGCCTGCGGCAGCCAGGGCAGCGGGTAGCTTCCCTGGGGGGCTGCTTTTGTGCTTCATCTCAATAGATTTTCTCAGCATGGAGGTTTATACCTGATCTGGGGGGCACGGCTGCTTTCTCAACTCATTTCTGCAACTGGGCCAGGGCTATCTGTCTATTTGGGCCAAATCCCAGGCGGCTTAGTGTTGCTCCATTGAAGAGAAAAAGCCGGTGCAATCGGTCCCGCTCCGCTGCAAGCAGAGCTCCAGCCCAAAATGAGCAGGCACAGCGCAGAGGACCCAGCCGCAGTGCCAGAGACCCACGGAGCAGCCTGGGCTGCCTCCAGTTTATTCCCAGTCCCACACAGATGCCGTTAAACACGCCAGGCAAAACAGCAAGTGGGTTTGGTAACCAGCATCCGCGGAGTTTCACTGATTTGGCCCTACAACAAAAGTCGTCACATTGGAAGCTGAACTGAGAGCAATCGAGGCTGGTGGTGTGCAAAGAGCTGCCAAAACCCCAGCGAGAGCCGGCCCGGAGACCCCAAACCCCAACAGTGGGTCCCAGGGGGCTTGCCCGTAGCATGCAGCTTGCTCTGAGCAAGCCAGCATCCCACCCCAGCCTTGATTTAAATTCTCCGAGCAATTGGAGATGCATTCTATCCCTGGGGAATCTGTTCCAAGGCTTAATTATACTCACTGTACGAAAGGGATGGCCTATTTTCAGCTTTTATTTTCTGTATGTGTTTCAGGGTGGTGCAGTGAGGAGGAAGAGCTAAGATGGACAAAGTGCTGTGAAGATCATTGGGAAGGAATACACAGCCAGGGCCAGTTTCTTCCCTCTTACACGAAAGTAACTCCCTGAGTAATGTTTAAGAGCTCTGCTCAGGTGTCTGAGAGCAGGACTGACCTCAGCTGATTGCGTTCTCAGACAAAAATCTTTTGAAAACCACGTGGCTCTTCTCACCAAGAATTTGGACAATTATTTCCCCACTGGAAAAAAGGCAGTGTTGGTACCTCTGTACAAATAAATCAGCAAGTGAATGCAGTTCTGCAAAAACACATCAGTATACCTCTGCGATGACAGCAGCAGCAATGACAGGTAGTTTTCCAATTTTAGTTTTTCAAGAGAATATAATCACCAGGAATCAGGAGCAAGACTAGCTTCCAAAACTGTTTGCACAACTCCCTAAGAAATCCTATCATTTTGATTTGCTATAAATCTCCTCAAAGATGCAGAGACATCTCAACACGTTTGATCCTTTTTCTGTCTTGTGAAATCTCAAATTGTTAAGAGGCAAATTCCCTTATTTGTCTTTATTTCTTAAGCATGTCCAGTTGAATAGTTACTAATGATAGGGTTTCTTTATTTCATTAGTGTATGTTTGATGATAGCTTATAATTGCGATTATGACTACATGTATTCAAGTTTAAGAAGAGATCCCTTATATATTACTTTCCTTTGCCTCAGATATTGAAGACATATGCTTCTGAGCATGCAATAAATGTCTTATACTAAGAGAAGGACTAGATTTAGTAGCATAGGTTTTATTCATTTCTTAAAAATATTAGCCAATTATTGAAAACATACTTGCTGAAACTCAGCAAATCTGAAAGGGGTCTATACCTACAGCACAGCTAATCCTCAATATATTTAACAATCTATTGACATATGTTTAACCTACCAGCAGAGCCAGCGTTGGGAGCAGGCAGGCAGTGGCAGGCAGGAGCCGAGCATGCAGGGTCTGTGCTGCCGCCCTTGCCTGCTCCTCCCTAGGTCTAACGCTGGCTCTGCTGTCCATCCGTCCGTCCAGATCAGTATGGATGGCACATCGGGTGCCAAGGGGATGCCGAACAACTCCTCTGCATGTGGGTTTGTGGTGCAACACCCTCCTTGCCCAGGACAGGCGGTTTATCCAGCGCTTGCAAGGGACCTGTTCTCCCACGTCACCTCCACAGTGCCCAGAGGAGAAGGGACCTTCCTCCACACTGCCAGTTACAAAGTCAAAGCGACTTGTTCAACATCCCTTCAGGAATTCAGGAAGATGTCTACCCATCTGAACCATGAGCATCACGCTCAGACCTTTCATTCGGGGCTGACAAAATTCTGGCACCAAAATGGGCATCAGCTGCTCCTTCTCCTCCCCGGCGTTCAGCGTCAGGGACCTCCCATAGACCCTTCACCCCCAAGTGCCACCCTGAGGCAGTGCCTGGCCCTGCGTATCCCAAACTCTGTTCTGACCTGCACACGGGGGAAAAGACAGTCAAAATAAACAAAGCAGCAGCATCTGTGTAAGGCGAAGGGGAACAGGAGCTGCCGTTTGCTGCAGGCTGGCTGCTGGGTACATCCCACCGCTCTCCCGCACATCTCTGCCAGCTCCGAGCTGAGAACGTGCTCCTCAGCCCCGACAGTTCCCAGCCAAAATCTCCCATGCATATAAACTCTGTTCCCAATTTTCTCCTCCCTGATGCCAGGGCCGAGGGTTTTCTTAGAGGTGGGTCCCTGGGAGTGAATACTCCATCTGCAATCAAGTCTTCTGATGGAGGAGGACGTTGGCCAGCGGGCTGCCCGCTCCTCTGCAGGGCAGTGACCAACTGCACCCGTAGCTGCTCAGACCCAAAAAGCAGAGCCGGGGCGACGGCTTTTTGGAGTCATTCTCTCCCTGAGCCCAGTGCTGCAGAATAGGCTGTGCCCGAAATTCCTGCGGTGCACGTAGGTTTATGTTGGCCTGTTCAATGTGAGCTGCAAGGGCCAAGGCAAACAAAAGGGGAGAAGTGATTCTAATTATTTGATGCATTAAGGGCAGTGACATTTCCAGGAAAAACACAAGGGGTGAGATGAGGTTTTTTTCTTTCATGTGTTGGAGCACATGTTTTTTTCTAGCTCCGGTACAAAGCATCACTTGTGAGCTCTGCTCAGGGATGCAGAGGATAAAAGGCAGCAACAGCAGCGGAGCTGACGGCTGCGTGGATGCCGCCTCTGGGAGAGGGGCGAGATGTGGATTCATGGGGAACCCGCTGTATTGACAAAGGAAACATTGGTTGCGATGCCGGGGGAAATGTGCCCTTAAAGCTGAGGGCTTTGAACAGCGCTGCTACAAAGGTCCCCATTTATTGTGCATCAGCAGAATTCAGCTAAGCTGGAAATTTCCCAAATAGATCTTTACCTGCAGCAGCGCTGCCAGCCCCAGCTACCCAGTGGGGTTTCAGACCCTTCTTTCTGCTTTTCCCTGCAAATTTTAGCCGGCTGCTGTGGCAGTCTGGGGCCTGCCAGGGTGCTCATCCCTGGCGAGCCCAGCTGCTGCCTGGGGACCCCTCCTGTCCCAGCCCCCGGCCTCCCCGCAGCAGGGATGGCTGCACCTCCATGCTGGACTTCAGACATGGCCTTTCACCAGCCCAGGAGCACACACACGGGGAGCGGGGCTGGGCCCTCAAAAGAAGCAATAGCAAAACTGCAGTGATCCAGGGGTGCACATGAAATAGCCAGACAAACCTGGGAAGGGAGCCAGCCCGGGCAGAATTAAGTCCTTTAGGCTTTTCTTGCTGTCCCTTTTGGTGGAGGTGCATTTTGTTTTGTGGACGTTGAAGGATGTGGCCAGTGGGCGAAATCTCTACTGAGCCTCCACAGAGGCCAGTACTATGTGCCAAGAGCCTGACGCTCATTTGACCACAGCCTCATCCCGCTTACATGATTGAGCATCTTTACCAAGTACCTGCTGCCTGAAGTCTAACCCGTTCACCTCCCTCCCGTTCACCACAAGGACTGTTCTTCCCCAAAGCAGCCCCTTTGGACATATCCTCCTTTTTCAGACAAAAAGCAGCTTTGGCTGAGTTTTGTTCACCGTTTCCCAGAAGTGACAGGCTGCTGCTTTCCTAGTTTGGCAGAACAACTGCCGTGCTGGGGGAAATCATGCTTTGGACATACTGAGCCCTAAGCTGGTGGTGCTGAGCTGCTCACTGCAAGCAGAAGTCGCTTGGCTCAAGGGCAAGAGGCAGCTCAGCACGTGAGCAGTGTGGCTGTTATAGGGCTGGTACAGTTAGACCTGTAAAGAGGCAGACTGTGTCAGTAAATGAGATGAGATCCTTGTGAGGACTGGGATTTAGCGTGCTGCCTAAATTGCTGGGCTGCTCACTTGCTTGCCCAGATTTCCCCCCACAAGTGTGTAGTGAAGACCAGTGACATCTGTAATATCCATATTCATGCTGTCCTGAGGTAAGGGAAAGTTAAAGTGGAGCCTGAAAGAGCTGTGTGAGTACAAAACTTCAACCTAGTTCTGCTGAGAAAAGCATCCCCTCTGCAGATATTTCTCATTTCTGTGGCTTAACCTGGCCTCTGCCTAAAGCAATGGTTCATGCAGGTAAAATGCATCCTTTTTTGCAACTCAAATGACTCCACTCATGTGCAATGTCTTTCCAGGTCAGTGAAGTGAATTTAGCACCAGCCAGTGGCCGTTGGCGAGGCGGGCACCAGGCACCTGCCCGTGAGCTGTCGGTGTCGCGGGCAGCCGGGCTGCTCGGCAGGTGCGTGGTGGCGAAGGGCAACCGCTCGATCCCCGGCAGGTACGTGCCTGTCCAGGGCCATTACTGCTCCTCCTAATGCAGCCTGCCAGAAGGTATTAATAGCAGCGTTCAGCTCCTCCACTGCCTTGCAACATCCTGCTTCCAGTTCATTTGCATCTCCCAAGTGGATCTCACACCGTAGCAATTACTCAGCAAAAAAGGATATACTAATTAAAAGGCTCATTAATAGGGTAACTGGAAGAACCACTTAACCGGAGATCTCCCTTTGATGCAGTAAGTGCAGAAGAAACAGGGAAGCCCTCTGGGAGTACCGAGGTTGTCCCTGACCTTACAGGTATCGAGGGAGGAAGGGACTGCACGGTGGGGTTTGCCGGGTTTGGGAGCCCCTGCAAACGCTGGCAACCCAGGGAATGAAGCTGAGGTTGCTATGAAATTCAATTACAGCCCTGAGCGGTGAGTTTAATGCAGATCCTTAGTGCTGGAACTTGATGCTTCGTTATTAATATCAGCGTAAACTGCCTTAAGCTGGGGTAGATAATATTGATTTGAATCAGGAGTGTTGCTGGGTTTAGCTCCGGCACAAATTGGACCTTAGACAGCTAAGCTAAGCTGCGAGGGGAGGGTAAGGATCACCGTGTACCCTGCACTGAAAATTGGGGAAATGGGGAAAGATGTAACTAAAATGTTGAGCGGTTCTGGAAAGAGGAAGAAGAAGGAAAGAAGAAAAAAAAAAAGTCGTACATTAAGTTCTGCTGTGTCGAGGATCGTGCTGGTTGCTGCAGTGGGAAAGCTGGGAGTCAGCCAGCTGGCCCAAGGCCACCAAGGACGACCTCACAGGTCCCCTCATTGCAGACCCATGTGCGAAGCGAATATGAGCAAAGGCAACTCGTGGAACAAGGAAGGGAGGAGCACGAGGAGGCTGTGAAGTGCTGTTAGGGACACAGCTGGCAAGCCACCTGGCCATGCAGGCCGACACATCTCATTTTCCATGCAAAAGGGCCAGAATCTACTGGCCAGACAGTCCTGCCTGCAAGGAGCTGGGCGCAGACTAGAAAATAGCTCTGAAGTTCATGAGAAGGTCACGTTTCTGGCACGCTGTTTGGCATGGGCTGTCCAGTGGTGCCTCCATGGGAGCCAGGAACATGTATGCTGGAGCTAAAGTGGAGGAGAAAAACCCTAGTCCTACCACAAACTGCAAAAATGCAGGGATATAGAAGCACGCTTTTGCAAATGAGCTTTCTGGGGAGGTTTTTCACCGCTGTTTGGGCCACCATGGGCCAACCCTTTCTTGAGATTTCTGAAGCTTTGGTAGCTGGAGAGCGGTGGGAGATGGAAAGACTGGAAAGAAATAAAACTTGCATGGAAAAAGAGAAAAAAGTCTTTCTGACCATTCCCAAGCATCTTTTTCCGGGTTGTTCTGTTAGATTTGGTGGTTGTTGCTATTTTTATTTACATGGCTTCAAATTGCTTTCTCATTCATGAAAAACATGTGCTCTGTCCTTGGTTCAAAGAACAGTGGAAGCGGTGGGAGAAACCCATCAGCCCTCCGTGCTCACGTCCCTTGTTGACAGTGGAGGGGAGAACATGAAGCTGGATCCCAGGGGAACAGGACAAGGAGATGTAAAGAGAAGGAGGGAGCTGGGGGCGTTGGGGTCAGAGGAGGAGAAGGAGAAGCAACAAGCGAGTTCCCTTGCGATAGAGGAGGATCTTCAGTAACAGACTGATGTGGAACAGAGGCCCTTAATTACAGAGGAATCTGGGTCTCATTTAGTGTTAATTCAGCCCCGGGAGCAGGAAAAGCATGTCAGGAAAATGAAGGCGGCTTTTTGACATGTGCCCTGCAGGGAGGGCTCGGGCGCTCGGGGGGGGGGTTTGTGTGAGTGAGTGGGGGCCAGGGACAGGCAGGCTTTGCTCCATGATCACAGCAGCCGATGCAGGAGAGCATCGGGCTCTGGCTGTCCCCGGAGCATTTGCTTGGGATTTGGAGAGCGCTGTGCTTTTTTGCGCGTTCAGCTGCTGCGATCTGGAAAGCCATCCTGCCAATGGGTAAGACACTCAAATCCCCTCTGCAAAGATCATGGTTTTTTTCCAGCAAGCCTTCCTCTAAGCTTTGCACCTGCAGTTCTAGACATGCCAAACCCTGAATGCCTTAGGAAAAAAAAAAGAAGAGAAAAAGAAAGAGCTCACAGGGTCACCAAGCTCTCTTTAGGGGGAGAGTGGGCCACCTGAATCCAGGGTTTCTGCCTCCACTGCTTCTAAAATCAGTGTGAGCGAGGGTAGAGTGAAATCAGTTGTGAGACTCCCCTTCTGGCCCCACTTTTTAGGTGCCTGGTCTAGGATAAACCTAAAGAAGGTGTGCAGGAAGGGCCAGCTCAGAGGCTTTCATCTCCTCTGTTCTGGACTCCTGTATGGCAGGAATCGTTGAACAACAGCTGCCAAGCCCTGAGCTGGTGGCATTTCATAGAGTAACGCTGGGTGCTTGAACCCTCCTGGAGGCATCTTCTGCAGCGATGGCTGAGCAATCTGCAGCTCATGCAGTGTCTGCAGCAACGAATGCTGGGGGAGAAAGCACCACTCCAGTCCATCGCAATGACTTTAAAAGACTTTGGGTCAGGCCCAAAGCAAACACAGTAAGCTGCACGTAGAAAATCAGATACGCAGATTGAGAGGCAGCTTTTCAAAGCCTGGATCTCTCAGGGCACTCGAAGAAAAAAACACAAAGTTTGTATTTCATTGCCTCTACTTGACTCTTTCACCTCCACACTTTATTGATTCACCAGAACTTTCTAAATGCAGTTAATAGCATTTTTAAGTGTTTATATTTGCAGTACTTATATTTATTAAGGAAAGGCTTCTTTTTAATATTGGCCCTTTCTTTTTCCTTCAGCTGGCAAGAACTCCCAGAATCTTGTACTGATTCTGATCAGATGTCTAAAACTTTCCATGTATGATGCCAAATTAACATCTCTAACTGTAGAAATGGCTGTGGATAAACGTGTGTATATCTAGGAAAAACAAATGCTGAGGAAAAGATACCCAGAGCTGCCTGTGCAGTAGAAATGCCTCTCCACTTCTCCATTAGAGCCATGCCAAAATGTGAGGTGGAGGGAGCGGGGAGCAGGAGGGTGAAAGTGGGAAGGGAAGGATCCAGCCCTGCCCTCACTGCCCAGGTCCAAGTGCCCGTGGTGATGCCGTGGGGTTGGGAGGGGGAGAAGGCGAGGGAAGGATGAAAAAGGGGAATGGGTAAACTGCATCTCCATGAAGGCTGATATCACACTCCTGCTTTTGAAGGTAATAAATAAGGGAAAAGCTCCCAGAGCAGTGGTTAAACCAAAGAGAATTGGCAAACGGCATTCTCTAGCATCTGCTACCTTTAAAAACATATGTCTCTGAAACATAATCATTGCACAGGACTCTCTGAAGGTCTTGCCTGGTCCCTGCTCAGGGAAGGGAGTTGGGGCCCTGGGAATCGTGGTGCAGGGCAGGATGGAGGCCACCCAGCTGTACTGCACTCCCCTTTGCAAGGACAGCGGTGCAGTGAAGATGGTGCCGATGGAGAAGGTCTGCTGGAGATTGCCATGAGCTGCACCCCATGCCCAGGAGTGAGGTATCAGTCATAGCACACCTTGCTGAGCAAACACAGCTTGATTAAATCTGTTTATTCCTCCAACAGCCATTTGTGCCTCTATCAGGCATCCACTTGCATCTTGTTATCCCCAAACCCTTTCTCTGATCTGGGGACTCAGTGAGGAGCTCATTAAAAGTGGCCCTCTGTGCTGAACCAAGGCAGCCTTGTCCCCAGTTTGCCACCATGCAGCAAGCCAGGCGCAGCAGACCTGAGGATGAAAACTAAGTCTTAGCAATTAGCCATGTGTCTAGGAGCCCTGTTCATCCTCCTCTCACACTGGTTCTGCTGGTTGGCTAAGCAGGTGTTGATAAAACTGATGCACATTTGGGGAATGTTACTCATCCAAAGCTTGGCACCTTCAACAAGAACATGTCATGGGAATGTGGAAGGCATAAAGAAGGCTAATTTCTACATGCAGAGCAGCAGTATTTCAGGGAGGAGACAAAATTCAGCTGCAGACTTACAAAGACTGTTGCTGAAGATGCTTGTTCAGCTCTCACGTTCTCCAGAAAGAAAAACTTAAGAAAGTGCTCAGCCCAAACTATCAAACCTTTCTCACTCTGCTAAGTCCATACCTAAAAGCATGTCTTGCCCTGATGACACCACCATCTGTCTTATCCACTGGTCCAGTAATGGCACCACAAAGTCCCGACGTGAATGCCCACGGCTCCCTGGGACACCCCTGGTAGGATGGGTCTCCACGATGTGGACTGCCAGCACCACGTCCCTGCCATGTCACCAGGATTCAGTTCGCAGGTCGGTCACATGCAGATGAGAAGGTCTGAGTCTCCATGTGGCACCCGTCCGCCCGCAGAGCACCGCAGACCAAGCTTCAAAGCAAGCTCTGCATCGTTTTTACTTCTGAGCAGCATATGGTCCAGAGCAGAGACAAATTCCACAGACGAGGTTGCCATCTGGGCTCTGTCCATCTGTACTGAAGCATTTAGCTGCAGCTGATGAAACATGAGGGCTGGAGCTGAATTTTCCAATATCTCATAAAGGTTTAGCAAAACTATCCACTCAGTGTTATGTATTTAATAAAGTTTTTTGTTGTTGTTGTTATGTTCCGTACTCAGAATAATGCTTGACAAAGCATAGGAGCAAGCTCTGCTTTCAGTTATTCTGGATTTCTAGAGGCCATACCCCATATTTCTGCTTGTGGAAGTATGAGGAAAAGATGGTCTGTAATTTTAATTGCTATTTCAAATACCCGTAAATGAAAGTGGGCTTTCTGTCCGGTTGGTAAGCTGAGCTGTTGGCAGATGTTTCCAAATGCCTCATTATAAATGCAAACAAAACAGGGTTTTTGTGCTCAGAAATTTGCCAGGGGATGCAGAAGAAAGCAATAAAGCCCTGTTAGGTGATTCACAGAGCATCCTCCCAGGAGAATGAAAAAATATATATTTACCATCTGGTGCAATCAGATGCCTTCTGAAATTGGCGAAACCCACCCCTTTTTCCTCAGAAATATCTTCATGAGCAAGGGACAGAGGCATCCTTGGAGGCATCCAGAGCCGGGCCAAATTGCACCAGAGGAACAAATCTCTCCTTTCCCCTCCGTATTTTGTTTGTAATTTACGCTAATTATGTACATGTTATTTTTAATTTATCCTGTGATGGGATTTGTCCTGTGATGAGGAAAAGGGCTGGTCCCACGGTTACAGCGGGGAAAGAGGACTCAGGTTGTCTGAGCTTTGTTTGCAGTTACGCTGGCAGCTGTTTGCCTTTTCGGGGGGAGAAATCGGGTCCCTCCCTTTAGGGGCACAGCAAGGTTCCTTCAGACCATCTGATTCTCGGGCACTGCCATTTCCCTTCCTGCAGAAACAGTGATAACTTATAAATAAAAGAGAGAACTCCCTGGTAAAAGAGCCCAAAGCCCTTGCATAAGTGGTTCCTGGATGTGCCGAGCCGTTCGGGTCAGGCGAGAGCAGCGGGAGCAGGGAAGGTGAGCGGCAGCCCAGGCGGGAGCAGCAGCAGCAGCAGCAGCTGGGTGTGCAGGAGGAGAGGAACGTGTCGGGGCGATCCCAAGAGGGACATGCCTGGGGTTTTTTTTGCAAGGCTGGGATGATTCTGATTCAGCCGGACAGCATCTCCTTCGCTGCAGAGAAAGCTTCGCTGCGTCCACCGACTCCGGTCCGACTTCAGGCTGAAAGCAAGCGGGGGCAGAGCTACCTCAGAGGCCATGGTCTGGATGAAGAAATAGACTTCTGCCAAGATGCTTTCAAGGAGTGCATTGGCTCCTGGGGCTTAATTCTCCAAAGACAGCGATTAGTCTGGAGAATGCTGTTCACCCCGGAGTACCGCAGGAATTACAGGGAGCATTGGTCTCCCAATACCGCTGAATTTATTTCTTTTTGTGTTTGCTACACTGCATCTCCTACTCCCCGGTTGCCAGATCTCTCTCGTTACAGGCCCCAGTCAGTGTTACGGGTACCACAGCACCAGCTGTATCTCTCGCTGAAATGCACAGCGCAGTCAGAGGACCCCATTGCAATAGGAGGGCAAGACACGGTTAGATGACCTGGGCATGGCTGGCCACAAAAGCCACGTTGAGGTCCCACAGCTCCCTTTGCACAGAGCCTTTTCCTCCCTCAACCAGCCCATGCACTTTTCAAAGCATCCAGACAGCATTCCTCTGCCTCGTGAATGAATGAAATAGGCTTTTCCAGAGGCTGTCTGCAGCCCAGATGCATTCAAGGGACAAGTGGGTTCCTCTTTCCAGGAGATCCTTTGATCTCTCCCTGAAAACGGACGTAGCATTATTATTTCTTTTTTTTCAGTATGCATTGCCATCTATGGGAGATGCAAAAGATGTAGGACATTTGGTTATCATAACACAATGGTTTCAATTAGCTGAACCCCCCTGCCCTCTTTTATATCAACTGGCCTGCCTATCAAAGATGTCGTGATGGCATCTGGGGCACATGCTGTGACTCTGAAGCTGAAGAGGTCCTTGTGAGCCTCCTCTTCCCTTTCTGTGCTGAGATTGTTCATGGAAAACATGCTGGTTTAATATATCCCAAATTAAAATGTCATTCAATCGAAGACCTGATCATTATGGATGCCAGGATTTTTTGTAAGCAGAGGCCAGAGGAGGGACACAGAAAATAGTGTTGTTTTGTTTTGCTTTTTTTTTTCCTTTTTCCTTTCTTTTTCCCTCATTACTGGTTCCACGTCATAAAGAAGCTGGAAGATGGTGCAGGATGGCTCCAGCAATGGACAAACCATGAAGCTGGAGCCAGCCTGGGCCATGCATGGGCCCGAGGGCTGCACTGGGATGCCAGGATGCTGGGACACCGGGACATGCTCCACACCAGGACCTCGGACCACCACCGGGTGCCCATCCCCAGCGCCCAGCCAGCAGTTGGCTGTTTCATGCCTCTCTCCAGTGAATAGTTTTTCTTGCAGACTCCACATTCTTTTTTCTGTATTTGATTTGGCATTCAGGAATTTCCCTGCCCTGCCCAGGCCCACTGCTCCCCCCTGAGCAAACACTCGTATCAGCTATCCACAAGGCAATTTCCTCTCCGAACGCTGCTCGCTGGAAGTGAAGGCCAAGCTGCCATGCACCAGCCTCCAGATGTGTTTCTCCTCTCCCTTCCCTTCTCTTTTATTCTCCTCCACTGCAGCAATAGAGCTCAGGAGCTGAAACAAACCTCTTTGATCCCAGCTCCAGTGATTCTTTTGCTGCTAAGAAAAGCAACGGTGGAAGCAGAGATGGAGAGGAGCATTGCAAGTTCCTGGAGATGCGCTTTCAGTGTCCTGCAACCCCTTGGGGAGGAAATGTGTGGCAATGTGCTGCAGGAAAGAGTGCCGATGGGGAGAGGAGGTTCCCCAAATTGTGTTTGCTTTGCAGCACCTACATGATGCAACCACCATTCCACAAGCACATTTTTAGACTGTGAGTCAAGTTTCATGGAAGTTTTGCAATCATCCCAGAAGCATGTTTGATTTATAGTTACTTTCCACCAGAACACATGGAAGGACGCTCCAACTCTGTTAATAATATCTGGAAACAGGGGCATTATGTGGTGAGGGATTCTCACAACATAAATTAAACTGGGAGTCCAGTTCTCATGCCTAGTGCTTTCTGGAAATTGGACAAAATGGTGCTCACTGTTTTTTCCTTGTTATTTCAATCAAAGAGCTCTCAGACTCCAATTAGCATTTAGAATAAAATTGGAGATATCTTGATCCAGCCCCTAGATTTAACTCTAGACTGCTCTGAATGCAAACTGCATTTATTGGTATGTCTCTCTGAATGCAGACACGTGACTTTTGCTCTAATTACACATGTTCAGGCTGTATTTCTGGGCAAAAAGATGAAGATCTATTAAAAGCGATGTTTCATGCTTGCAACAGGAGAGTAAAACACAGCGGAACCTGCTTATGTCTGCTTGCATGTAAAGACCTTAGTGAAATTTTACAATAAAATAGAAACATGACGCTAACTTATTGTCCATTCCTTCTGACTCTGATTAAACAGATCCTAATGGGCAATGAGCAGGGCTTGTGTAGTTCTCTGCTTGTTGGACTACGTAGAAAACTACTGCACTCCCCTCTGGTGCCTAGCGATGGCTAGTTGTGGAGAGAAATAGCCACCGTGCCCTCCTGAGATACCTATGGATGGTGCAGAGCAAGGAAATGTGGGACATGCCTTCTCCCACATCCTTGCAGCACAGCTGTTGGGGAGCTGGTCTGGATACAAGCAAAGGTCCAGGCAGAGTCGGGCCATGATCTATACTTTGAGAACTAATTGTTGCACGTCCTCTTCCAAGAAGCCAAAATCCCTTCTGTTCATGCCCTCATTTATCCCCTCCTTTAGGATAGCATCGATAAATCCTGAGCCTCAGGGATGCTTCATGTATTACTGGTGCAGCAGAGCCAGTTGAATACTGCAGAAAAATGAGTTCTGGAGATTTTGTGTTAATCATAAATTCTTAATTAGGGTCAGTGAAATCACCCTCTCCCTTTAGGCTCACTTTGCATTAGCTCATGGGAGAATCTCTGCGATCGCTAGTAGATGAAAGTTGTCAGGATTGCAGATGTGATCAAAAGCCCATTGCATGAGCAGGAAGGCAAAGGTGCAGCATCAGCACGAGCTGCTCGCTCTGGGTAACTTGACCAAGAGTTCAGAGCAGCGATGGTCATTTGTGTGTGCATGGAGGGCACTCTGCATTGTAACTTCCAATTAACTCTTATATTTTGCTTTGCTTTGAAAGTATTTGTCCTGGAGACTGAGAACCTCAACACACACAGAAAAAGAAGAAGTGGAGACTTGCTGAGTAAAGGTTCTTTCCAGATATGATGGGCTGGATCAGAGCCAGAAACTGGTAGGAGAATAAAGTCCAAATTATTAAGGACAAGCTCTGAAAACGCGACCAAAAATGTAAGTTAAAGGCTGTGAGAAAGATTTCTTTGCCATGAGGAAAACTACTGAACTGGGCTGGCGGGAGAGCAAGAAATGCAACAGCAGCGAAGTCACAACCGTGACATTTGCTCTTGATCCGCCTCGCAGGGAGAAGGGCACCCGTCATCGCATTTTTGGGAGAGAGCACAAGAGTGAATGGATGACTCAGCTCAGCTCATCCTTAGCTCCAGGGTCTTTGCTCTACCTGATTTGTCTCTTTTCGGACTAAGCTGAGTATGTCCAAGAGGAGAAAATGAGGCGGATGGACCCTGTGAGACCTCCCCGAGGGGGGCTGGACCTGGATCAGGCACATACCGGGGCTCTCACCCATGCTCCCGCTATGTGCTCTGGGGTGGTTCCCATTTCCACTGGCTATCCTACCCTGAACCCAGGAACCATCCCCCTGGCAGAATTTTTCCCCCCAAAAGACATGTTCTCTTGAAAAGATCTGCATTTTACAGGTGCAAACTATTTTGTAAAACTAACACTTTTCAGTCAGTTTTACTGCTGAATCCCTAGTTCCAGCACGGTCTTCAGGACGCTCTGGGTCTGCTGCTGCTGTCTGAGCTGTCTGAGCTGTCCGAGCTGCTCAGGACAGAAGCTGATTCCTGCCCATCACAGTCAAGGAAAGCTTTTTCATACCATCTCCCACTGTACAATAGAAACACTGAGTTTTTCTTCTGTGGGAAATAAGCAACTGTGGTAGTTTCAGGCTCAGTTAAGGGTGGATTTGAATATCAGGCTGTAACAACCGATGCTGATTTGGCTTTCTGGCAATTTAGAAATTGTGGGAAAACAATCAAACTTTGTTTTGAATACCTCCTCCTCCTCCTCAACTGGAGTACATCTGCCTGGGTTTGAGCAAAGCATCCAGGTTTGAGTCCAAGCTTTAAAACGTTTGTTCTTTTTAGGTAAAAATCCCAACCTAACAGATTTGATATTTTCAACAGATAGATATTTGTTTGCTCGTTCTATAGAAATACGGATCTATAGCTTATTTCTAACAACTTTCTATTTCAAAATAACTTTGAATGTTTATCTTTTCCTAAATGACGAAATAAGTAGGTTCAATACACATTTTCAAAGCACTCTGGTATCTTTGAACCTGCATTTTCCAGTTGAAAAAGCTTTGTGAGAAAGTGTCACCTATCTCTAGTAGCAATTCAAACAAATAAAAAGCTAGAAAAAACAATCTAAGGGGTGTGTGTGTGCTGCATATAATCATCTCCACATACAGGATGTACTGGGAATGTTTTCATAGCTGGAGAAATAGAAGGCTGCTTCTAGGAAATCATCTCCTCAAGACACAGACTATATGAAATGCCACTGTGAGGTTTTCTGACGTGGACTACACTGACTTGAAAGTTGAGTAAGAATGAAAGATTGTGCTTTAATGGACCAGCAAGATCTTAAGTGACAGCCAGGGTTTCCACAGCAAGAGAGGGAAACACCATATCCTTCAGCTCACAGCGAAAGAGGTAGAAGAGCAGCAAGAGCTGATGTGTTTATAGAAACATCCCCAAGCCTGGATCCTTTCCAACGCATTACTCGGCACGAAGGAATGTATTGAATAGCTTTTTGAAAATGTATGTTGAAACACACAGCTCCATATGTCCTGTGTCATCGCCTTTGTGATATACCGCGTGGCTGGGATCCCAGGTCCGAAAGGCAGAGCCGGACTGGTAACGCACCCCTTGCTTGATCCTGCTCGAAGCCGAGGACCCGCAGCCTCCCGCCTGCCCCTTCTGGCAGGGGACATGCACATTTTGTCCCAAAAGGTCTGTCTCTAGTGAAGTTCAAATGTAAACCCAACTGTAATGCTTGCTAAGGCCCAGATCTACAGCATTGCACGGATGGGAATTGCTTTCTGCCTGAGCTCATATGCGGGAAAACCTGCAGCTAATCAACTTTGTCCTAATCCTGCTGCAATAGGGAACAATTAAGACTGTTTCTATAACACAGGAGAAGAAATGCAAGCTGCAAACCTGTAGTTAAGCAGCAGCAAACCCTGAAGGCACCTACGCATGCGGCACTGGGGACCAGAGGTTCGACTCCTGCAGTCAGAGCCCAGGAGCCCAGGCACCGGCACCCCGGGAGCTGCCGAGTGCTGGCGCTCAGAGTGATGGTGTGTGCTGGTTTTGTCTGGGACAGAGTTAATTTTCTTCACAGCAGCTAGTATGGGGCTGTGTTTTGGATTTGTGCTGAAAACGGTGTTGATAACACAGGGATGTTTTTGTTACTGCTGAGCAGTGCTGACACACAGTCAAGGCCTTTTCTGCTTCTCACCCCACCCCACCAGCGAGCAGGCTGGGGGGGGCACGAGAAGTTGGGAGGGGACACAGCCGGGACAGCCGACCCCAACTGACCAAAGGGATATTCCACACCATACGGTGTTATGCTCGGCATATAAAGCTGGGGGAAGAAGGAGGAAGGGGGGGACATTCAGAGTTCCCAAGTAACAGTTACGTGTCATGGAGCCCTGCTTTCCTGGAGATGGCTGAACACCTGCCTGCCCATGGGAAGGAGTGAAGGAATTCCTTGTTTTGCTTTGCTTGCGTGCACGGCTTTTGCTTTACCTATTAAACTGTCTTTATCTCAACCCACGAGTTTTCTCACTTTGACTTTTCTGATTCTCTCCCCCATCCCACCGGGGGAGCGAGCGAGCGACTGTGCGGGGCTTAGTTACTGGCTGGGGTTAAACCACGACGTGGTGCAAATTGCCTTTCCTGAATGCACAACACCACGGGCCTGCTGACGGGTGCATTGCTCAGGGGTTGAAACACATTAAATAACAAGCCCTTTGCCTTCGTGGCTGCTTTGCTTCATTGCTTCCAGGTACCGGCCGGGTCAGCTCAGGCCAAGCAAGTGGTGCTGGTTAACAACTGGCATCATCCGAGCAGACAGAGCAATTGAGAGCCAAACCCAAGTCCTGGTGGGGATGTGTCTGTCTGTGTCAGGGATGGGACCTGCTCACCCTGCCGTGGTCCAGGAAACCTCAGCAAGGAGTTATTCTGCTTTCTTCCATCAAGGCTTTGCTTTCAACTTTGTGCCGAGGTCCCCTGAAGCGGTGGGGATGTCGTGAGTCTCTCCCAAATTCGTCCATGGGAGAAAAGCCAGTGGGATGGATCTGCTCTGGGGAGAGGGGTTCCCCGCCAGACAGCCAGTCTTTCATCCCAAATCCTGCGGCAAACTTGGGCCTGGGATGACCACTCTTGCTTCCTGTTATTTAAACAACAGCCTCATGTTGAGATTCCACCGATAAAGTCAAGGCGATGCTTTTCCAGGCAGCGAGATAAAGATCCCTTCTGAACTTGCAACTTCTTAAGTTATCTGGGGCTGCTGCAGAGCTAGAAACAACTTCAAATAGATGGAATTACAGTGTGCCTTTACAAGTTATTTTGCTGTTTCTTCACTGCAGAAATCAATCCCTTTGTTCTGTCAGATAAAAATGTGCAAGAAAAGCCAGTCCTGAACACAAGCTCTACGCCTGATTATTTCTTAAAGTAAACAAATAAAAAAATGTTAAGAAAATAAATTGACTTTTCTAAGGATACACATGAACATCACGCATTGCAGGTTGCAGTTAGGGGTCATGGTCTTCGGGTGGGGGTTGTAGTTGGGATGTCTGAGCCAGTGGGAGTGGAGCTGGATTGCTGATTCCCCAGAACTGGATTTGGGGTCTGATTTCCCAGCTTGAGCTTTGCTTCTGCAAGGGTGGATTAATCCAGACCCAGCGCCCAGACCGCAGTGCTGGCAATACAGCGGGGTGTCTGCAGGAGCTTTTTGACTGAAGTGGCCAAAGGTCAGAGGTTGTGACATTAAAGCTGCTGGGAATTTTCCATCAGGAACTTCTTCTAGTGCTTTTTTTATTTCTCACCCCAAACTAAAAATCCTGGCAGAAAATTTTGCCCTGCATCTTTGCTCCCTTTCTCCTTTGTCATCCTTTTTTTGCCTCATCATTGGAACAGATGGTTCTTTCCATTAGGAAAGAAGCAATGGAAAAATTATGGCGAGAGGAAGATGAAGGAAAGTGGTTTTCTCCCCATTGACATGTTGGATCTGTAGCAGTGATTAAAGGATTCCAAGGAACCTATGGCACTACGTGTCTCACTTTCCAAGGAATTTGGGTGCCAAATTCCCTCCAGATTCCTGAGAAAAGCACAGCCCAGGAGCCCATGTAAGAACAAGTAGCCCTGAGCCTGAACAGCTCTCCTCCCTTTCATGTCAGCAGCAGATCTGCTCAAGGGTTAACGGCGTCTTTAACTTCTATCAGCCGGATTGCAACTCAATTTTACATTTCATCTCTATTCACAGAACTCCTATTGATGTCAATATCCTGTTAGGGGTTTGTTTTTTTTTTCCTTTTGATGTTTGATTTTCTCCTGCTGGCTGCGTGCATGTACACAGAGGCTGATCAGAGTATATGACATTTATTTTAACAGGGGAGGAGAGGGAATGGGATGTTTTGTCTGACTCAACATCCCCTGCTTTGTGAGACGAGGTAGCTGTCACAAGAACTCCTGCATTTCGCGTATGGAATATGGAGTCACTTGGCTGACAATAACGTAGCTGTTAATTGCAGAGAATGAAGCCTGCCTGGGCTGCCGAGGGAGTCGAAGCCCTGAAACCCCTGCACGGACTGAGGAGGGGGTCGGTGAGCTGGTGCTGGGATACAGGCCACGTTCCCATCCAGTGGCCATTACTAGTGGCCGAACACACTGCCACCAGCTGTCGCTGCGGCAGATCTTCGTGGCAGGGAGATTACCACTGCAGACTGCCACGTTTCCTGGCAGCCTCCGTTCGGCAGGACTTCGAAGGCTGAAATCCTCCTCCCCTAGCAGCGGGATGGTCACTCCAGGTTCAGGCTGAGACTCACAGCTGCTTCCAGTCCAAACTTTGTTTTGATGGATGCCCCTTGGACGAGGATGAGAAGTTGGATTTGCTATGTGCTCTTTCTACAGATCATTCCTGATAAAGTAATGCCTTTTTCCTGTGGCATAAGCACAGCAAAATGCTGTAAAAATCTTTCACAAAATTGGTATTGATGTTGGCATCACTGAATGGCATGAGCTGTATCCAGGCAGAAAAAATTAGCCATGAAAAACTTCCCTAATTTTGTCATATTTCTTGATACAAATATTGCCAGCTTCAGAGTTTGGAATTGAAACTTTGGGTCCAGATTTCCTTTGGCAGTGACTTCTTCAACTTAGGATGGGCTGACACAACTGGGGAATGAAGGCATGTATTGAAGTCTGAGACAATTTGGACTCTGTTCAGAATCCACAAGTTTAACCCGTCTCTTTGCAAATAATTTCCTCTGACGAGGCATGCCTGCTCGGACTTCTTTCCTCTGGCTGTGGGGGAAGAAGGGTCAGTGTCTGAGAGGACAGATGTGAGACAGTGCACACGATGGGAGTGCCATGCTTTCATGCTAACACACAACTAGTCAAGAGCTTGTGCAACCAATGGATGTTTGTTTTAGTCCTGTTGGAGGAGGCTAAGACAACCTTCCCGGTGGCAGCTAGGCTAATAATGATTTAACAATGTGCAACTGCTCTGTTTATGGTAAAAATGCTGACCACGTAGCGTACGATGGTTTTCCGTGCACTCTACCTCACTAGGAAAAAATGCAAAACCCACGAAGAACAACTGAAGTCTGCAGTTTTCCCAGTCCCCAAATCATTTTCCCCAGTAGCTGGAATGTTTCTGATGTGGCATGTCCTACCATCCCGCGCACGGGCCAGGAGCTGCAGGAACACGGCTCAGGAGCAGGAATGGTGGCACTGAGCAGACTCCATCTCTGAGGGCTTTCCCCACCCACTGCTTAACAGAGGCAGATGGGAAGTTGTCCCTGAGACAGAAGTGGGGATATAACCACAGCCCTTCCAGCAGCAGAGTGGAAGAGAGATCTGCTGTCTTCTTCAGTCTGTCATAGCTTGTTTTTATAAATTACCAGTGTCATCATTCAATTCTCAATCTCTTCCTTGCTAAAATCACATGGTACAATCAATAAGACAGCATGTCTACAAGGCTTCGGGATTCCCCAGTGCAAGACAGGGCATATAAATAATAATCAGATCACTATGAGACCAGGTACATTTCTCTCTTGATCAGCAAAGAACACACTATCTTTCTACACACAGCTGACATAAAGGAAAATATAATAATAATAATAATAGTAATAGTAATAATAATAATAATAATAATTGCAATGGGTGATATTATAAATTGCTATGCAAATCTGCCAGCCATCAGGAAAGCATTTTACTGGCCTCTTTCCATATTATGGGGTTTAATTAATGTGATATATGGACAAACATGTATTTTATTTCCAGAATGGGAGTTGTAATTTCCTGAGGCTTGGAAACCCAGATGTTTTTGAGTTTAGAATATATAAGGATTTGTTTTTAAAGAGTATTTCGGTAAAGGTTGGAGGGGGGTCATTTTATTTAGTTCAAAGTTTAATTTATGTGCTTTCAGATGAAGTTCAGAGCTTCTGATCAGATGCTTGCTGGGAGCAGGGACAGTGAAGGGCTGAAATATGCAGACAGCCACAGGACAATAGCTGTGGGAAGCCCTGTCTGCCTTTGAAATGAGCTCTCATCCAAGGAATCGGGATGGTCCCAGGCTGGAAGAAGCCTAGGACGCTGACAGGCGATGGGAGCAGGGATCATGGCCCTCGAAAGCGAGACCCAGATCCAAAAATAAACCTTGCCTTGTGGCACAGGCTGCCCAGCCACCATCGCGGTGTGGCACTGGGAGGGTTCCCATGCTGGTTTTGAATGATACCCTTGAGATGACACAGTTAGAGAGTTCCTGGGGTTAGTCATCCACAGGCATAATAAGGACCCATTTCATCTTTTTCCCTGGGTTTCTCTGCCTTGTAAGGGCTGGAATAGTGACTCACGTCAAGTACATTAAAGCCATCTTAATGGGACCATGAATGGAGAAATCATTAAGGAGTTGACAACATCTCGAGCTCAAAAATCAGCACACACTGAGTCATTAAATGTTCCTGCGATCTGGATGCAAACCGCTTTGCTGTATCTCTAACCCTTTTTCCCACCCACTTCTTGCAAGCTTGTGTTTCTTATTAACTTTTTCAAGTCCCACCACCTCCACAGAGCTGTCATGAAGCATGATTCCAGATGTGCAGTGCCATCTTCTTCTTGATGCTGGTTACACATTCATAGGATAAAGCATTTCTTGAAAAGAAAGAGCCATTAAGCCCAACAGAACAAAGGATTTTAAAAGGCACAGAAGTTCTCATTTTTCTTATCCTGTCATCTTTTTAATGCTACTGGTCATGGGAGCAATTGCAAATAGGCTCCTCTGCCAGGACCAAAAAGCTCCTCTGATTTTCTCCTTCGATCCCTTTTAGGAATTAATTTAAACTTAATTACACCTCAGTAAGTGTCTCCCTTCCTTTTCCTTTGTTGAGTTCACCAGATCAGAGAGTGGTCATTTGGAAACCTGCTTTCTTTTGCTGCTCAGCAGTGCTGAGCAAGCTGTCCTGCCCCCACCAGCTCCATGCCTTGTAGGATCAGGTTCTTCTGCAGGAGTAATAGATTTTGGCAGAAGTAATTTTGTACCCAAACATTCCAGAGCCTGTTTTCTCTAGATCTCTGAAAAATACTCCCAAATGTCACTTTTTGTTCTTAGTGGAGTCCAAAGAGTTTCAGCTCCTCTTTCCCAGCAAAATTAACCCTGGCTATTGACTGTGTCTGCATTCGAGAGGCCAATAATTGTAGAGTTCTTCAATGAAGTTACATCTGATGGTGAGTTCCTACTGCCTCGGGTCTTTGTAATCAAACGCACGGCTGAGTGGTGCAAACGCTAAAAACACTCAAGCTGATTGTCACACCAGCACTGGTGGATGGAAACTGCAGACTCAACTTTTGGTCTGCTCAAGAAGTTTAAATAATAGGGCTATTAGGTAACTTGATTTCCAAATCAAGCTGAGTGCCAGCGATAATTGCAGTGGAGTATATGTGAACCCGACGACTCCACTAACCAGGGTGGGTTTTGTGCTGTCACAGCTACCTGGAGCATGGCTGATTGGGATCCTGATGCTTTTCTACAGGCAGAGTAAATTGCTCTCAGGTTGAGTCTGTTCGCACCGTTAGAAAACGTGTCCTGCCGGCAGCAGTTCCTGGCCCGGCAGCAAACTTGTTGTAACCTTAGGATGCTGCCAGCATGGCTTGAATTGGAACAAGCTGATCTTCAGATGGAAAGACTCAGTTGCCACATCGAGTCCCCTGGGGTAGTCATTCCTGCATGACAGCATTTCCCTTCAGAGGGTTTGGTGGATGCTGGGTAAAGAAACTCTGCAGGCCGTTGGCAGTCCCGGACTCAGGACTGGGAATTTTAAGCTACACAAGTGGTCTGAAAGCTAGGAGGGTCTCCTCCATAGGCATAGCAACCCCAAGCCTTCAAAAGTCATGAGATGGCTCAAAATATCCCATTTAATAGCAGTCTTGTTCCGCTTCCCTCCCTACCCCAAACTTCAACCATTACAGGCCTCATTTGCTCTGGGATCATTAAGGATGAGAATTTCCTATTTTTACAGAAAAGGAAGCAGCTATTCTTCCATAGCCATTGGGGCCACCAGGAAATCACCAAATGTCCCGAGAGTGCTGATAAAATTGAGGACTGACCATGAGAACTGTCCTACCACCATCAGAAACAACAGATCGGATTTTAGAAATGATGTGAATCCCTCCGTACCTAGGTCCTCTAAACTAGGACCTAAAAATACAGAAGGCTGTCTAGACATATTTTAATCAAGAGCTCGTTCTTCTTCTGCCTGCTATTTAGCATGTAAGCACCATGGCTGAAATCATCTTCCAAACACAGAGACTTTACAAAATTGCAGGGAGGAGGCACCACCATATCATTATCCTCCTCAGAAGAGCCTGGTTAAAAATACACCACATATCCATGCAGGCTCTGGGGCCGAGAGGGGCAGCAGCTTTCAGATGCAGTCACCAGCTCAAAGGGATCTTAATTAGGGATAAGCAGTCAGCTGGGATACTGTGTTTTTCAATCTCTCTTTTGTATTCCCTGAACGAATTGTGCATCAATGAGAGATTCCTCGCTGAGACTTGGGCTCCCATCTTCTGGCAGCCAGTCCAATGTAGCCCCTTGGAAATCATCTCGTTAACATCCAGTGGATGCGGTGGGACATCCGAACTGAAGCAGGTGACATCTTCGCCCTCAGCATTTGGGAGTGGGTATAAGCAGCAGCCATAAAGCATCTGCCACATGGGAAACAGTCATGCTTACAGATGTGCTTCTGGTGGCTGTTGTGTGAGTGCCCATGCCCTGAAATTATTTCCTGCTCTCTTGAAGTGTCAAAGTGAAACAGGATGGTAAACAGCTCCATTTCTGCTTCTATTTCAAGCCAATGACAGCTTGCTTCTGCTTATGTTCAGTTCTGGAGCCTCAGACCATGAGCTAATTTGGCTTCTAGGAGCAGAGGCAGAAGCCAAATAGAAAGGGGGGGAAAAAAAAGGGAAAAAAATAGAGCAAACAAGCTCCCCGTTTTCCAAGGCAAAGGGCTGTGATGGCACCAGCCCGCTCTTTCCATCCAGTCCCTTAGCAACGTAATCCTGCATTTTCTGTGATCACTCCCTGCTCTGAATTTTGCACGCGGCTGATGAGGGACTGGAGCGATCGCTTGTGGCTCACCACAGTCAAGACTGCTTTCATGTGGTCTCGGTCCCCTCTGAAGGATACAATGCTCAGGAATGAGAATATTACAGCCTTCGTGAGCCACGGCCTCTCCTTCCTCCAGAGGAACATTGCATTTCGGTGAGGTAGGAGCGCCTGGTAAGATGCTCCCCTGGCATCTCTTCCAGGATGTGTTTAAAGGAGTCGTAAAAGTCCCTCTCCAGTCTTTCAGCAGCTTTTCTACTGAGCGTCACCCACCACATGTCCACGAGCTTCTGCCAAGTGCTCCGGCCCCCAGAGAAGCACGCAGTAAGGGAGAAGCTCCTGGAAAAATGACTGCTGAAATAGTAGAACCCAGTGAGAAAGGGTTTCGTTTGTGCATGTGTTTCGTGTGGTTTTTATTTGACAAATGCTGAATGAACCTAAAACATTTCAGTGGACATAGTCAAAAATACTTTCACCTTTTAGCATCATTCCCAGTTCCAGTTTTCCATTCCAAATGAGGACGGGGATGGGGCATTCTCCCAGGACAGGAAAACTGACTCTTTCTGTTCCTTTTCCCAAAACCTGATCAACATCTTAACATAAAGCCAATTTTCCGATAGAAAAATAAAACCTGCAAAAGCCATCCTGAAGGATGGCTGAAAGACATAAATATATATCATTTGATGAATTGATAAGGGAATTATATGGCCTCAGTGCAGGCCATTAGAACATGATAACTCCTCAGATTTTGAGCACACCTGATGTTTAATTCTCTCCAAGTTGTGCCTTGGGACAACTGTGTTAAAAACCAGGGCTGAGAAGAAATAATCAGTGATGATACCGGTACCAGCCATGCCAAGGGAAGCTCCCGGTGGATCCCTGGACCTGCACTGAGCTCCGCCAGCTCCAGTTCTCTCTCTGCTGGCTCTGCCAGATGGGCAAAATGTAAAATCAATGCAGGATAGGAAGAGAAAAAAAAGACTCCAAAACACTGGCCCCTTCTAAAAACAAAGCCCACAGAGGTATTTTTTTGTACACTGTTCACCTGGGCCAGTTTCCCATGGGGAGCACGCAGCAGAAATGTAACTTATTTCTCTCACCAAAACAGCCGGTTGAGAGCACCTTTCCTCCCGCTTGCAACAAACAGCTCAGATCCTCCCATCTCCCCACATGAATTCAGACTCAGCCTCTTGCCCAGAAGGGTTTCATTAACAAACAGCCAAGATCTTTGCAAATTCTCGTTAGTTCTGCAAATTCAAGGACTGTCAGTTCCCAACACTGGGAAAACATCAGACTCTTGCGGGCTTAATGTGGCTCTTTGTTGTACAATCATTGGAGAGCCGATGGTCATTCATGAACTCTGAGTGTTGCAACACGATCCCTTTTTTTCCAGGATGATTTAAGAAAAAGAGGGGAAGAAAAAAAGAAAGAAGAAAGTCTTTTAGCAAAGACATTTCAACAATTCCTTTAATGGGTATATAAACAGGAACAAAATCAAACAGCAATTAGCTGTAATTATACTTTAGCCTAAAAAATCCCACACATGTGAAATGATTACCATAGCAATTACTGAGGACTTGTGTGCACATTTGGCTGGCATAATTATGTCGAGCGTGCCCTTCAGGAGAGAGCAAATTCCTTCCCTTCGTGGATGCTGGGCTTTCCTCCTCCCTGCAGACCCGCCATCTTCAGCGATGGCTTTCGCAGTGTCTGGAGCTAAGCAACCGGAGTGGGGACAGTAACAAGACTGAAATGCAGCTGCTGGAGTGAGAAGACCAGGAAAAAAAAATAGAAAAAAACGTAATTTTCAGCCCTTGGGTGCGCTTGTGGGAGGGGTGATAACCGAGGGCTCGAGGCAGCTGGCTGCGGGTGCCGAGGCGTGAGCTGGGAGCCTCGTGCTACGTTTGTTGTTTGCACACCGGGCTGCGGTGGCCCAGGGCTGGGAGATCCGAAGGCCATCGCGTATTGCCTGGGAATGCCACACCGTGCTGCAGGACAAGGACAGCGCGAGGCCACCAGGCTGCTGCGCCAAAATTCAGGGTTTTCCACCAGGCAGGTAGGGCCAGGGCTGACTAGTCCTTCCAAAGGCAATAGCACCAGCGAGAGCAGTGACAGAATAAATGACAAATCCACTTGTCCCCATGGAAATGTATTCTCGAGTCAGGTCAGAGCCTGTGCTAGGGCTCATTCTTCCTCCAAAGGCAGCAGAACAGCCCGCAGGCTTATTTCTATTCCGACCAGCATCACTGTTTAATCTTGACTTATGGAGGAAACATATGGAATGTATTGAAAAAATATTGCTGACACTCTGCAGCTCCTCTCTCCCTCTCCTTGGAGCAGGGACCAGAAATATTAAACATCTGCGATTCTTTAGCACAGGCTGACTTACTGGGGTGAGCTCTCACCCCGTGGATCACTGCGTAGTCCACCCTCCAGGTACCATGGAGGGACGTGGCATGCATTTTGCTGAGATCAGCCCACTCCCCAGGAAACGTGATCGACTTTCTCAAGACACAGGGTTTGCAGATGGAGGCAGAACTGCAGTCATGTCCAAACCTTCCCAAGGCATTTGGCTGTCAGGTCTGGCTGAGCAAAGACTACAGGTCCTGCCAGCCCAGGCGATCCATCACGGGCAGATTAGCGTCACGGTCTCCTGTGATATCCAGTTTTTGAAAGCCTGTCTTTAATAAGTGAAGTTTTCTTTAAAAAACCCAAAACCAACAGCTCCTTCCCAGCCCACAGGTGTTTTGTGACCGGCTGCTGCTGTGCAGTGACAATAACCACCCGTGTTACAGCAGGCTGTTCTGACAAGCCCGCTGCCCGACGACACCGGCCCTGTGCTGGGGCACTTCACATTGCTAAGACATTAAATGGGATTTCAGCAAAACTGCGGAAGGTTTTGCTGTACTCAGCATGGGGCTGAAAGTTACCTGGGGCTATCGGCATTTCGAGTCTGCTCTCAGAGGTGCGGGGAATTGGTTGGGTGCCCCGTGCAGAGCTCAGCCCACAGGCAATTCACGCCTCCTGCGGCTGCCGGCATCAGCAAGCCTGGAGGAAACATGCTCTGACTTGTCCCTCAGATCAACAGGGTTGCTCGGAGGAGATCAGGAGCCAAGACCCAGAGAGCACAGATCCACCCTTTCATCCGTCCTTGCGTTTCAGAGGAAAAGGAGAGCAGAGACAGGCGAGAGCGTGTCAGGGTCATACGAGGGCACCGTGGTTTCCAAACACAGCAAGAGCTGTAGCAGCTTCATTGCCCTGCGACAGCCCCACCAGAAAAGCCACTGGGTTTCATCGCTGCCTTGGCCCTCAACAGCATTTGGGGCCGTCCCAGCTGGAACAAATATTGTTGGCTCAGAGACCCTGGGCTTCACTGTCCTTCAAGACATTCGTGTATCAGGGCTTAGCAGCAAAGACTTAGCTCCCCGTGAAACACCCAGGTTCACACAGCGAGAGGACAGGACCCTCTGCCAGAGGCTTCGGCGAGCTGCAGCGGTTGCAGAAGAGAGCAATGGAGATGAAGTCCACGCTCCTCAGCAGCTGTGATGGGAAAGAAGTCTAACTGCCCATACCAACAGCCTTGCAGCCTCTGGGACAGCAAACCTCCTGCATTGGTCTCGCCCAGCGAGGCACCAAGGTGCAGAGCTCAGCAGTATCCCCTTTTTAACCCAGAAGATTTATGACTTCAGCATAAGTCTCCCATTTCTTGAACTCACCCAACAGATCTTATGTCAACTTAACATTCTTTCTAAAGTGCCTGCAGTGTTTATTCAGTCCAGCCACTGGTTTATTCTAGTTAAATATCTATTTCAATTTGAGGCAAGTTCATTGCAGGTTCCTATTTCCCCACTGAGGAGCTTTAGGATAAAAAACCCACTTGACAGCTGACTAAATGACACTGATAAAGAGCTCTAGTTGGCCTGTGAAACAGCTGAGAGATTTGGAGCAGAAAACTCTGAGCTAAAGGTGTTTGTATGTTATATATTTGTTGGTACTGCTCTGGCGTGGACTCAGTGCCTCTGCTTTCCTATGGCTTGAACCAAGTGCCAGTCTGGGTATGCTGAAAAAAACCACATTTCTTAATTGTAGCTGGGATTGCTGCTGGGAAAAGTGGCTCGTTTACTTCTGAGGGCTCAGCATGAGCTGCAAGACCCCTGGGATATTTCAAATGGAAAACATATCTGTGCTGCCTCCCAAAAGGGGGAAGAATAAACTGCCAAAGCTGAAAACACGGGCTCTTTCATGGGAACCCAGAAGGTTCCTTTGTATGTGATTGATTCTCCTGCACAGACATTTCTAGATATTTTTCTGGTTTTTAAGTTAAGGAAGAAAAAAGACACCAAACTCAGTGTTCTGGAAGGATTTTAAATTAGCACAGGCCTTCAGCTGTGTGCTTTGTGGTGCTGCCCGAGATTCCTCCTGAGAGGTAGAACCCTGTGGTCCATGTGCAGTAAAAGGATGGCGAAATAACCACGGACTCTCCTAAGGACTTTGGGAAAGGTTTGGTTTCCTTCTTGTGAGCTTATATGAGGCCATTTATAACAGAGCTTTGTGGGTGTGGATGTGTGTTCACTTGGGGTCTGAGCCAATTGAACTCAGCGGGAGTCCTTTGAAAGTCCTCTCCTATGCCCTGAGCAGGCCCTGGACTCGGCTTGTACTGAGAATATTCATGGGGAAGGTTTTATTTGAAGGAATGTTTTGTGGAAGGAGCAGATTTTCAGAGCACGTTGATGGAAAGTGATTACCGGCCTCATAAATAAGAGCATTTGCACTGGCAGGGGTGGATTAAGTGAAGAGTGCATTAGGAGCGTGGGTCATCCAAAGCCAAAACCCCAGGAAGAGAGTCTTTTAACTCTGAGAAATTGCTCACATGCTATCAATCCTCCCAGACATTTTAACTCACGATCGCATCGCCCGGGCGAGCTGCTTGCAACGTGAAGTGATGTGGCAGGAGGGAACAGAGGCTGCGTAGCCCACGGGGTGCCGGGATTTTTTGCACGTAGGGGTAAATATTAAAGCTCTGCAGGTGCTGGAAGAGTGGGAGCTGTCAAGGAAGTTCCCACTTCAGCGTGCCGCTGCCGGGGAGGTGGGGGAGGACTGTGACAGCCAGAGCACCCCGGGGACGGGGCCCTTCTCCTGCGCTGGGCTGCTTCAGCTGCTCACGCTGTTTGATTGCTCTCCTGGCCTTCCCTTCGCATCAGCTGTGCCAAACATTGAGTGGAACCATCTGATAAAAGCTGGAAGTGTATCAAAGATGTGATCTGAACACAGTAATTTAGTCCTCATCTGCAGTCCAGAATCACCATCTGCTCAACATGTCCTGCCCTGGTTCTTCACAGCTTGGTGAGGACCATGTACAGCATCCCCCAGCTTTGTCTTTCGCTCCGGTTATAAAACGAACCCAGAAACCTGATTCTCCTCTCAGCCTGGTGTAACTCTCTGGGCTTTTATTGATGTTAGGAGAGAAGAAGTGAACCCGCAAGGAGTTCCACAGCTCATGGAAATATCAGAAAATGGTCAGGGTCCCGGAGGGATTGGTTTATGGGGAAGGATTAGAGCCTGGATGTATAGCTTGGCCCGGAGAGGTGAGTTAGAGAAGTGGACATGATAGCATCCTGGAAGGATTTCAAGGGTGTGAGCACAGAGGACTGAGCTGAAAGATGTGAGATGGTACAAGGAGGTATGACTAGGAGCAAAGGAGTGATATGGAAGAGGGAAGGATGTGCATTACGAGGTGAGCGAGATCAGCCCGTGGCCCAGTTTCACGTTGTTGCCATGAAAAATTGGACAATATGGATTTTTAATTTAACTAGTTGCTTCATTTATTTTGTTGAAGTGCCATTAAACATGACCAATTTTTGCCAGCTGGATTTGGGACTCTCAGAACAATCATAGACAGCACTTTGGTGTCAGGGCAAGTTTTTATGCATTACCCCTCTGTACAGCATCATGCATTGTGCAGTTTTGGGAGCTTAAGGGTCCTCTCTCAGTAGAAGTTAACACAGATATTAAACCAGGGGATGTGCAAAACTTACTGTTTTTTCTACAGTAAATTGGTAAGAAGACAGGATCCGTACTCTAGAAGTTTTTAGTCTTCAACATGTGTGACTGTGGGATCTCATCTATTTTTCGTCTTTGACTGCACAAATCTCTATTGACATCTAAAAAGAAATATCTGAGAATGGCTATATTTTGTCTTAGCCGAGAGTTATTCATTAAAAAACCCTCCGCATATTCTTACGTCATGCACTGGGAAGCTATTACTAATTAGGGACAGATGAATCAATTCAGATAAAATTAAATCCTGTTTCAACTTTTGCCCCAGTTTCCAAGTGACTCCTTTCCTGCAGTTTGCCGAAGCCTGCCTGGAGTGCTTGCTTTGTTCTTCTCGTGGCTTAGGTTGTGTTTTGGTGGCTCTGGTTTGCAGGCTCAGGCCTTGGCTTCTTTGGAAATACAGGCACTGGGCTGCTTTCTGTCCTGCTTAAATGAAAGCAAAAAGAAGAGCTGTGCATACTTCTTAGCAAGGAAACCTCAGACTGAATAAGCCTCAAGAGGACATGACTACAAGCCAAAGCTTTACTTTGCTGCAAAAAATGGAATTTAAATTAATCAAAAACCTCTTAAGAGGTTTCCAACCCAGTTTTACAGACTCCAGGAGCTTTGCAGAAAGAGGATTCCCACCAGTTGGGTCTCCGCTGGGTCGCAGTCTCTGCTGGCATCTCTCTTCTGCCTTAGCAGAGCAGTCAGAGCGTCTAAGGGCAAAAGGCAGCGCTGCGCTAATCGAACAGGATCTCCCGCTGATACCCGCCAAAGCACCTCACTCGGTGGTTTCTTCATCAAATCTAATCACCTGTGGTCGAAGGAGCGTGTGCCTACAGAACGACATCCAAGGGAAAACTTGGCGTGTCAACATAAGTACATTTACTGCTGATCTATAATCAGACATGTAAGCGGAAAATCGGGTTTGCAGTGTTCGGATAGACACCAGCATTTTTTCCCTTAGCCAAGCTGAATCCCCAGGCTT